>NW_022900924.1:46972124-47160176 GCF_012274545.1 Fukomys damarensis | reverse complement strand
CCTGTTAAAAAAAAAAAAAAAAAAAAAAGAGAGAATGTTATGGATTAAATCTAAAATGTCAACCAAAGTTCTTATGTGTTCAGAGATGGGGCTTTTTGAAGGTTATTGGATAATGGGGATGCTATATTCATCAGTGGATGTATCTGTTTGTGGCTCATAGATGAGTATGTTATTAGGAGGTAGGGTTTGGTTGAAGGAAGTAGGCCACTGAGGATAACACTTTAGAGAGTGTATCTCTTTCTGGATATTCCTACTCTCTCTGCTATGGCTACCACTAAAAAAAATATTTCCTTTGCTATGTGTCTCTGCCATGATGTTTGTACCTTGAAGGCGGCCTACCGTGGACTGAATCCCATGAAATGATAGTCAAATATTATCCTCTCCTCCTTTTGTGTGCACCTGCCTGGTATTTTGTCTCAGAGATGAGAAAAGTGACTAACGCAGTCCAAAATAATCATATGAGGCCCTAAAGATAATTGTCCATCTGACAAGAGGAGAAGTCAGAGACTTCAAGCAGGAGTAGGATTACATGAATCATTGCTGACTTGGGGAGGACCACAGGAGAAATATATAGGTAAAAATGGGACCAGAGAGGGTTCTGGCTAATAACTGTTAAAGAATGGAGACCTCAGCCGAGAGCTTCAAGGAAGTAAATGTCCTAATAAGCGGAAATAGTCTAGACACAGATCTTCCCCATAGTATTCAGATAAGAGTTCAGTTTGGCCAACAACATGAATGAAAGTCTGAGGACAGAATTTAATAGAGTGTGCCTAATCTGATGACCCACAGAATTGTAAGATAAAAAGAGATGATGTGATATGCTACTGTCCCTTTCTTAGTCACTTTCTTGTCACTGGTGCAAAATACCTGATATCCACAACTTACAGGAGGAGAAGTTTATTTTGACTAACAGATTTTAGGGATTTCAGCTCATAGTCACTCCGAGGCAGGGAAAGCTAGGTGGAATAGTCTTGTGGAAGAAAGCTACTTACACGCTGGCAACCAGGAAGCAAAGAGAGAAAGAGCAGGAGCCAGGGAGGGATGTATATCCTGCCATGTCATGCACTCAGGGGCCTGCCCCTCCCAAGCAGACTTTACTTTATAATAGAATATTTCACCTCTGAACTCTTCAGTGGATTCAACAACGGATAAGTATATTGCCCTCGTGACCCAATTACCTTCTAAAAGCCCCAGTTCTGAACACATGGCGCCTTGAGAGAACATTCTAGATCTGAACCGTAACAGTCACTATGTTTGCAATAAATTGGGCAATACAAATATAATAGTATTAGGTGGAGTTTTCAAAGGCAAGGTTCACGGAATCAGGTTTTCTGAGAAAGAAATAGTTTTTATTGTAATATTTTTTGTTGCCGCGGCAATAAACTGTTAACAGACTTAGTGGTTTAGTGCAGCATGAATCTATCTTACCAGATGTGAACATCAGAATTCAGAAGTAGGTCTCATGGAGCTGAAATCAGTAGAACCATGTATGTATCTTTCTGAACACCAAGGGAGAATCCATCTGCTTCATCCAGGTTCTAAAGGCTACCTGTTTTCACCCACCTGCAGCTCCTTCCTCCACCTGTACAGCTAGTGGTGGCTTTTGCAAGTGTCCACAATCGTGCATCATCCTGACAGACTCTTCTAGCTGCATCTTCTCTATTTAAGAGGCCATGTGATTACATTGCGCCTATTCAGAGAATACAAAATAATCTTCTCACTTTAAAGTCAGCTGAATAACGATCTTAATCTCATTTGTTACTTTAATTATTCTTGGCCATATAATCCCATATATCCATAAATTTCAGGGATTAGAATATAGATATCTTTGTCAGGCCACGTTTCTGCCTGTGAGATAATATTAAAATTAAAAAAAAAAGATTCTTTGGTGAGCAGTGAATTGTGCAGGAGCTGACCTTCGTAAAATATTAACTATACTGTATTTTCACTTATAGGTGAAATGTTTACTTATGAAATTATTTTTTTCAAGAAGAAATGTTTGAAAGGATGATGGATTTTGGAAGTCCATAAAATATTTTGAATGCTTTACATTTGCAAATTTCTACCATGCTGTGAAATGTCTTATTTACTGAGAATTGAAATAGGGAAATTTATAATAAGAATAATAATTTGTTGAATATTATAAATCTTTGCTCTTTGAAAAATATTTTCCTAGACATTATCCCATTTATTTATAGCTTTTGCCAACCCTGGTGATCTGTTTTCCTCTCTTTTTCTGAGAGTATTTTAAAGATAAGCCTGCTACAGCATTTATAAGAATGTATTTTGATAATTCATTTCCTATTAGCCATCAGAACAAGGACATTTGTATACAACCAGTGCTTGGGTAGTATGTGATGAATACCTATGTTAATGCAAATTTACTGATAATGAATGCATCTTGAATAAATCATTCCTGGTAAATTATCCATAGAAAAAGAATACATAGACTACTGAAAGTTGAAGTGGGCATTACAAAACATGTTCCTCTGATTTTTATCTTAACATCTGAACTAGACATATTTGATGATGAATATTTTTCTAAAGTTTAACTTCCTCAAATACTATTACATCTTCCTAAATCTAAATTTGTTTAACCAAAATAATGCTTAACTAAAACGTCCTTATATGGCATAGTTTAGTGTTTTATGTCTGCTCATATGGCACACATATACACGTCTATGCACGAGAAGGTAAAAGGATGTCAATTTCTAACTTCAGACCTTCAGTTTGTAAGGGTCATGTGTCAGTGCATATTAGCAAATGCCACCAAAACTTTTGAATTATGAAGATAAGAAATTACATGATTTTTGCAAGCATTGCAAAGGGAGATTTTATTTTCTTTTTAAACTACCTAGTAAAGTTATGAGAGACTTACAAAAAATGGAACACATTTAATACAAAGAGATTAATGAGTTTTGGGGTAAGTATATATATATTGCTGAAACTATCACCAAATTGTTTTAAATAAGATTTTTTTCTATCAATGTTCCTTTAAAATAAATCTTCTACATGGAATAGTAGTCTCCTTTGCTTAATTATGGTTTTTCTCATTTTTCTTTAAAAAATTCAAGCATCTTGGGCCAGGGATTTAGCTCAGTGGTGTCACCGCCTGCTTCATAAGTGCGAGGTCCTGAGTTCAATCCCCAGTACTGCGCCCCCACCAAAAAAAAAATTCAAGCAAGCATCTTTAGAATTGCCTGTGTGTGCTTGTATTCCCTGTTCTGACTTCCACAAGCTCCTGCAGCCCAGATTTCTACAAATTTAATTGTTTCATTTTTCTGAGTTGTACACTCAGGCACCAGTGAATGTAATGGATAGTCTTTCACCTCTTATGCTTTTTACTGAGTAGGTATTTTAAACAGCATGTGGTGATAAGAAACTGTAAACTACCATCTTTGTATGATCTGCTATGCAGGTTATTCCTTAGCTTTTCTGTCTTTTTGATACTGTGATGGAAAAGAGTGAGGTAAATGAGCCATCACTGGTCCAAGGGAAGGGAGGTTTAGACTGAATATGCTATTTGCTAGCCATGTGTGGCCATGGGCAAATATCCTTTCAAATCCTAAATTGCCATAGTTGTCAGTTCTGGTGTGTCTCACCCAGAGCCCAGGTGTGCTGGGTCAGTGAAGTAAATTTCTAAAAAAATGGAAGAAAATACTCAGAATTGGCTTTTGTGAGAGATAGGCTAATTAATAGGGAAGCAAGGGTTAATTGCAATTTACTAACAGCAAAGGGCCCACCGAAAGCACACATGAATGAGTCCAACAGCATTGTGGCAAAATCCCCAGGGGAAGGGAGTGTGTAACAAGGTCAACATCACCGCCCTGAAAAATCCTATAGAAGGGGCATTCAAGCCAACAGTCCCACCTAGCAGAATCTGAAACACACACACCAGTCTGTGGAGTCACCCTGTAGGTTCAGTGGCTTTGGTCAAACTACTCAGCAGCAATTCCACTCTAGTTTACTGTAGGGAGGGGATCTGTAGATTAAAGCACATAGCTGTGAATGCCATTAGCGCTCTTTGTTCCACTGTCTGAGCAGCACACTCCCCAAGATGCTGTTTTAAGTCCTCGTCATTTTTCAGAAGCCATGTTCAAGAATCCAGTTTCTTTAGACAGCCGCCTTAAATGTGCAGAAGCTCTGTTCCCCTCAGGGCCTCTCCACTCTTTTTTGAAATGGGCTTTCAAAGTTTCTTTTTATATAAGTTTCTTCTGAATTTTACAATCCATTCACCTGCTGAAAGATATTCGGATTATTTCCAATTTGGGTCTATTAGAAATAAAATTGCATAAACATTCATCTGTGAATCTTTATATGAACATAACATTTTTATTTTTCTTGCATAAACTTATAGTAGTAAAATAACTGGATCATTTGGTGGATAATGCTTTTTTCCCAAAGATATATTTTTTTTTCTTAACAGCCTGACAGGAGTGAACAAAGTTTGAAATTTCTTCATAGCGGGCGAGTACAAGTTATTTATCAAAAATATGAGTTGCAAATATTTTCTTGTTTTTTTTTCACTCACCTTTTATCATTTCAAAGTAGTTTCAGAAAGCAGAAGTTTTTAAATTTTGATGAGCCCATTTTTGGAATATGCTTTTCATTTCATAGCTTTAAAAAAATTCTCACAGAAAACTACAAAGATTTTCCCATATTTTTATCTAGGAATTTTATATTTTGAGGTTTCACATTTAGTTCTGTCATCCATTTTAAATTTTTTGTATGACGGAGGAATTAATGGAAATTCTTTTTTTTTTTAAAAAAATATACATACACAGCTGCTACAACATTGGGGGATTTGTCCCTTTTGTCTTCCATCTCTTAGAATCCAGAGCCCTTCCTTAGCTTATATTCTATGTCTTGAACACTATGATTTTTAAATATTTTGTATTTTTATTTAGAACTGTTTCACAGACATATGTAAATGAAATCTTTGTTAATCTATGTCACCCAGAAGCTGAAGTGGATATCTTAATATTTCCTTAATTTCTCATAGAGCTGGTCATCCTAATCACTTTCTCCTTTGCTTGTTTGGTTACTGCTATGATCCTTAATTTGAGAAAGGTATAATTTTTTTCCTTTTCTGAGAGAGATTGTTCATATGTTCCCAATAATAGCATCTTATCAGTTACACATAATATAAATATTTTCTTCCAGTATGTAATTTGCTGTAATTTCCATTGTTGTTGAGGGACTCTTTTTTCAGAGAGATTTTAATGTAATTATGTTTATAATTCTTAAATTATTTCAACTTAAGGTGTCTTTTCTTGTCATGCAGTCATAAAGATATTCTACCATATATTTCTCCTAAAATAAAGTTTTGTTTTTCATAGCAGGTATTTAATCACCTGAAATTTATTCCTGCATATCTATGTAGTAAAGATTTTTATGTGAACAGCAAATTATGCCGTTTACTGACTAATGCATCCTTTCCATAATGATTTATGAAACACAATTCCATTTATTTCTGTGTAGTAATAAATTATTGCTTGTCTGAAAAAATCTTTGATATCGCCTTCATTTTTTAAAGAATATTTCTGTCAAACAAAGAGATTTTTAGATATTTTTCTCTTAGCCACTAAATATACCACCCACTGTCTTCTGATTTTCATTGTTTTTGTTTAGAAATCATTTGTAAATTCATGTTCACTTTGTTTTTGTTTTTGCGGTATTAGGCATTGAACCCAGGGCCTTGCACATATTAGGCAAATGTTTTACCATGAATGTATTTCTACACCTTTTTATTTTTAATTTTTAAAATTTTAAGTCATGGCCTCACCAAATTGCCCAGGCTGGCCTTGAAATCACATTTCCCCTGCCTCAGCCTCCTGAGTAGCCCTGATTACAGATGTGTTTCACAAAGCCTGGCTGCTACTGTTATTTTGAAGGTGATTTGCTTTCCTCTGGTTGTTTTAAGATTTCCTTTCTGTATATGTTTTTCAGAAGTCTTACTCTAATATAGGCAGGTATGATAATGTTAGTATTTAGGCTCATTAAGTTTCACGGCTTTCATCCTTTGACTTACTATATCTTTTGCCAATTTTGAAAATTTCTGTATTTCTAATTGCATGGAAATTATATTTATTCCTAATTTCTAATAAATTTTGACTTTATAAATGAGTGATGTCTTGCAACACGAGTAGTACACGATGCTGGATGTCACATGACCACAGCTAAGCCAGTGGTTGGTTTTGTTTCTCTCTCTCTGAGGGAGGGGATAGTCTGGGTGATCATTGCTCAACAGCAAGAAGTCATAGAGGAGATTTCATCTGTCGAAGAGGAGAGAAAAAAGCAGAGGAAGCAGTCACTTCAGATGAAATTAGGGAGAGGTATAAAATGTGGGAAACAATGCAAAATTTGGTAGAGCTCCATCTGAATAATGCTGTGGCAGTGCAAGTGATAAATCTGTTTAAAGACAATCCTGTCATACGTTCATGACATCCTCAGAAGGAGGCAAAGACAGATGTCATTGGTAGGTTCCAGTTAAAGATGAACAAGCAAAGAAATGGTTCCATTGAGCCAGCTGAGACCAGATATTCTATTAGTACTGATAAAAGCGATCCTGCACAATAATTCTTCTCTTTTCCCCTTCACACCAGTCAGGAAGGTTTTCAAAGGCAAGTGGGGTTAATTTGTCTTTATATTTTGCATTTTCTTTATTGCTTTGTATTCTATTACAGAATCATAATTATATGCACATGAATATTTTGTGCCTGTGGAAAAATTATCTGAGTTTCCATTATTTCTTATGGGGAAATTTGCTGTAATATGCAAGAGATTTAGATTGTAAGAGCGTTTCCAGAATGAATTATGCTTGTAAACCAAGGTTTTACTATACTATTGCAGCCAATCATTGGGATTTAACTCACTGTATTTTTTAATTATTTACTTTATTTTTTGGTGCCTGGGATCAAACTTTGGTCCTTGCACTTGCAAGGTAGGCAGTGAAACCACTGAGATAAATCCTGGCCTTAACTCATTGTATTTTAAGTAACACACAATTCAAACTTTTGAGTATTTTCCTTTACTATTTCTCTCCCGACTCACCATTTTATTTCACATATCAAACTATAATCAAATATCACGTTTTAAAATACAGTTTTGCTTTTACAAAGTCTACATTTTTGTGCATCTGTTCTCATTTTCTAATTTTTTCTCTTGATTTTTTGTCAATTTCTGTCCACATGGCTGTTTTGCTTTGACTAAAGAGCCAAAAATGGAGGAAAATCAAAAGGCTACTTTGAGGCTCTGGATGTTACTCTTTCTCCAATATAATTTATTTTTCTTTCCGGAAGACGACTCAAGCCATTAGGAATGACTTGCTTATCACTGAGGTTCAAGAAAAATTATCCATCATGCAAAGACAGAGTTGAAAGGTCAAAAACAATTAAAGAAGATAAACCCACTATAAGTAGAAATATCAAGGATTTTCTCATGACAGACTTGAGCTTTGAGCAAGATCTGGGAAAAAAGACAGGAGTTTGACATTCATGTCATAGAGGGAGCGCCTGAAGAAGGAAAGTCAGTGAATCAGAAAACTGGTTTTAAAAGCATTATCCAGGATGATCTTATGTATTCAAACACATACAGAGTTTAGCTTTTTATCATCACTTTCTTTTATTTCTATCGATAAATTGAGATCTTGCTTAGAAATGGACTTGCTTTGGTGCAGTCAAATGTAAATCAAGGTAAACAGTTCTGCTTTTCTGATATTTTTTCTCAGTGCAGGACATTTTAAATTATAGTTGTTCTTCTGTTGAATGTTATCACTACTGTCTTGCAGTTACTATCTTGCAAAAAAAAGTTCACTTTTTTTCCAGGCATGTACATGTTAAATTAATTTAAATGCTATTTTATGGTGGTACTAGGGATCGAACTCAGAACCTTCCACTTTCGAGACAGGAAGCCACACCAGCGAGCTAAATCCTGGGCCCATTAAATGCTATTTTAAATAATATTAAAATATTATGTCAAAAACTAATCATTTTGATGTAACCTAAAAATTTTCAACTTCTTCACAGCTCAGAATTTCATCTATAAAATTAGAATTCAATGATTTATGCACATATTTATGTAATAAATAATAAAAGAATACTTTTTTGTCTCCAGAATGGGTGGTTTCTTTACTGCCAGAAACACCTCTGTGGTATCTGTTTCCAATTTTGCTCTAGGTCTTCTAATATTTGTATAAATAATTACAGATATTATTTATTCAAGAGATGCAAATGAAAACAACACTGAGATTCCACCTCACCCCACAAAGAATGGCTGCTATCAAGAAACTGAACAATAACAAATGTTGGCAGGGCTGTGGGGAGAAAGGAACCCTTCTCCATTGTTGGTGGGAGTGCAGACTGGTGCAACCACTATGGAAATCAATACGAAGATGCCTCAAAGATCTGGGACTAGAGGTTCCATTTGACCCAGCCATCCCTCTGCTGGGTATCTTTCCAAAAGAATTAAAAGAATCATATCACAGAGATATACGTGCACCAATGTTTATAGCGGCACAGTTTGTAATAGTTAAAACTTGGAAACAGCCCATTTGTCCATGAGTTGGAGACTGGGTAAAGAAGATGTGGTTTTTCTATAAAATGGAATACTGTTCAGCCTTAAAGAATGAGAAATTAGATTCATTCATAGGAAAATGGATACATATTGAGGATATACTCCTAAGTGAAACAAATAAGTCACACATGTGTAAATACTGAATAGTTTCTCAGTGTGAAAAACTATAATAGTACATAAGATCCTAACGATAGAATTGACAATGTGAAATGGGAAGAAAAGGGCTAAAGGTGTAGGGAAAGTGGGAAGGGTAGGGGAAAGGTAATAAAGGAAAAGAAAAAATATGAGAAAATGAAAAGATGGAAATAAAGTGTTTGTAAATGGGGAGGTGAGGAGGAGGTGAAGAGAGGGCAGGGACAAGGGGAAAAAATGAGAACCAAAACCTGTTATATAAAGGTACAAGATCCCAGTGATGAATGTGACTGTACTGTATACCTAAAATGTACCAATAAACTCAATGAGAGGAAAAACAAAAGAGAATAATAATAGAAAACCAATCAGTACTTGTCATATTCTCTTGATGGGTCCATGACTGGGAAAGCATTTAATAATCAGGGAAAGCTTTTAAGAGAACTTTAGGTTTGAATTGGTCTGATGCCTAGAAAAAAGTTGCGATGGCAAGTTTGTAGCATGAAGACAAAGTGGCTTTAAGGCGTAGAAAAGCATACAACTCTCCAAAATTGGTATGAGTATCAAGGAGAAATTATTAGAGGATAAAATTTCAGAACTTTTGTGGTGCCAATTCATGCCCTCAATGCTGCGCTAAATATTTTGATTTCTCTTGTATTTGGGAGACGGCCTCTCCTTTTTCTTGAACAGTGATGCATATAACCCAGTCTATAATTCAGAATGTTCATCCTACCGCATGCATTGTCTGGAAGACGTGTACTCTAGTTTTTCTCAGAGAGTATTGCGCAGGTCCACAGGCTTCATGATGGCCCAAACTGGCTTGTAGCAGCTGAAATAACAACTCAGCATAAGCAGACCTGGTAGCACAAAAATAAAAGCACTAACCAAACTCTCTGGAATTTAAAAATAAAGTTTTTGCAAATAGGGAAGGGAGGAGGTGAAGGGAGGGCAGGGGAATGAGGAAAAAAATGAAAACCAAGACCTGTCATGTAAAGGTGCAAGATCCCAATGATGAATGCAACTGTACTGTATACCTAAAATGTAGTAAGAAACTCTTTTTTTTTTTTTTGGTACCGGGGATTGAACTCTGGTCCTTGCGCTTGTGAAGCAGGCCACCGAACCACTGAGCTAAATCCCCAGCCCCTAATAAACTCAATGAGAGAAAAAAGCATTTATTAAAAAGTTTTTAATAAAAATGAGAGCAAGGGTGAAACCCCAATCAAGGTAGTACTGTATATAAATCCAGAAACTTCCTTTGGGTAAGTGATAATCTCTCTTTGTTTCTTTAGTGAATAAAATTCTATCTCTGGACACATAAAGCTGATTTTATTTCTGTTTAGTTTGAAGTGTCAGGTCACTAATTTTGAACTCTCAGTGGAATGTTGAAAATAACCCCAATCAACACAAAAGTTGCATTTTCAGGAGACAGCTTCAGGGAGGGTGCAGGATACTGAGGTAGAGGTCAAAGGTGAGGTGGCTTTCTGCTTCCTCTACCGACTTGCCTTAAACGAAGAGCTTTGTGCCTCATGTTTTCTGCTCAGGAAAAAGATATATTAATACACATTTCCTTGCCTTGATTTCTCCTGAGTTTAGGGAACTAAGCAATGCTTTATAGAGTGTCTCTACTCTATAAGAAACACTAGGCTTTCTGCTTAGTAAGTAACAGAAGGGCAATACATTTTACAGTTTCTAATAACATCAGAGCATGATGCTTTGAGCTCATTATCTTTGTACAAGTCTCTCCAAGGAAAAAGGAAAGAAACATCAAAAAATCCATTTGTTCCACAAAACAACTATCTATCTATCTAGCTAGCTATCTAGCTATCTATCTATCTAGCTAGCTATATATCTATAGATATATAGTTATATATATCTATCCCAACACATCTGCATTATTTCTAAGGTCTGGATGACTTTTACCTGTGTTTCACTCCAGTCATAGAACGACAATCTTAACTTTGGCAGACCTCAAAAACAATGTAGAACTCTCATCTACCATCTACCTCTCCTCCTTGCAGCAATTCCTTCCGAATCACTTAGACTTTGTTCACAATCTGCTAGTTGAAGTCAGATGATCTCTCAATTATTTCCATTCTATCTTTGAAGCACAAACATAAAGTTATTAGTAAAACATACTTACATCCCTGTTTAAACTTTCCCTTGGCAGCTCTATTCCTTATATTCAAAAGAATAAATTTGATTTCTCTCTCTAGCCTGTACAGACACAATTTGTGTGTTCTCTTCCACGTTACTCACTGATTAATTATATACTTAGTATTGTTTCTTAACTCTTTAATAAGTCAGTTTTCACCAAAAACTAAGCGATGACTTTAATGAATCTCTTACAAATTGGTATTAGATACAAGTGCTCTGGGGCTAGGTTGAATTCTTTAAATATAGGACATAAATTAGAGACACACTCGGGACAAGTCCGCAGTCTTCACCAATCTGTAGCCCCTAGTGGTTATTTTGGGTATACATATTCTCTCCTATTCCTCTGTTGTGAAATGTCGTAAAATCTGACGGCAAGCAGAATACATGTAGATTTCATCAAATATAAGGGAAAGAGCACAGTACTTTCTTGTATTGTTTTCTTCTTTCTGATACCAATAATGTAATCTCTTTCCTTTCTTCCATTTTCAGGGTTGTGTTCCACCCTAGAGTCTCTGGGGAAGAATTTATTCCAGGATCTGCCCTATCTTGACAGAATTCATTTTCTTGCACTTGTATAAGGTCCATAGGACCCGAGGTCTCCATTTCCTTGATGCCTGTCACTGGCTGCTGATCTTTATCGTTCAGGCCGTCCACATTCAAGATTTCTAATAGCTCTTCCCAACAATAGGGGCCGCATCTCTCACGCTGAATCTCTTTCCCTGCCCTTTCTTCTGCATTTCCCCCATTTCCACTTCAGCCAGAAGAAATGTCTGCTTTTAATAGCTCATGTGTTTACTTACATTAGGCCGTCTGAATAATCCAAAATAATCTCTCTAATTTAAGGGCAGTTAGTTAGTCACCTTAATTACATATCCAAAATCATTTTTGGTCATGAAATGTGACATTTACAGGGATTATACTTGAGGCTGAAGGTTATAAGACTGAAATTTTACCTACTAAAAAGCCTTTTTCTGAAAAACCACAAAAAGAGCTCTCCTGCATTAGAAAGTAAACCTATCTCAGTACTTCCCATAATTACCTTATTCTACAGAGGTTAAAGACATTTATGTACTTGTCTCAATTTCTTATTCAATTCTAACACTATTTTTTAACAGTTATTCATAGTTTTCACCCTTTAGGACCTAATAGAGCCAGTGAACTAAAGATGCTTGATTAATTGGATCAAAAGGTCTCACAATTAGCAGACAGAAATGTCTAGAACCAGAGCTAAGACAGATTTCTTAGCCACCCCCTTTCCTTCAGAACTACACTGTTTCTCAAACTTGCATATGCTTTGCTTCTTTAGTTCAGCCTTGTTTGCAAAAGCAATGCTTTTTCAGCATATAAAGATGCCAAGCACAACACCACGGAGTTTCGTTTGATAGAATAAAGAGCACAATAGGAAACATGGGTGAGTTGAATATTTTTCAGTGCCCCCAAACTTCGTTCCTTACCCAGGACTGGGAGTCCTTTTAGGTTTTATATATTTTATGGAAACAACTTTTTTTAGGCAAATGAAGCAGAGGCTGCACAATACTCTGTTAAAAGTCTTGATTTATTTTCAATCTCAGCTGAAAAATCTGGTACTCTCTTCCACTGAATGTTTCACTAACAGTCAAATTCAAGTAACAACAAATCCCAATGTATTTCTTAGGCCAAGATGTCTTTAATTTAAAGGCATTTCTCCTTTGCTGTCTAGTTTCCTTCTGCTGAGATTCCATTTGAAAGTTCTAGGGGAGAATTTCCCATTTTGGTGTAGTGATTTTGCTCACATATGTGGCTGATACTGAAAACTTTCCAAATTCACAAATAGTTCAACATTTTAGGACTGAACAAAAAAGATATGGGTAATGACAGTGGGGACACAGACATATAGAACATAGACCTGGTATTTTTCCATAGGAGAGGAGAGAACAGTGATGTTCCTTCTTAAACTTGGAACTAGAATCGTAAGATATTAATTTTAGCACTAGGCCCGTAGCCCCCACCCTTACTGTTATTGGTAAAATTATGTAAATTCTTGACCTCCCTTATTTTAGTCACAGGGCAAAGGTATGTTTTCCTTATCTGAGGTCATATGAAAATAAAATGACTCCATTTTGTGAGTTAAACAATAATACAAATCGTTCCCCCAAATAGTAACACAATCAAATTTAAGTGTATACATATATTAGTCAGCTTCCCCATCACAGGGACAAAATATTGACCCAAATTAAAAAGGAGAGATTTAATTCGGTTCACAGTTGCAGAGGTTTAGTCAAGGGTGTACTGGTTCTGAGGCAGGAAAACCAGAGCAAAAGAGCTTGGTAGCACAAAGCTGACCACTTTAGAGTGGCTAGGAACGAGAGCAGTGGAAAAACACTAGAGAGAAAGGAACTAGGGCTCAGACATAATGCCCACAGTCACGGCTCCTTGAGCCACCCAGAAATGTGTTTTACTAACCTGCTAGATAGCTCTCAAGCTTACAATTGAGCTCAACTGTCACATTGCACCTCATGTCAACTTGACCTTCAAACACACCTCCTTAAATTATACTTAATGTCTAAATATAGACAATAACAAGATCAAAATTCCACCTGAAACAACATAATTGTCCTGCATGTATGCAAAAATACAAATCCCTTCCCTGAATTCTTAACAGGTCCACCATGATTGCTCAAAGGTACAAGTGCATAATCACCTTTGAGAGTCAAGTCAAACTCTTACTGAACTATTCTATGCCTGGCATCCAGGGCACATGGATGGGATGTGAGTTCCAAAGGACTTGGGTGGCCAGTCCCCTACAGCATTACTGGCTACAATTCATTAGTTAAATTCTTCATAACCACATGGTCAGGTGTAGCATAGCAATGACCCAACTTCTCTAATATTGGTCAGCTCCCTCATTAATGGACAAAATACCCAACATCCACAATTTAAAGGAGATGATGTTCAATTTGGCTCACACATGCAAGGGTTTTAGTCTAAGGTTAGTAGGACTATCAGGGCAGAAGGACATGATGGAGCAAAGCAGTTAGATAGCAGAAGAGGAAAACAAAATCAGAGGGGAAGAGGCCAGGAATCAAATATGGAACCTGTATTGCTCAGGTTTCCCATTGTTAGGACAAAATACCCATCTTAAAAGAGGAGAGGTGTAGTTTGCTTCACAGTTTTGGAGGTTTCAATCCATGATTAGCTAGTCATTTAATGGAACTGTGAAGAGGACCACAAAGGAAAATCACCTTCTAGAGATATATACTCCAAAGGCACAACCCTAGTGACCCATGTCCAACTAGTTCTCTCCTCTGGCGCCCACCTTCTGACATCATATCAGCTATGCACGTCACTGAGTATGGTTTAGCACCTCGGGATCCGCTCACCTTTCCAGGAGTTTCTTAACCCAGTAAAGTTGACGATGCAGCATAACTATCACTATATCTATATCTATATCTATATCTATATCTATATCATCTCTATATATAAATATAAGTGTCATCATCATCAGTATCATCATCATCATTATCATCCCGATTCTCCGACTCAAGATCAAACAGCAGGTTCACACACCCAAAGTTTATAATGGAGAAGGCATGGTTCCTATTCAGTCCATTAATTCCATGCTGTTGCCCAAGCCAGAAAGTTTCTCTATAAAATTACTGCCCGTAGAATATGAAGCAATCCTAATTATAATTTCTTTGCATTTTCTTTCTTTCTTTGGAGCTTTTAGGGACTTTTACTCTAAGGAATCAGTTAATGAGTTCGGTCACTCAGTTTGCTCTTATAATTAAGATGTCTAGTATCTGCCTCATGTTTATGAATGTATACACTTGTGGTAAGTATAAGACAATGTAGACGACTGCTGTCTTAAACTGAGACTGGTATTAAGCTAGCGTGATGCAACTATAAACAGTTTCTTCATTTCCACCCCTAAAAAATGTATTTAAAAAATCTATAATGATCATGCTAATTTCCATGAATATTTTTTGTTAAAGGGTAACAATTTGGCCTTTATCAAGCAAGAACAGTAATCAAACAAGAGAGGAAATACCTTTGTAAAATGTTTTGTTTCAAAATAATCCAACTGGTAGATCAGACACAGCATGAATGGGCTAGATGGAAAGTTGGCTGGAATGAACCAAGGTTGTCCAAGAGTTGATATTCATAAAGCTGGATTGCGAACACATGGTATTCTGACATAGTTCTGTTTATATTTTATGTTTCAAAATGTCCATAGAATGCTAAATAAGTCCATTTTATAATAAAAATTAAGAATACCTAAAATGTACATTGATGTTACTATGCGGTATACATATCTAAACTTGAGTCCCTGTGTATGTTTATTAATATGGAAATGCATTGAACAATTTTGAATTACATAGAGTTGGGAAAAATCACTTAATTTTTATAGATTGGGTGAAAGATCTAGTCTATAATTAAAGTTTAAAATTTGGTATCCATTCTTACATCTAAATCCTTTGGCTCAGAAATTCACTTGATCTATATATCACCTACCTTATATTGATATTTGGAGGTAAGTATAATTTTTCACTTTTAAAATCCATCTTTATGAAAGTTATTAAGCAATGACTATTTGGAGCTTTCAATGCCCCAAAATATAGCATATATCTTAAGCTACTAATGGATCAAGTTGTCTTATTATTATACTTGGGGTTGAGGGTTTTGATATCTGGTCTTTATTTTAAGACATTTATTTTTATAATGCCAATGAAAAGAGTTCTACAAATTTATATTAACTGGATATAATTTCTTCACTGGAGATGTTGTGAATTTTGACAGATGTTATCATAGTCTGACTTTGGCAGTCACATTGAACCTTCTTTTTATGTGTCCTCTAACTTTCAAATCAAAGCTTTTACAAGATGTTTGATGACAGTCAACCTTTCAGTGTGTGCTATAATAAATTCTTAAATAAAAGAAAAGGCAGAATTAGAAGTATCACTTTTCAGGATAAATATTAAATGACATTGCTTAACATTCTTGACAGAGTGCATAAAATGTCTTAGGAGATAGTGTTCCCAGAAGGACGACTCAGATTTGGTTATCATGTAATGTACTGCCATATATTTTACATATTTAGGAAATACCATTGCAAAAAATACTATTACACATTATAAAATTCACATTAATATCAACACTTTTACCTGAAGTTTTATTCAGAAAGAACCTCTTTTTTAACTAAACCAACCAGTATACAATAACATATTTTACATGAGATATATGTAAATATATTTTTCCTCCTTATTCAAAAAGTTGTGCTAACCATATAGAGATTGACAATCTGTTACTTTTTGAGGTTTATTCACAATAAAAAATACTGAGAAGGGGCCAGGGATTTAGCTCAGTGGTTCCACAGCCTGCCTCACAAGCACAAAGTCCTGAGTTCAATCTCTGGTACCATATACAAAAACAAAAATACTCAGAATACCTGAGGCTAATTGACTCTTCCCCAAAATGAAATAGCTTTATCAACTATAAATTCACTACTTACATCACAAAAAATGAAGCAGAACATTTAATAACTCCAATAATTTTTGCCTTGTGATAAATGGTTAAGCAATGACCCAACCTATCTGTAGAAGCTGTTATGGACTGAATGCAGTACCCAAAACATGTCTTAATCAAAATTCTAGAGTTGTTCCGCTCTAAAGAAATTCCACTGGGTGCCTGTGTTAGTTCAGCTTTTCTTTACTGTAAAAAATACCTGACATTATAAACTTAAAAGCAAAAGAAAAATTCATCTTGGTTCGGAGATTTGGAGATTTTAGTCACTGGTTGTTTGGCATGTTCCTTTGGGGTCAGTTGCAAGGCAGCACATCATGATTGCAGTCAGCGTGGAGGAAGCTGCTTACTCTGTGTCGGTGAGAAGCTGATAGAGAGAAAGGAAACACCGAGGCTGGGGCCCCAATATCCATTCCAAATCACAGACCTCGTTACTTCTTTCCATTAGATCTCATCTCCCAGTTTCTGTCACTTCCCAATAGTGCCATAGGTGGGGACCAAGCCTTCCAGATATGTGGATTTGCAGGATACTGAAGATGTAAAGTGTAACAGTGGCTCTCCCTGAAGGAGACGTCAGAGTAACTAAAAGCTATTATTGAGAATTTAGAATACACTGGTGATGGTCAAAAGAAAGATTTGTACTTGAGTTATCAGACTATCAAATTCAAGAAGAAAGAAAAAGAATCCTTGAGCAAAAAGGAAAAGAAAAAATATCAGAAGAGACAGGAGATGAAGAAGACATATGGGACCTTTCTGAAACTCATTTATGAACATTTCTGGGGAGAGAGAGAGAAAGAGAAGAGAGAGAGAGAGAGAGAGAGAGAGAGAGAGAGAGAGAGATATTTATGAACATTTCTGGGGAGAGAGAGAGAGAGAGAAGAGAGAGAGAGAGAGAGAGAGAGAGAGAGAGAGAGAGAGAGAGAGAGAGGGAAAGGAGGAGAAGGAAAAAGAAGCAGGAAAAAAAGGAGGAGGAGGAGAAGGAGAAGAAAAGGGGAAGGGGAATAAATATTTTACAATGACATTTGTAGAATAATAAAAGAAAGTATACTCAAAATAAAAGATAAATTGCCCGTCTTACACAGGCAGTCATACCTAGATTTTGCTATTTAATTTCTCAACATAATGTAGCAAAGTCAAATCATCCATGCACTTAATATGTGAAATGTTCTTAGAGTTTAATAGACGATATAATCCCACCATACTGAATATAAATAAGTTTTCAGGTTCTATTAAAAAATTAAACAGGATCTTAATTATTAATTCATAACTCAGTAACGCTTTTAACTAAAATACAGTTATCTGTATTAATCACAACCTTCTTGTTTGGAAAATACCATTTGGACACAAAGTTATAAATTGGCTTGTAAAGTATAAATTACAAATTGGTCCAGTGGAACAGAACTAGGAACAAATAGGATTCAGTTTAATATGCGAAAAAGCCTAAGAAGACATTATCTAACACAGTAATGAACAATCTGAAACCTTTGCCATTAGACAAATATAAAACTTGTTTCACAGTGCGTATTGCTGGAGAACATTCTGCAATGGTACCTTTCCTCTGTAATCTCTTTATATCAGTGATTCTTACGCTTGCTATAAAGTTCAGCAAAATTTCACAGTTCTATCATCATTACAGTTGAAAATTTAGCTTCTCATCCCCACTGTGCCTTACTAGTTGACAACATTATGTTTTTCTTGCTGACAAAATCATGAATCAATGTTAAGGATCTTTAATATTCAGCACCAATGTCAATGCACCTCATTGTTTTTCTGATTTTGAGGACCTCAGTTACTCAAAGAGAACTAAAGGTATTTTGTATGAATTGAGTCATAGTTTAAGGATTTCTAGTACCTGAATACATGTTTAAAAGTCCAACTTGTCCAGATTTTCCTTCAAGGAAGTCCCACAAAAGCCTATTTGCAAATGGTGCATAGGACAACACAGTCATCATAGTTCATTTCCAAAGATGTGAATTATAAAAACTAAATCCACAGGAGAGAAATCATGAAGAACATACATAGAATTATATACTAAGCCTTTATTTACATCAGGCTCTGGTGTTCCAAAGTGTTTGTGATTACAGAATGAATGAAAGGACTCAGTAGTCCATTTTTAATAATGCAAGCACCTTAGAAGGAAATAAAATCATGTTTAGCCACACTTTCCAAAGCATAAAATTTTAGGATGTGAAATCACACCTTGAAAATTGAAACTGCTAGAAAGATTTCTGGACATAGGCACTAGATCAAAAACAACTTCATTGAAATAACTGGTTCTCGGAATACTGCCAGGGCATTCTGGGTTCCCCAGCTTCTACCATAAAACTGGGGCTCTAATCCATAGCTGCAGAATACTGCCAGCCAGAAGCAGATGAATTGCTGCTGGAAAGGAACTACAAGTCCACTCTTTATTACAGGAAGTCAAATTCTTCTTTCTGTGATTCCAAATGTAAAAATTAAACCAAGGACAATGATTTGGCTGACATTTTAAAATAACTTTAAAGCATTTAAAATAAAATTAGACCTTTTTATGATGGGGTTAAATAAATGGTCTCACATAGGGGATAAGGCATTTAAATGTTTGAGATTTAAGGATGAGAATCAAGTGTCTGCATAAAGGTGCTTTAATAGAGATTCACAGATTTGAGAACTAAAAGGAACTTAAGAAATCGGCTAGTCCAATTCCCATCTCTCATTCAGTCTTCAGCACAAGTCCCCTATAAGCTCGTGGCAAATTTCTAACTGCAAATTTGGAGAACTCTGCATGCCCAAAATTAGTAGTAAAACCTTATCAATCTTTTTTAAAAAATTTAAAACTTAAACTATATCTAATTGAATGGAACTATTATCACTTGTTTATAATTTTTGAGCTAAATGTTCACATTTTCAAGAAAACATTCTTTTTCACATGTTAGATTTTCAGGCCCTCTTTCTCACCTACCCCATCACCATGGTAAGAATCCTCCATCCATTCAACTCTTAATCTCATACAATGCACGTTTTAATGCTCACATCACCCTGGTAGATTTCCTCAGGGGGAACTTTCCTGTTTTTATTTTTTATTTTTATTTTTTTAATTATCCTTAGTGATGGCTACCTATACCTTAACACAGTCCTTTGACCAGAACAGAATAAGTCATATCTAACTGAATAGTCTAGATCTCAGTGCACTATGGAATGGTCATGTTGTACCAGAAACAAAAGAAGATGCAGAAGGTTCTTCAAATTCCTTGCTGTTTTCTCTCCTTGGCACTGAACTAGATTACATTTCTCAAATTCCTCTGCAGTGAGAGCCTTTGATCTGACTTCTGGCCAACAGAATATAGAAGCCATATATTCAACTAGATCTACACTAATGCAACGGAAACTACTGTCACGAGACAGTCCATCCTCTACTGTCTCATCTTCTGATGTGATAATTTATCTTGATTTTAACTTGACTGTCTCAAAAGACTCCTAGGAGATTAGTAAAGTACATTTCTGAGTTTGAGTGGTCAAGCTGGTGTGTCCTTGTGACTATATCTGATCCCTAGCTCTTTTCTCTCAGCCTTTTCCTTGGTCACTTCGAATCCTGAGCAGTTTGCCTTCTCCACGTCCTTCTACCGTGATATCTCTTCCTCAGAGCCAGCCAACCACAGACTGAAACCTCTGAAGCTATGAGCCAAAGTGAACTTCTCCTATTTTGAGTTGCAGGTGTCATGTACTTTGTGCCGTAAGTGGAAATATGACTAACACACATGCCTTATGGAAAGTATCCTTATTGGAAAATATCTGAAGGCCCAGTGGGATGGCAAAGATAATAAATGGAGTGGATCTAATCAGTGGAGAAAGTTATGGGGAAAAGACTCTCCAGCTTTCTGCTCCAGAAATAGGCTATTGTAAGAGAAAGGCATGCATTTTAATTGTCCTGGGCCACTGAGAATTTGGACATGCTTGTGAAATTTGAACTTGGTCTCAGAAAAATGCCCATACTTTAAGTTGGGAACTAGAAACTAATTATGATAATGCTGCATGTGTTATATTAATTGACTGATGGACTTTTCCCCCTTACCTCTTGTTGTTTCATGTTTCATGAGGGAAGACTAAATTAGGCCTTAACCCCCAGTAGATGCGAGAGTGGTGTCATTGTCACTGGGGCATCAGAATACTTGCCCTAATACTATCTGGAGGCAACATGCATCTGGAAGTGTTAAAGGCCAGCAATTATTATGACACCATCACTCAAAAATGTCTCTCAGAGTTCACCAAAGCTCTTCCAGTCGACATACACTTTACTTACCTGCCCTTCCACTCTGTGACATTGTTTGAATGAAAATCATTACTATTCTCAAGCTTTACTTAAACTTTCCCACATTTTAGAAAATTGTGTTTGTTTAGTGCTAGAGAATCAGCTCTGTATTATCTTTCTTGCTTGTTGGTGGAAAGCACCTTATGCATCATGAGCTTGTGAGTTCAACTTTCTGTATGACAGATATCGTCAGCCATAATGAGTTGCAAAATGAATTTTACACATTGCATCATTTATGCAGAACTCTTGAGGAGCATTTGCCTAACAACAATGTGCCACATCATGCTTGCTGAGAATCAACTGGATTTCTTCTTCTGGAAATTATTTCCTAATAATGATATATGGAAGAGGATTCCTGCTTTTTGCTTCTTTATTAAATAAATTTTTCACTACTTTTGTAATAATATGAAATATATTCTACCTAAATATTATCAATAAAAAGATTTGGCATATATATTTACACACACACACACACACACACACACACACACTGCATGTTGGTTACACAAATAAGGCAAAGAGAAAACTTAAGGCATTGCAATTGTCTTTAAACAAGTGATAAACTAACTACTATAGCTTAAGTATACACGTATGGCCTATGCCAGGGGACTTCAAATCCTGGGGCATGAACCACTATTGGTTTGTGACTTGATAGGAGAGTGGGCCATGCAGCAGGAGGTGAGCAGTAGGCAAGTGGGCAAAGCTTCATGTGTATTCATAGCTGCTTCGTATAGCTCAAGTTTACTGTCTGAGCTCTATCTTTTGTTAGATCAGCGGTGATTAGTTTCTCATGGGAGAGTGAGATCAACTGTGAATTGCACGTGTAAAGGAATTAATTTACATGCTCCTTATGAGAACCTGGTGCCTGATGGATGATCTGAGGTGGAGCTGAGGCCATGACGCTAGTACTGGAGAACTGCTGAACATTAGCAGAGAAGTTTAACTCCACAGAAGCCATAATAACTCATTTGCTTGAAGTTAATCAAAACCCCACTAGTGAGTGACAAATGACAAGCTGTATGTGTTGACAGGTTTTACATCAGAATTCACCATTTTAGTCTGTGTATGGCCAACTCATTATTTTATTTGATACTTCTATCAGCAACTTTATCCTGCACTGTGTGCTTATTTCAGTCAGAGTGTTGGGAAGCCCAGAAATTGAACTACCAAAAATGAATTTAAAACATGTCCCTGGAGAGCTTCTTTGAAAATGGTTAAAGACTCAATGAAGAGAGAGCAGAAGACTCTAAGACTATCAATAAAAGGAAAAATCCACTTAAAAGAAAATATCAAGAGCCTATTTAAATTACGGGTTCATCGCCACACATGATTCACATTCTTCAAGTCCACTTTGTATATGTGGTGGCTTGCTGGTTATCCACCAAATTTATGAAATCTCAAAGATGCTTCACCACATGAAGACCAAGCACCCTGCATTAAAAGATAAGCCTTTGGAGGTTTTCAATAGAAAAATAGATGAACAGAAGCAACAGAGGCAGTTACTGTAGGTCATCACTTCATCAGATGTGTCTGTACTTAATTCCTCTTAGGGGCTAACCATATTGTGACAGCTAAGTTCTCTACTACTGGTGGAGAGTTTACCTTGCCTGCTGCTAAAGAATGTGGTCTTTAAATTTTAGGAGATTGCTCTTCAAAGGGTGGCAGATGTTTCTTTTGGGGAGGTAGCATTACAACTAGAGTGAGGCAAAATTGTTAGAGAAGAGTAACATGTCACTGTGATAAGCAACCCAGGGTGATGAGTCCACTGATGTTGAAGACAGGCAATAATGCTCATTTTTCTACAGTATGTTTTTCAGGAGGATGTGCTTGTGGTTATGTTATGTGCAGTTTGTCTCCAACCAATGCCACAGCTGGAGAATTATTCAACTCTGAATGATTATATATCAGGAAAACTGTGCTGCTAGGTGCATAGATAGAATGGCTGCTGTGAATGTATGGCATTCTTGTTTCACCACTTGGGTCAAATAGGTGGCTTTTGAAAGTGAATCTCTGCACTGTGCATAGGGAAATGAAGGACAGTAAAAAAAATTTCAACTGAAGTTAACATTTTGAAGAATGTGAATAAAATTATTAACCACGTTAAAGTAGCTTCCCTCAATTCATGACTGTTCATGCAGCTCTAGGAAGAACTGGATATAGCACACAAATGACTTTCTCAAGGTAGATCACTGACTATAGTTTTTGAGCTATAAAAGACACTGCAGAAATTTCTTTTAATGAAACAGTCACAATTGGCACCATATTTCTGTGGCACAGATGGGCCACGAAACTTACTTGTGTGCTCAATCTGTCACTTAAGGAGAGAATCATAGTTTACAAGGAGGCTGATAAAGTGGCTACAATCAAAGCCAGACTAGAATTACGGGGATGATGAGTAAACATCAGGGCTTTTGACATGTATTGGACATTAGGGTTTTTGGAAAAGACTGAGCTAGGTCTTTTTTCACCCAGCAATTGCATGATCCCTTATATCAGCTTTCAGCGGAGTTTGAGCTTTGCTGCCCAAAAGACCACCTGGATTGAGAAGGAATTGATCATTGACCCATTTGTGAATAAGCCCAGTGAATCAACTTTGTCTATGCTTGAAGAGGCTTGATTAAGTTTGACATCACAAATGACAGTGACCTTGAAAGTATTTGCGACTACTTCATATCTCCATATATTAAACACCCGATCTTTGTTAAGCAATCTTTTCTGCAGTGATAACAGCCAAAACAGATTATGGTGGACACTGGACATAAGCAACATGCTTGGTGTGTCACTGTCTCCTGATTAGCCCTAATATGGGGCCATCCAGTTGCTAGAAAGTCAAAATCGGGTCTCCCACTAATTCTGCACTGTGGTGAGTTGTATAATTATTTTATCATATATTTCCATGTAACAGTATAAGGGATAAAGTGTCCAGTTCATTTTGTTTGAATCATTCTGAAACCATTCCCTTCCCTCTGTCCATGGAAAAATAGTCTATGGAATCAGTCCCTGGTGCTGAAAAGGTTAGGGATAGCTGGCCTATACACTCCTGGCGGGGAGAGGAAGGGTGAATTTCAGCCGGCAAACTGGTTCAGACAGTTACTTTATCTTCGCTACCCATTAGTAATGTCTCACACGATTCGAGCAAGCTCAAGAATCACTCCTACTGTCACACATCCTGGAATTGTGTTTGTCCTCCTTAGGCAGCACTCTGACTTTGATGGATTGATACTGAAAGAACTGTTTCCCAAGATCTCCAATATTATATCACATGACATCCACATCTCCTTGTGCTCTTTTCCTCTCTCCACTTGCACACCATGCCCACACCCCATCAAACTACCCACTCTTCTGGCTGCTCTTTTTATCACCACGCAGTAGCATCTCTTCCAACTTCTCAGAATGTCCTCCCCCACTCTGTATTATAAAAGTCTGTCGATTTTCCTGAGACAGCACAAAAGCCTCCTCTTAGGTGGATTTCTGTCTATTTCAAGTTAGAAATAATTGCTACATTTTTTACCCCTCAGATCGCTTTTATTGTACAGCCGATAAGCAGCACTTGTATTAATTTTGTTGTTGTCATTGTTCCAGTTTATCACAGAAGCAGGAATCACATTTATTCTTCTTTATATGTCCCAAGGTAGTTGTATATAAATCTGCTCAAAATACGTGTAATGAAACAAAGGAATGTATGGGTAGTTATGAATAAGTCAGGATCTTTCTGTGAGGGGTTTCTCCGTTGTATTTTATAATTATTTTAAGTTTCAGAGCTAAGGAAAAGAGACAAGCCAAAAGTGTTTTGTAGAAATCATTTAAGTGATTTAATATTGAAAAATTTTGAACTCTTTTTTCCTTACAGCAAGTTTGTCTTAAAACTTTAAATATAAAAACTACAGAGTGCATCCATGTTAATGTTCAATAAAAGACTCAACCAAAAATTCCAAATGACCAGAAAAATATTTAAACCAAATAAATAGAAACCGAAAAATAATCTTGTATTTAATTTTTCATTAAGACATGTTTATTAAATAGTTAATTCTGAGGCAAATATTGAAGAGAAACTATTTGGTGATCTTTCTTCATGTGTTTTTTATTGCATTATTACAAATTTTGCATAGCTTTAAAGAAAAGTTAACCACTACATTTAGAATTTAATTCAGTTATAGAGTTACAATTGGATAAAACTTCATACCATCCTTAGTTCAGTGAGAATTATACATTAAATATCAAGAGAGCATTTGGAAAATAGGGCCTCCACTTAATGTAACTTAACATCAGTAGATGGAAAATGTGTCTATTTGGACAAATGACTTAAATACTCACTGATATTTTTTCATAGTCACTCCAAATAGAAATGATGTGTGGGAAATATTGGACAAAAATTAATTTGAAAATGTTTCTCATATTAGAAAAATATGGCATTTTATTTTTCTTTAGCCTATAGCTATCCTCATATCTATTATATTTAGTGGAAATTTTAAGAATTTTTGAAAATTTAAAGGTATGGAAACAAAACAAAACATAGATCTATGATTTACCAAAAACACTATTTTGTATTTTTTTCATGTATATCTTATTTATAAGGATATCCAAGTATTCTAATTATTTTAGATTGACACATAACATACACATAATGTGGGGTAAGGTATAATTTGATACCTCTGTATAACATATAATGATCAAAGAAGCAATTAACATTTCTTTCTCCTCCAACATTTCGTATTTCTATGTGTTGGGGAATTTCAGACTCTTCAAGTTATTTTGAAGTACATAAGAAAGTTTTGAAACTGTAGTTACTCTATTGTGCTGTCAACTAGTAGAACTAATTCCCCCTAACAGCACCTTTATTATCAACTTCTATGTCCCTTTCCTCTACCCTCTCTAACTTCTAGGGACCACCATTCTACTCTATTTCTCCAAGATCATTTTTTTATCTTCCACAAATGAAAAGTAGCTTGTGTTTTATGTCATTTGTACTTGGTCTGTTTCACTTACTGTAATGTCTTATAGTTCCCTCCACGGTTCTACAAACAGCTGCAAATGTATCATTTTCTAGAAACTTGTCTAAGTGTAGATTCCATTAAAAGCTGGCTCTGGGTTTGGGTACAAATAGTACCCAAATATTTGGAAAATGACCCCAGGAAGCACTGACAGTGGGGATTGGTCATGAAAAACAGTAAAGACACTAGGGGACAATGTCATGAACTATCATTGTCATCAATGTAGGCGTATTTCCGCTGAAATCTGATGAGAAATTATATATATTTATATTATATATGATATATATTTATTTCCAGCAAAGGTAGATTGAATATTATGCATAAATTTCCAGCCTGAGTGGCCACTGTATAGGTAATAAATATCCAACAGATTTAATTTCCAGCCTAGGCTCAGTGTGTTCTATTGGCTAGAATGTATTATCAGACAGGAAGCCATCACTATGTTTACAGAAGGATTTGGCAAAGCAAATATCTTAATATGCAAATTATATTTACCATAGGAATTTGGAATTTTCTAATTTTCTACAGTATTGATTAGAGATGTCTGGAGCGACTAGACATAAATAGACAGACATGCATAGACAGATGAGAAAGGATTTGTTGTTAGAATTGGCTTGTGTAGTTATGGAGCTGACAAGGCAGATGAAAAGCCATCTGCACACTGGGAATCTGGGGGGCTTTGTGGCTTAAGTCCAACTTCAAAGACCTCAGAACGAGGGAAACTAATGATATAACTCTGAGTCTGAGGTGAAATGCCTGAAAACTCAAGAGTTCACTTGAAGTTGAAAGGTTAGAGAATCCTGAGGTCTTAAATCCAAGGATTAAAGGAGAGTGTTTCCGTTCTTCATTAAAAAAAAAAAAGAGAGAGAGGAAACTGTTTTTTCTCAGGTCATTTTTTCTATACAGGCCTCCAATCTGTTAAACAATTTCTATCTCCAATGAGATTAGATCTTTCCTTACTCAGTCTATCGACTTAGATGCCGATCGCCTCCAGAAATCCCTCACAGATACACCAAGAAAAGATGCTATAGTTCTCTTGGCACACCTTAATCCAGTCAAGGTGACATTTAGAATTAACGTTCACACCTATTTTCAATATAATTAGGCAAGATTAAAAGGCAATTAATTTCTCTCACTCATAGTACCTTTCCAGTAGGAATTTTATCTATAATCTGTCTCAATCACTGAATATAGGTTAATACATTGATTCCAGAGTTTTAAGTGAAGAACAAAGTGAAATTGAAACCTTCACACTTAACATCCATAAGTAGCATACAGATATAGTTCCTATTTTGTTTCATTTCTGATTGCTGAATTCACACTTTGCCAGAGACAATAGTACTTACATGGTTACTAGAGTAAAATAACTCAAGAGAACTGTACACTAAGAACGCTGAAATAAATGAATCATTTTCAACACCTCTGTCAATGAGAAAGGAATTGAATATTATGCATAGGAGAACATATGGTCTATCTACCATGTGACAAACTGTATTTGTAAAATCAGGTTGAGAAATACATGCATATGTAATGCCCAGAAATCATGTACTCCTTTATCTTCATCAAAGGTAATAATCTTATATAAACATGCAGTTAGAATATAACCTTTTTAAGTTGAGATTTTCCTACATTTACTTTTTTGTTTTGTTTTGTTTTTTTTCTTTTTGAGGTACCAGAGATTGAACTCAGGACCTTGTGCTTGTGAGGCAGGCAGCAGCACCACCGAGCTAAATCCCTGGCCCTACATTTACTTTTTTGTCTCCATCCTTTGTTACAAGTAAATACCTTTCTACACAAACTGTTGGGATGACATTTTATTTATTTATTTCTACAGTTATTTATTACAGTGCACTATGTGTCAAGTAATACTTTGTAGGAGCTAGATATCTATGACAAATTCGTCACCATCCCTATCTTAAAGAATGTAGAGATTATGGTATGGATTTACATGTAGAATTTCATAAGCCAAGGAAGAATTAGCCATCAGAAGCGTATGCGCAATATGCCATAGGAACACAATTAGTCGGGAGGGAGGTAAGTCATGTCTACTGGACATGAACTAAAGGTTTATGGAGGCGATGGTGTTCATCTGGACACTAACACTGTCTGAAACTCCGGTGCCCCAAAATGGGGATGATGTGGTGTACCAAAGAGAGCACAGGGAACGGTGGCAGTCACGGAGGTATAAAGGGCCTTAGGTTTTGTTCATATAATAAGGAGCGTTGGGAATGTTTGGCATCCAAGTGCCTTCCTGGGGATGATGAGGAACTGCACTGGATGGCAGGTGCAGTCTGGATTGTGGAGGGCCTTGTACAGGACACACAAGGCACGAGATTTCATTCTAACTGCTGTGATGAGCTGTAAAGTGTTTTCAGTAAATAAATCTCACAATTGTAAGTTCCTTTTATGAAGAAAATGACTATGCAATCTCATGGAACTCATTTGTGTATGACTAGGCCATATAGGTTCTCAGATAAATTTTTTCCCTTTTTTTTTGTGCCAGGTTTGTAGTGCACATATCCACACCCCCAGCCCTCTCAGAGAAGTATTTGGAAGGAGGTATAATCACCTGCAAAAATTGGAAGCAGCTATACTATTCATGTGAGGGTTAAAAAGATCCCAAACTATAACAGTAGCAGTGCAATAAGAAAAAAAGAAGTGTCGGATGTAAAAATTACCAATAAAATTTTGGAGCAGTGGGAATTAGAGCATTTAAAGATAGCCCTATGGCTTAGTGTACACCAGATCCTCTCCCCAGATTCCTTCTGGTACCTTTATCATTTTTGTGTGAAAAGTGTATGAACTTATGTTCCTGTGGCCTGGCATTTATAATAACTGTCTGATGTCGGAAACCTCCCCCTTCCTTGCTTTAAACTGCAACATATCCGAAAGATGAACTATTTTGCAGATCTCCTGAGTGGAAGTCAGTGCTTTGACTAAAACTACACATTTGGTTGAGGCTGTTGTTGGTCCATTTTCATCTCCCACACTTACTTTCTGAGACTGCTGGAAAGAATCTATCCCGGTGCATGATTTTGGGATATTCAATTTTAAAAAGGGGTGTCAAAATTGCAGGCTTGGAGGAGAAATAAACTGAAAAAGGAAAAGAGGTTCTAGTCTTTAACTAACTATTTTTGAAACCTCAAATAATATATCCTATTGATTTATATTACCTTAGTGGAAACTAAATACCTTAAGTTGAAATTTGACGTGAAAGATAAGGAAAGGTATGACCAAAATTTTCAAAATTTTGGAAGAAATGGATGGATTAGGATGAAACAGAGGAAAACATGAGACTGCAGAGAGCAACAACCAAGGGAAAGCAATTCTGACTTGATTGCTGCCTTTATTCTATCATTAAATTGTCCAAAGGCCACATAGTTTCCTCTTGATGAAGTAGAGTCATGTGCATCTATCTGTGGGTGGTACAGATTCCTGAATCCCTTACAAGAGTGATTCTGCAGGCCCAGGGTGAAACATCATCATCTGAAATTTAAAGAAAGCACCAATTCACCATTCAGGCACCGAAGGGATTAATATCAGTAGTTCTCTAGGTATCGTTCCTAGACCATCTGCATGAGCATCACCTAAGAACGTCCTAGAAACATCAGTTTCAGCTTCTCCACAGACTTAGTGAATTAGAAACTAGGAGCATAGAAAAATAGTCCATATAAGATAAATCTGAAGAATACCAAAGTTTGAGAATCACTGAAAATAGATCAATTTCATAGCGATGTTTACATTTCTTTGTTTCTTTTGGAAGTGAAATTTTATACGTGTGATTTTTTTCCCCCTAGAAACAAACCTCATTCTAGCAGCATGAAAAGACTGGTAGTTTAGAGGTAGACATCATGGGCTCAAATTTCAGCTTCTCCACACTCTGTATGATTTTGTGGAATAATCTACATTTTTACAACTTAAAAATATAAAGTGTGATGACATGGTATATAAACAATAGGTAGAAAACTATGTAACAGGTTAGCATAGTGTATAACTCAAGGTAAGTACTTAGTAAGTGATAGTATTTTTTAAGGCAAACCTATAATCATTTTGATCAACTGCATTTCTAGAATTACATTACATTAATTTCAGTCTTCTGCAAGATTCTACAAGATTCTACAGGTATTGAGCTATAAGTCACAAAATTATGATTGCCATAAGGCATGCCAGTAAATTCTTATTTTAAATAAATAATTTTAATATGTGGATAAAATAATGCTTGCTTACAAGAATGGAATCTTAGGCTGAGTTATGGAGAATGTTTCAGTGAATTAGGAGAAGCTTTTTAAGGGCAAAATAGTAATTCTTCAAATATTCAAGACAATTGGAATATGAGATTTAACTAATTTGTAGATGGCACAAGTTAAATGATATTAAAAACGAAGGAAGAAAGAAGGCAAACAAAAAGGCCAGGTCATAGCTTTACATTTGAAATTACTTAACCTAGACCCTACCGTTATAGACACTCTAAACCCTTGAGAAATGACACGGTATCTAGTGGCTTTCTGCAGTGTCAGTTTCTCCAAATGGGCCTCCTTGTCCTCTCTCTGATTCCTTACTTTCATCCTTAGTAGTTAATTTCTTGTCCCTCTTGCGAGAAAAGTATCACATTTTATCCATTCTAGCAATGTCAGGCTTATATTCTGCATACTTTATAAGCTGAGAAACCAAATAACGTAAAATACGGTGAAAAGGAGGCATTTCTACTTGAGAGTCTGGCATGGTCTTGTGTGAGTGAAATTCACGATAGAGCCATGTTTATAATACCCTCTCAGTAAAGCAGCAATTTTCACTGATACCACTGTTGGTCACATGATAATATTCATAAAATTTAATATATCCAAATATTTGAAGCAATGTGTTTTCCATTGACCAGTCATGGCTCTTTCTGAATCTTGTTCTATTTTAATTCATTTTTATTTTCTTTTTATTTTTCTCGATTCTTTTTATGTCTCCTTGACCTCATAAGTTCTATTTTTCAAACCATTCTCATCATGAGATCCTCTCTATGTCATCAATTCCGTGAGATTTCCCTAATTTTTAACGAGAACTTGGCCTTGCTCCTGAACTCTAGTCTTTTAAATCCAGCTTGGCATCTCCATTTGGTAATCCAGAAGACATTTCAGAAGGGAAGCACTGAAAAATAAACTTCTGATTTCACTGCCCTACCCAACTGAAATTCTCAGTCTCCTCATTTCAGAGTCTTCAATTCGAATACATTGTTCACTCTGGCCTAAATACATTTAGAATACATCTACAGTTTGACCACTTATTTATCTACCCTAAATACCCACATAAAAAACTCTACAGAATCTTAAGGTGCGTGTTCTGTCTTAGTGAGTGTGCTTGTCATCTATACTTTATAGAATGTTGTGGATTTACTTTCAAATTCCCTTATTGAAAGCCCAGTCCCTCACTATAATCATATTTTGAGGTTACCAGTTGGGAGTAATTAGATTAAATGAGCCGAGAAGAGGGTGATCTCAGGATCGTATCGGTGCCTCTGTACGAGGAGACACTAGAGACTTTACTTTTTGTGCTGTGTCAGGATATGGTGTGCAGGTAGCAACCTGCAAGCCAGGGAGAAAGTCCTCCCCAGAACCTGTAAGTACATCCTGATCTTGGACTTCTAGCTTTCAGAGCTGTGAAAAATAGGTTTTTGTTGTTTAACAGAATAGGCTCAGTTTAATGTGTGTATCTAGTACCTCTTTCTATCCTTACTCAGCGTTATACAGGAAAATATTAAACACACCGAAGAGATTCCTATAAAGTATCTTACATTTGATTGGATAAAAGTGGATTACTGCAATTCCATTTTTGGAAAATCAAAGCAGGTAAAACAGCAAAAACAACATTTTAAAGCCCCCCCGCCATGGCCTCTGTTTCTTGAGCATTTCCCGTGCCTCTCTTTGGTTCCTATCTCCCATTACTACTCTTTTTGCTGTAGCTACATTGGATGTAAGCTTTTCGGGCAACAATACTTGTTTCCATGGCCCAGGAGGCTTTTCTCTAGATCTGTGCATGACATTTTTGCACTTTTGGATCTGCTCATCTTTTTTCATCAGGAGATGTTTGCGGTGTACGATGACCGCCTTCCTCGTGGGGAGCTGGCACACACACGTAGCACACCTCGCTGCCCTTTCTTATCCCCTTCCCCTCCCTGCCCCTGCTTCCATTGCTTCTTCCCCTTCCTTTTTGCAAAAGCTCTATCTACCTATTTCCTATCTGCATGAAAAGTTAAATCTCCTTTCCACGTTGCCTGGGTGTTTGCCTCGCTCTGTGCTCTTCTCTGCCCCTATTGCAACCATATGACGTACATTTCCTCACATTTGTTTTGCTCATTATTTTCTCTCTTGATTAGATTGGAAACTCCATGAAGGAAAGAAATAAGTCATTTTACTTATTGCTCTATTCACGTTATTGTCTTGAAGAATGCCTGGCACAGAGTAACATTAAATATTCTATCTGCTGAAAGGGTTAGATAAATTTTCATTTCAGTTGTGGATCGCTCTTTAGCTAGCATTTACATTATTCCTCAAAACTGTGAATCAACCTAATTAATCATTAAAGGCATACAAAAGATCCATTGAGTGACTTGCCTCTGGAGTACACTATCTGGCATATCTATTTACAGATACATCGTCAGACATTATTTACTTAGATACGCAGTGGTTATTTCCCCATCTGCAGTGGGAATTAATGTCTCTAGATTCATTATTGGAATGAAATGAGGCACTGTGTGTAAACGTGTGAAGTGCCTGCATCGTGGGACTCTGTAAAGTTAGTTTGTCTTTCTCAGCTGGGGCCTGCAGCGAGTACACTGGGATAAATGCAACTTGGAAATTCTGTGCAAATATTGTTGAGCATCAGTTATATAGACAGTATTTTTGTGAGAATGGATAAATAGTAAGAAATGAAAAAGACATGCATCTTGATTCAAAGACCTTTCAATTTAGGAGGAAAGCCATGTGGTTTATACTAATTCAAGGCAGTCTAGAAAAATAACATTGTATGGGAGGAAGGATTGTCTCTGAGTTCCAAGGCATCACTTTGGACTCTAATTTCATGAATTACAACTTGGGACTTTCTGTGCGGTGTGTTGCTTTTCTAAATTAATTCTACGAGCTGCAAATATAATCGTTAATCATAATTCAACCCCCAAAATCGGGAACATTAAATGAAGATGAGTGGTTGCAAAGATTTTAGTAAACTGCAAAGCTGTCTACAGATAGTGTTACTTGCATTTATGGAAACTGTAGAGAGCGCTTTCCGCCGTCCGCTCCCTGCTTTTCTTAAACTCTACATTGGATCGTATCTCACTCAGTCACCCTATTTGTCTGATTCCCACCAGTGAGACGAAAGTTCCTGACAGGCAGATTCAGTTTTTTAGTACCTATTTAATAAATACTGACGGAAGGAAGAAAGCCAAGGAAAATGAATGAATGGTTGTAACAGAGATATAAGCGTAAGAAGGGAATAATAAATGTCAACTTTCATAGAGGGATAAGGATAGAGAAGGCTACTCAGAGGTGGCATTTTTCATGCAGGTCTTGAAAGCTGACTTAAGAGTTTCACAGGCGAAGGCTAAAACAACATTATGGGTGCAGTAAAGTTTTTTTCAACTGGACTCCAAGGGTAGGATTTTAAGGACTCATAAACTGATTATGTAAGTTTATGTGTGTATGCATTTGTTTCCAAAACACCACTGTTTTCATCCTAGGCTCAGAGTTGTCAGTGTTGCATTATAAAGTTAAGAAATAAAAACTGGGCCCTAAAGAAGATTACTGAGACAGCCAGAGCATAAGTTGTTTGTCATAGGTATATTGTGGTCACTGCACACCACGAAATCTGAAAAATCAGAAATTTGATTTTTATTCTGAAAAGTAAGATAATTTTCTTATTCTTCTAAATCAAATGCTAGCTATCTTTTCCAAATGCAAATACTTTCACTCTTATTAAATACCACTCAAACTCAATCTTAAAGGAAAGAAACTTAAATCCCAATTGTTCATTCAAAACCATCCATTTTATTGTTTCACAACACTTTTAAGTCTACTCGACTCTCTGATTCTCACTTATCCTTTGTAGGATTTTGTCTTTGTTTCCAACTGAGTCCTGGCCTTGATCCCTATAGCAGAGAACAGCTGATTGCCTATGCTAGACCCAGCAGTAAATGCCAAGCTAAAGATGGGATTGAGAACACAGTGTTCGGAGAACAAGTTACAGCCTCATTTTAACAGAGTCAAAATTGTTCCTGCAGTTGAAGATAGCAATGATTATTATGCTGATTGCAATTCAGAATGGCTTTGCTTTTTATTCGTTTGCATTTTTTTATTGCTTATAGTCAAATGCTGATCATATTTTTCCTTTATATAACACATCACGTTACTCAGAAATTATAGAACCCACTTTAAATCATACAAAGAAGGGTATCCCAAAGCAGTCATTTTCATAGAAGGGTCTTTCCAGAGGGCGGACTGCTGCGTCACTTGCTGGAATCATGACACTCTTCCATGAACTTGGTGAGGAAGCAGCATTTTGGGCAAATAAAGGCTTATATTTTCAGCAATAGTTTCATAAACTGTCCGAATCACTTGTTTAGTGAATGAGGAAAGAAGTTTCACTTTTAATCTCACAAGATTCCACCCAAAAGAATGTGTCTTGCCTAACTCCTCCCCACTGGCTGAAGGAAGACACTCTGTGGTGTAGATATAAAAAAGGGGAGCAGAAATAATCAATACGGTAGAGATAGCTCTCCACATTTAGATAGCAGTTTTCAGTTCACAGAGTCCTTTTACACAGCGTGACATGCTGGGAAAAGAATGGAATTTGAATTCAGAGAAACCTGCAGCTGCTTAGTGGATCTGGAATTGAGTACTAAGGCAGTAAAATAATTTTCTCTCTAAATATCAGTGTTATGCTCTGGACAGAGGATCATCTTTTCACACAGTTGACATGTCAGGATCGTCCGTAGGATGGAGGCGAAACGAGACAGGGAAAGAGAAAGCTCTAAACTCTGAGTGCTCTCCGGACCTTAATCATCCTCCTCATCTCCATCACATCATTACTCTAATTTTGTGGAAGGGAATACAGTTTCCCGTTTAGTAAATGTGGAAGAAAAAAAGCATTGCATTTTAATCCTGTGGTTAGTAACTATTACATATGCAAATGCAGTTTTAATCACTTTATTTTAAAGAGAAAATATGAGGGAAAGTAAGGTAAAGCATAATTTTCTGTGAGACGGTTTTGTGAGAAGACAACTAGAGGGTGTGAAATGAGACTTTACCCTGAAGAGTGCAAAAATTACACTGAGCTCAATCCTCGAGTTGTAAGATAAGCAAACCTGATCTCTGTACTATAATTGTTTTTACTGGTAACCTCTAGGCCTACTAATCAAACACAGATTTATTGGAGTCCAAATCTCATTCTTCATCCAGGAGGAACGAGTGAGAACTAATGAAGAGACTGGAGATTTTTAATACACAGATATCTCAGGGAGATTACAGAATAAGGTTCACAAAAACACTCTGTGTAGTTGTCCAAATGCACACAGGGCAAGCTAGAGGTTCTATTTGCTGCTTAAAGATTATTATGATCTAGGCTTGAATCGAACACTTAAAGACACGAATGACGAAGAATGGGGGACAACAAAGACATGTAATAATGTGGCTGGTTTATGAGACTATTAAAGAATTTTGTACTGTTGAAAGATATTATCTAAAACTTGTAAATGAGGCAGAGAACCATTATAATTTAAATGCAATACTCAAGCATTGTGTGACGAAGGATTCCTAGAAATTATTGAATGTTCTAAGAGTCTTTCCTTTTGCCTGGGGACCAGATTTTGAGAAATTACCTGCTAATTTATATTTCTTTAAAATATAAAATATAGATGCAAATAATTTCTATGTTGATAAAAGCGTAATTCAAAAGGAAGTATTTATGGTCAAGAGCAATCTAATGGCAAAAAATGACTCCAGTTTGACTGTACAGCTTACTATATAAATCTCTACCTTCAGTTTCTCTTTAAACGTGACATTATTTTATTCATGAATTAAACTATTAGTGACTCATTATGCTGCCTATATAATTCACATTTTAAATCTTTTATAAAATTGACACTTTTGCTATTTTGTTACTTAACATCATCTATATAATTTTTTGCAAAATTCAAGCAAGTCACAATAAGGTTGGCAATTGTCTATGACTTTAATAGCATTTGACCTGTATTTCGCATTACTTTTCCCCCTTTTTCATTCCAATCTCCTTGACCTGTTTGTTGATAAGCAGCAGGATTATTCACATAACTGAATGAGGTAAGGCAGAAAATATTTGTAAAAGTTCAGTAATATTAAATATTAAACATCACAGAAGGTATCTGCACTAGCAAACATATTAAACTTTTTGACAAGATGGTAAAACAATAAAATCTGACATGGCACTAAAATAGCCTGAAAAAATCATCTCATACTACACACACACACACACACACACCCCGCTGAACATGTTAACAATCAAAAACTGTTCTTGTCAAAGAATTGAAGTTACACAGCAAACTACTACCCAACATTTAAGGAGACAGACAGGTGAATACAGAATTTGTGACTTAATACAGCCAAAGTCAGAAAACTGGGAACTTCTGTCTGGGGAGGAAAATGTGATCTATAATTGCCCAATTGCTAAAGTCTGAGCGAAGAAAATTTTAAGAGCCAAATACACCAGGGAAGACCCTTTCTTGAGGCGCGACATGAATTTCACCTCCAGGAGCCTGTGGTAGTTACAGCAGTGTGCTAGCTTGATTGGTGTTTGGATCTTCCTTGGGGATTGGTGGAGTACACTTCTGGCTGTGTCTTGGCTGGTCATGCAGGCATGACCTTGGGGTCTGTGGCTGGTCCCTTATCTTTTTCTCTCCGGTACTGCTCCCTGCTACCACAAACCAAGCATCTTTACTCTGTCACACACACACCACTATGTTTCTGTTTTGGAGCTAACCAACCATGGACTGAAGCTCCTGAAACTGTGAGCTAAAATTAAACTGCTCTTCTTTTAATTTGTAGGTGTTGGCTATTGTCTCTTATTTATATGATTTACTTTACTTAGCATAATTGCTAACAGAGTTACTCATGTTGTAATGGCAGGATCTCTTTCTTTTTTATGGCTGGATGATGTTCCACTGTGTGCATATATATATTTTTCTACATCCATTAACCCATTCACAGACACTTAAGCTTACATATCTTGGCAAGTAATCCAATTAAAATGGGGCCAATGATCTGAAGACACTTCTGAATTATATATATATATATATATATATATGATTATACATTATTTATATGATTTACTTTACTTAGCATAATTGCTAACAGAGTTACTCATGTTGTAATGGCAGGATTTCTTTCTTTTTTATGGCTGGATGATGTTCCACTGTGTGCATATATATATTTTTCTACATCCATTAACCCATTCACAGACACTTAAGCTTACATATCTTGGCAAGTAATCCAATTAAAATGGGGCCAATGATCTGAAGAGACACTTCTGAACAGAACACAAACAAATGGCCAATAAAATATATTTAATTGTCTAAACATAATTATCTGCGAAGGAAATGCAAGTCAAAACTGCTGAGCAGGGCGCTGGGGGAAGAGGACAGCTTGCTAGAATGGTGACAGGAGAAGGGTGGATAGATACTTTCACTACCTGCTGTATGTGAGTATGTACGTATAGAAATGTTTCAGTGAACCCCAGTAATACATGCAGTTCATGCGTGTTAATAAAATCGGATACTTGAAAAGAAATACTATATCAAGTTGAATATTAGTTGTACTTTTCTTTTCTGACCTTGACCCGCCGACGGCCCAGCATGTTAGGTGTACTTTTAATAGCAGACACAACAGAGCAAGAGGATACAGCAAATTTTCAAGCTGTGATATAAATTTTATAAAATCTATAGTATGCCTGAAAAGTACCCCTTACCCTATTAGATATGACGCCCTATCTCAAAGTAACTATTATAAGAGTGGTTCTGGAAGACACCTCGACAAGTAGTCCAATCACACAACAGAAAGCTTGGAGATGGGTGTAAATCTAGAGCAGTGGAGAAAAGGAGAAATGATTTAAAAGTCCATGCTAGAGGTAAAATGCTCAAGGTAATATAAAATGCATAGAGGAGCGCACACTGTAATCTTGAGATGGGAGATAAAAATGACTTAGAGATTACAAAAGGAAAAAACTCAAGGCAAAACTGTATCCAAATTAAGACTTTTTTCCTATTATAGGATACCAGGAAGGAAGGAACAGATCTGGGAGAACAGATTTCACCGTGTAAAGCAATATGAAATAAGACTCTAAAGTATTTAAAGAACTTTATATAAGGAAGAAAATGATGGAAAATTTCATAAACATAGGTAAATTCTAAAAGAGGACTCTGGTATTTTTCCTGTTGCTCTAGTGCCACAAGGAATTCAAATTGAAACACCAAGCATGCACCATTTATACATACCACATCCATAGAGAGACAGAGATGGAAACAGCCAGTGACAGACACGGAGAGAGAGACACACAGAAGGAGATTGTGTCTTTGCAAAGACAACAAAGATCTGGGAAACAAATGCCACGAGTGATATCCAGGGTTCCACTTCCTGTACATAAGAATTTGACCTTATACAATTGCAGCGAAGGATTAATCTGTCTACATGAAGCTTTGGTTCCTGCATCTGTGTTGGGCCCGAAGAAAAGGAAGTCTGAAAGGAAAGACAGGGTTCTAAGTCAAAGAGTTGCAAGGGTAGGTTGAAAACCAGAGACGGCAAACTGGAACGTGGGTTGTCTCACATTTTCTCAAAACTCCCAATGCTCCTGTCCCAGGCATCAAGGGGCTTGAGAAGGACACATTGAGGAGCTGAATGGAGGAGCCACGGACTATATGCTGCCCCTACAAGGAGTGAGCCTGCAGCTTTCACTACATTTGAGAGCTTTAGCAGCCCTGGAGTCCATTATCCCGAACTCTACTACAAGAATAATATACTTTCTGTGGCTCTTCTGACTTCAGAAAGTCAAGTAAGGAGTCTTTTGTGGTCTATATCAAGCCAGCCCAAGCACAGAAAGAAATTCTGGGAAATACAATTTTGGCTTCAAGGAGATGACCCAATACACAGTTCCCACAGATTGCTCCTTGCCTTCTTGGCATCCATTTATATATTCCTTTTAAACATAGTTGATTTAATTTCCAAATTAAGACAATAGAAAAGCCATGTCCTTCCCAAACTTAATGTAATTGTATTTCTTGAACTAAAAATATACAGCTCTCTTCCGAAGGGAGGAGACACAGTTCCTTTACTTATCTCTGGGTGACATTAATTTCTCTTTTAGCTGAGCCACATTCTGCGTTTGATGTGCTAATTATAATATAAATACCGAGATGTAAAGTTAACTATCATTAATATATTGTATAATAAAATCATAGAGGAGCAGGAAAGGAGAAGGAATTAGTTGATATATGCACAAGGGTACATATTTCATAAGGAAATAAGAGAAATATGCTCACTAATACCCATAATCAACCACATGGACATAGCTGGTAATTATAAACACGTATTTCTACTACCTATGCTATGTACTCTTTTTGGTTTAAGCAAGCTCCTTAGCTAGCCTTAGCTCCTTGCTCAATGGAATGACAAAATCTGGGCTATTGATATATCCCTCTGTATTGGATTGTTGTGTTTAATTGACTTTAATCACAACTCAGGATCTCTGGAATTGCAGATGTTTTAGTCCTTTCCTTCCCTGGAGAATAGCAACCCATTTTCCCCTTGTTGGTTAGGACCAATTACTCCACTAGAGACATAAATCCCCTTTTCCATCTATATTCTTTGGAACAAGGAGCACTATCTGTCCAGGAGGCGTTATCTCTCTCCACTTTATGGAAACCACTGCAGACTGTGCCAGTAGAAGGGCTGCTATATCATCTGCTGAAACTTAGTTTCTTTGAAAATTAGGATTTCTAGAGCAATATAGTCTAAAGATGACTAAAAAGACAGAATTTGCTAACACCTCATAAGAGTAATCCTGAGCACAACCATTTCCCTTTGATTTTCAGATTTACATAGAATAATACTGGATATGGATTTCTAATTTAAATGACATACTGTAGCTCAGAGGACATTACTCTGTGCCTTTAAGGTGTGACGATATAACTGTCTTCAAGTAGCCACCTCAGTATTCCCTTAGAATTGTGATAAATGTAATTGCCATTGATTACACAAAGAGGTCCCTGTCTAACTTTACATAGAGTCAGTTGAATTTTTTCTGTTAGAATCAATGCTATATATAAAAAAATGATAATAAGTAAGGTATGCAGTAAGTCTTACCATAAGTCTACAGGTAGTTGAGGCAGAAACATTGTGGGTAGGGAAGGCAAGGCATTATCCAGAGTAAACGTCTGGTGAGACCAAAAGCTCACTTGTTTCTCAGTAGAACTGGTCCTAGGTAATCAAACTTACATATGGGAACTGGTAGGTTATATGGCTTTCCTGCAGATTGGTGCCTTATCAGGAACTCAGAACTGGGTGAGATTGCTGACATCCTGGACACATGGTAGCCTCAAGCTAGGTCAGCCTTTATGAGTAGCAGTCAGTATTGCTGAGCTCAAGTGAAACCCGTCTTTGTCAACATGACCACTTAATTGTGAGTTCTTGGGAAAGGGCAGAATAGATGGAAAAAGGTGAACAGATGTTGATGGAATAATTCTATTTACCTTAGCATCTTCTGTTTAGGTTGCTTTTTAATGAGAATGCACTTTGGAATAAATCCCTTCAAATTGTTTGACTTTTTACTGCAGTGAAAGATTTTGAGTTAATTTTTGTGAAATATTTAATGTCCATGTCAAGATATTTCTTTAGAAAATGTGGATATCTGTTTCAGTACCACTTATCGAAAAGACCACTCTTTCTCCTTTGAATTGCTTTTGTGTCTTGGTCAAAATTAGTCGACTGTGCTCATGTGGCCTGTTTCTAGGCTTCCTATTCTTTTCTATCAATCTCCTTGTTTATCAGTGGCACTGTATTTTGATTAATGTAGCTTGATAACTGGGTCTTTAAGCCAGTCCTTTGACTTTGCTGTCTTTCAGTATTATGATATCTATTCTGAGTCTTGTACCTTTAGAATCAGGTTTATATACCCACGGAGTGATTTTATGAAACTTAAATCATGATTATTTTGTGTTGATCTATCAAACTAAGAATTATATCCATAATATTGAGCAATAGACATGCTTTTGAACTCTGCCTGGAAACACAGAGATGAGGTAAGAACGCATAAAGAATAACAATAAGAAAAAACTGGCAAAATATTTGAGCAGATCCTTACCAAATATGATATCCACATGGCGAATAAGCATATAAAAATGGGCTCAATGTAACCTGGCATTAGGTAAGTATAAATTAGTTACAATGACCACTGTCTATCCTTTTCAATGGCTAACATTCAAAACACTGACAACACTAACTGCTGTCGGAACATGAAGACATGGAGGAAGACTGACATGAGATCGAGGCCAACCTGGGCTACACAGTAAGTTCAAGGCTGGCCTGAACTACACAGTAAGAGCTTGTCTCAAAAAAAAAAAATAGATAAAAGTAAAAAGAACATGGAATAATGGAAACTCATCTTTATTGTTTGTGGGAACATAGAATATAGCCCTTTGGATAAGAAAATTTGGGGATGTCCTATAATCTAAACATATTATTAACATTTGATACAACAATTACCTTTCTAGGTATTTTTCCAAATGTGTTGAAAACATATACACACAAAAACCTGCATATACATGTTTGAAAGAGATATGTGCATAATTTCTAGAAGTTTGAAGAAACCAAGTTTTTTTTAAAGACAGTAAACAATCTGGTATGTCCATGTGATGAAATAGTACTCGGTGTTGAAAAGAAATGACATACCAATCCAAGAAAAGACGCGGAGAAGTTTAAATGCATATTGTGGAATCCTGCTGCAGGCCAAAATGCTACGTGTTACCTTTCTGTCTCGACTTTCTTAAGCAGTTACAAAAGACTTACTCACAGGCCTCTTTGGAGAAAGCTTCTCTCAGCAAGCCATACGAGCTACACAGTCTGAAAGGATTGGCACACAGGATCAGACTCTCCACCCCGCTGGCCGGCCTGTTCATGTGCTCATCTGTATTCCTAGTCCATGACCACCCTACTGCGGGACCTGGAAGATACTTCTCCATTCTGACTTAGCATGCAGTGCTTTTCCACTCCTAATTCTTTTGCTTCTCACAATCATCCCACCAGGCCCATGAAACAGCAGGGGCCTTTTGTTCAGGCTGCCTCGGCAGTGAGACGATTCTCCCATCTGCACGCTCCCATTTCACCTTCCGCCAGCACCATTCCACAGAGAAAAATGGAACATGGAGAAAAATGGGACACGGAGACAACCGGTATTTTTTTCCTGTTTAACCTCTGGCTTATCCAATGCAGTAAGAGAGTAAAGGCTCACCACTTACGGTAATTTTGGCTTGTCGTCTTAACGGACCACTTCAACATCTGTCGCCTCAGTCCTTTTCAGCTCAACTCTTGACACACAGTGCTTAGCAAAAGAAACTGGTCTAAAAAGGCTATATTTGTACAATGTGATTCCCAAATAATGACATCTGGGAATGGTGAAGCTGTACAGTCAGTACAATACCAGTGGTTGCCAGGGGTTCAAGATGAAGGGTTGACTAGGTGGGACTCAGGGGTCTTTTAGGACAGTGAAACTATTCTGCAAAATACCGCGATAATAGATGAAAATATATGCATGTGTCAAAGCCATTGGAAATGTGTAACACAGAGTTAACCTTAATGTAAACTGTGGATTTCCACTATTAATAATGTATCAGTGATAATTTTGAAGAGTACATATTCCACTAGGCAAGATGCTGATGATAGAGTCAACTGTTAGGAAAGTGGTGAGGAGTTGGGAGAGATGGGTGTATGAGAACTCTCTAAACTATCCCTGCAATTTTCTGTAAGTTCAGAAGTGCTGTAAAAATTAAAAACACTAATTAAGGAATTATACCTACTAAGAAATTTTTCCATTATTACTCCCCTTCAGGGCCACCCTGATGAGAATATAGTACTGGATCTGCTGCCAGGCCATATTTAATTTTCTGCAGTCATTAGTCATAGGGCATTGTCCTTGACACCATAGTTGTAGGTGAAGAGGGAGGAAGTATATGCACGAATATGGGACACAGTCACCTCTGTCATTTATCGATATGACTTGCTGAAGAGGCTGTCAAACCAACTACTTCCCCTGGATGATGGAAAGCTTCTGGGAATGCTCTACTTTGTGATGTGGAAGGAAAGGTGATACCCAGTGTCTAATGAATATCCAGTCACACCGCAACATGTTGACCCATGGTTAAACACGTGCCTCTGCTAAGGCTGGGAGGAAAAATCAGTAGGAACACGAAAACTATTTAAAGCTAGTTACCAAAAAGAAAACAGTTGTCTGTAGGAGATACCATAGCTCCTCTCTAATATCCTGAGTCTATATTGTACCTAAGTCAACTGCAGATATCTCTCTTATTCTAAACTCTGCTTCAAACTGTCAGCTTTCTGGGTTATTCATTTTAATGGAATGTAACTAACTGCCCAAGTAAAATGGACCAAAATTCAAAGAATGATACTTGATATTGCACTTTTCTTAGTGAACAGAAATAGGTATTTGTCCTTAATCTTGGAGGGGCTATCCTGCCATGCTCTGGATTATTAGGTCCCTACAAATATTACCGATCCCAAGGCCACTCATTTTTGTGGAAATTATTTCCAACTGACCAATAAATCTCTTTGACTGACTGTACCAGATCCAGAGCTTTCTGTTGGTCTATGTTGTCATTGGGTTGAATTATCAGAGGCAGAAATAGCTAGATATGCCTTGCATCCATGTTGTACTGATTTGAAGCTGCTGTTACTGTCACTGTGCCTATTCCATCCATGTGGTCTTCATGCCAGTTCTGGGTTGACTAACAATCAATGTTGGATAATGTTAACTGGCTGAGACATTTCATCTACTTGTTCAGTTTCATGGTGAATGTAGACAGGTGGTCTGGAAATTTTACTCTTTGTGCTCAGTCCTTGAAATACATCCACCTACCTTTATCCCTGACTCGCTTAGCACTGATCTAGTTCTTTTCCTTCTAGGTCTCCAACCAGATGACCAAACCATTGGCCACGGCCTACGATTCTACATACTCTCATTTTAAATTGATTTTGCTCTTATGCAAAGTACACAAACAGGTGCCTTTCTTTCAGTTCTGCCCCTTGGGAGTCACCATTCATTTTTAGCTTGCACTCATGTTCCTAGCCAAACCATCTGGAAACCAAGTTTGAGTATTTTCCTCTTCTTTCTGCTGCTCTCACCAAACATCTGATTTTTGCAAGTCCTTCTGCTGTTTATAATTTGATCATATTTATTGTTTATTCTGGTTTTATGGGGTTTTCTGGCTCTTACATTGTTAAAGATGATATTCATGGAGTAATTTTTACTATACTATGTGGACTCTTGGTGTTCAGGAGGTTAGCTTACATTGATAGTGATAGTATAATTGTATTGCTATATTAGTTTGCAAAATTTTCTTGAAGAATCCATAAAAAGAAGATGAAAATGTTTGGTATTCGATGGCTATGCAGTTGTATCAAAGGCAATCATATTACAAGACTAGAACTGTGTTAGTAATGCTTATATCTTCTGTGAATTATTATGGAGTTTTAGCATCTCTATTTCTTATTTAAGATATATTACATGTGTGGTACCTAGTGCTTATTCCCAACCATATTAGCTTTCAAATATGAGAAACTGTTGAAAGAAAACTTCATTTAGTACTGTAGATAAGAGGGCAATGTATTGCTGAAATTTAATTTGCCAATTTTATATCATAGGCACTTTAATAAAGTTTATATCCTTATAATCTCATTTTGCAAAGCAATTGCAATTTAAATGAAATTCAGATAACAGAATTTTTTTCTAAATATCAATATCTCTTTCACTGACTTATTTTAAATAGAAAATATGCAATCACATTACCAATTTCATAAGATGTGTCTACTGTGCTTCTCATAAAATCAATAGACATCTATTATTTTTGAATGTCATCTTTTTGACAGTGTCGTGGAAGACAGCTCTTCATTCCTTCTTTCAATACCCTGTACCATTTTATAACACATTACTTAAAAAGCAGGAACAAAGGAAGCATAATTTCTACTTTCAAGGAGTTAATTCTAGAGAGCAATTCACATAATCAAATGAACGACTGAAAGGAATGTGCTGAATATTCTGATGTTTGTAATCTCCTGATAAATATGGTACTATGTCTTCAAATTAACCTTCTAGCACTCTCTTATTCACTCTTTAATTCTGAAACATTAACCTGCATTCTAGTCCTTGAACAAAGCAAGCAGATTTGCATTTCAGGGACGGCATCATGAAGCCTGTATCCAAATCTATACCTATCACAGATATGGCCATAGAGGTCTATGGGATTTTAAGAAAAAACTGTGATACCCACTGACTGAAAAAGTAATCAGATCATAGTTAAAATTCTGTATTACGTTGTGAAAGAACTTGGGATTCAGAATCTAAAAATGTGGATTTTTATTTTGGGCAAGCCAATTTTCTTTTTCTTTTCCTTTTTTGGTACTGGGGCTCCAACTCGGAACTTTGCACTTGTGAGGCAGGCAGGAGAAAGGACAAGCAATTCCCAAGCTTAAATTCTCCATTCCATATAGTAAGCTATATTCCCCCATCTATAACATTTTAACAAGATGCAGAAAATAATTCCTAAACTCTCTTCTGAAATATTACTTCAGTAATAATTTGAAGATTGCAGCTAAGCTAGAGACAGTTGCGTTTCCAGGCCATGAAGTAATGCTCATGTAAAACTTTGGGTCAAAAAGAAAAACAATCAAGCTTTGCATCGCTTACTGCAATTGTTCCGGTTGGAGCCTAAAACCAGGGAAAGCATTTTGGTTCCACTTTCTACCGTGGATCAACACACGGGGCTAAGGTCAGGTGGATGAGCACAGATGTGGGAGTCCTCTCAGTGCTGCACATAACCCCAAAAGATTTATGAGCGCTGGGGTTTAGGAGGACAAGAGGGAAAGGCTAGGACTGGAAAAGCTCTGAGAATTGGGATAGACTGGGGAAAAGAATCCTCAAGGTTTCCCTCCCTTATGTGCAAAGTGTTTGAGAAGCCTTTGAAACAAGAGTTCTATAGGGGGCGGGGATTTAGCTCAGCTGTTCGGTGGCCTTCCTTGGAAGTGCAAGGAGTTCAATCCCTGGTACCAAAAAAAAAAAAAAAAAGGTTCTAGGAATGGAAGCGTTGGAGCTATGAATGCAAACAGTGATGACCCTGACAAACAGCTGGAGAATGGATGAGTCTCCAACTGCGTGTCCTTTCGGAGACCTCGACGCACTGATTGCACACCAAGTCTGCAACGAGAATGGTAAGTAAAGCCTGTGTGATTGCTCGTGGTCAGGCCTGGAAAAATTACACGGAAGTTTTTAGCCAGGGCCATAATTCTCAGTTAATGAGGCTTGCATGCATCTCATTTCAGGATCGAGAAACGTGTACAGTTCATCCTTGTTGTCTGCAGATTCCGTGTTTGTGAAACTATTGCCTTGCTAACACTCACTGTCTACACTGCGTGAGTCTGCAGGGTACTTTCACGGTTTCTGTGGACATCAACAGAAGAGTCAAAGTTTCCACTTACTGAACGTGTGTATTCCCAGGTGAGGTCCAGCCTCTTCGTGTTGGCTCGCATGTTGTTGGAAAGTGAGTTTACTTTTCATAGTCATGTTGGTGCAATGTTTTCCGCATTGTTGTGCATTTTGGGGAGGTGGTTCTTCTTCATTACTGCTGTCTGATAAGTCTCTCTCTAGTTAGGTCAGCTGTTGTGTTGGGAGCATAACCTAGTAGTGTTGTATGGAGATCCGTGTGGCAAGGAGCCCAAACAAGCTGGCTAACACCCGGTGAGAAGCTGCGACTCCTTGACAGCAACCATGTGGGAGAGGCATTTTCTGGACCATCTTCCAAGATCACTCCAGCCACATAAGAGATGTTCGGGCAGAGACAGCCAACTGAGCAGGCTACTGAATTTAAGCCCAGAGAAAATTGGACAGGTTAAGTGTTTACTGTTCAAGCCACTAAGTTTTGGGGTCATTTGTTACACAAAAATGGCCACTGTAAAAGTGTACGATTTCCAGTACTTTCTGCAACCTACATCAAACCATCAAGTATTCTGACTTCTGGAATGATTATTTAAATAGCCAGTTCTCCTCCTAAATGTTATGGCACTTTAGAAAATTTATCTTTTCTTTCTGAATGCTTTAAAGATTTTTTTTGTTTACATTCAAGTTTATTAAGCATAATTCATGTTTATGAGTTAGGTAAGCATAGGCTATTTGAAAATTGGAATTTCTCGAATTATTGAATAATACCTTTCATTAAAATTCTTTACCTCATCTTTTTAAAAGTTTCATGCTAGTCAGTTTTCTGTCGAAATGACAAACCTCTTGAGATATTAACTTCTTCTTTTTCTTTCTTTTTCTTTGTTTTTTGAGACAGGGTCTCACTATGTAGTTGAGACTGACCTGGAACTCACTAGGTAGCCCAGGCTGGTCTCGAACTCACAGGGATCCTCCTGCCTCAGCCTCCGGAGTGCTGGGATTACAGGCATGCGCCACCACACCCAGCAAGATATTAACTTCTAAAAAGGACAAGTTTACTTTGGCTTACATTTTTGGAGCTCCCTGCCTAAAACTGAGTAGACCCATTGTTTTGGGCTTCTACTACAGGTGTCCATGGCGATGGTGGGGAGTTGTGTGGCAGAGCAAACAGCCCATGTCACAGCCAGGAAGCAAAAGAGAGAAACAGGCTGTGGTCAAACAGTTCCTTCCATGGGCCTTTCCCCAGTGACCTAATGACCTCTTGCTGTGCTCCCCTTGTACCTTCCTCTTAACACCTCCAAAAGAAAAAATCTTGGATTCATGGGTCTTTAGGGGACACTTATCCAAATGATAGCAGACGGTATTCTAACTTTAATGGATTTGTCATTTTCCAACAAATGTTTTATATCTTTGCATGCCTTCATTGAATTATTTCTCCAGAGTTATCTAGAGCTCAGCCATTCTCTTTTCAAAAACATTTAAGGCTATATAATTCATTTGATATTTAATATAAATTCATTTATTCTTATTTTCAGAAATATATCTTGTTTCTTTATAAAGTTTCTCAGTCAGTCTACAGTCTGATGCTAATTTTGCTATATTTTCAAGCTATTTCTATATCCGCTCAAAGTATAAACATGCTTGTATTATGTTTTACTGATAATTTCATTTTAATTATTTGATGATCCAATTGTGGCATCGGATTTTTCTGTTCTCTTCCTCTCGTGCTTAATTGGACATTTAGTCTTTTGTATTATAAATGTATATTTCCTGAATGTTTATTGATGGAAGTTATTTGTTGGCTGTGTGGTTGGTGGCTGTGTTCTGGCTCAAAAGCTTCATTGGTTTTTCTCTGGCTGGTAATGGTATCTGAGAAATATTGATGGGTGCAGAGCAAAATTTAGAAAAGATTTATGCATATTAATCTCTCCAAGTGTACCCAAAACATGACATTTTTGATCATTGTGCTTTAATGGTGTCTAAGGAGTTAACTAGAGAAGATGGACTCTTTGTTATGTTAATCAGCCTTCTCCTTAGCCACATTTGCTGTCAGCTGAGTAAAGTCACAATTACTGTATCAATAATGATAATATATTTATTTCCTAGTGATGCAATCACACAGCCAAACTGTTGATCATTATCCAAGGGGTTTACACTCTAAGTATTCTAGCGAATTCCTAAAACTGTGGCTATATGAGTTAGATAAATACCATGATTTTTGTATACGCATGAACCTACAATTAAATTTAATTTGTAAATTAGAGACAGTAAGAGAATTACAGCAATGATGAATAAAACAGGGCAACTGTAAGAGTTACACTAAAAACCTTAAAATACTAGAGTTTACTTCTGAAATATTCCATTTAATCATTTTGGAAAGAGAGAGATAGACTTTTTTGAGATGAGGAAGTGGGCAAGTGAAAACGGAGACATGGGAGGGCAGACAGGAGAAGGATAGGGTAGCAAAGTCACCGAATAGTATATATAAATATATCATATCATTCTAATATGTAAACACTATATATCCCCAAGTAAAAGTAATTATTATGCATTTCAAGCATATGCTAATTAAATAACAAACTTTGGACCGTGGTTGACCATGAGAAACTGGAACTACAGAAAGCAGAACCGCAGGTAATGGAGGCGATTATGTCATAAATTGGGAGGCTCAACGTCAAAGCAACATCACCTCACAGTTCCAGAGGCCAGCAGCAATCCAAAATCAAGGTGCAGATAGTGTGTACTTCCTCTGAAAGCACTGAAGGACTATGTATCTCCTTGTGTTTTCCAGCTTTGGGGGCTACTGGCTCTGGCAGCACAGCTCTGCCCTCTGTCTTCACATTGCTTTCTTCCTGGTGTTTTCTTTCCTCTTCTCGTACATGTACTCAATAATGGGATGAGAGCTAACCTTGATGCCAGATGGTCTTGTCTTAATTTCTTTACATTCGCCAAGCCTCTTTATTATTTTTAATTTTTTTTTTATTTTAGGAAAAAATAAGACAAATTTTCACCTTGTGGCCTTCATAGGTATGGACGCAATTTGAGAACATACTGTTAAGTGAAATAAGCCAGAAACACAAGCTTAAATATTGTATGGTTTCTCTTATGTGAACCATGTAAATACACACACACACACACACACACACACAAATAAAGAGCAAAATAGATGATAAATAGGAAGTAGGGAGAAGTTCATATAATTCTCTGAACTACATATTCCATTGTTTCAAAAATATTTTAATATGTATGCTCATTTATTTCATGTACACAACTAGTTTCAATTCACTGAAAAGAAAGTTTTGAGCTATTAGATTTCTTCTTCATAAGAAAGACTATTTCTAAGGATGATCATATCTTGAGACCACAGCTAGGCCCAGGTTTTGGGATGCAAACTCTGTTTAGCCCACTGAGTGCTCTCTAACAGATGGCACAACCGACTTGAGTACCATTAAGGCTGCCTGCCTATCTGTGAGCACTGGGGACTCTCCCTGAACTAGGACCCAATATAATTCCAAACCTCATAGGTCTAGTTGATTTCAAGTTGATACAGTTGAAAGCATTTGTCTTCTTTGGAATAGAACTTTGTTACTGATTTGCATTTTCTTCTTGTCATAGTTTGCTATTAGCAGATCTACTGAATAACTCATGAACCCCTGTGATATTCTATGAAGCTTTCCATCAATGTTTTATAGATGGTGACACAGAAAATGGGCCGATACTGTTGAAATTCCTAAACTTTTTACAACCCTTTTGGAAGTAGCTGGGCTTATAATGAGCTGAAAAACAATTTCTGAGGGCAAAAAGATTTTTCCCCCACAGCTAACTGACCTAACTGACAAAGAGCCACCTCCAGTTCATGCCCCTCCCACACTCAACACGTCCTCCTTCATGGTCTTTTGTTCTCGTAAGAGTGTCTGTACCCAGTGTACTTTTCTATCAAATCATGTAAACTAAATGCAGTTCCCTGAACTGAACTGATGATAAATGCCTTGCTTCTCTATTCCCGCCCCTCTTCCCTTGACCCATATAAACCCTGCTCACTGCCAGCTCCCGGCTGATTGCTCTGTGGAGAAATCCCTGATCAGTCTGCTGGCGTAATAAAGCTGTGCACGGGCCCCCAACCTCCAGGTGCGTTCTCGATTCTTCTTGGCCTGATTTTGCTACACCACTAAGAGCTGCCGCACTGTGGACTGTAAGTCTGCCATGGCAATGACATAGTATGACTCTCTGAATGTGAGTCGTGGTAAGAGTGAAGACCGTACCGTGCATGTTTAAAGTACTGTTCATAGGATGCATTGTGCTCTTAATCAACAAACAATTTATGTGGCTATTTCTTCTGAGGTAGGAGTCCAGAGACCAAAGAGAGGTTGTAAAGACAACAGAGCTCATTTCTACCTATTAATACCACATATTTCTATGATGCTTTGCTTTCCTGATTTAATATCGCAGAAAAGGATACTTTTCACTCTCGCGCACAGCAATAGATACAGTAAATAGAAATGAAGGATTTTTATCTGGCTGTTACCAGTTCTTTAGGTCTCAGAGAGAAAAGGCAGAGCAAGGAATTTTGTATATTTCTTTTAAAATTGAGATGACTATGAGGGGAATGACTATGGTGACGGCGACGAGAGGTTAAGCGTGTGCATTGAACCCATCTTCCCTCCAAGGCAACTCCTGCCCTATTCTTCTCAACAATAAGGTTTAATGGAAACAGCAATATTCTTACCCATATGATCATCCAGGAGCCTGATGTTCGGGAAAGATGTGGTGGGTCAGAGCGCAGGCTCGTAAAGCTGGTAAACTGAAGAAGTCATCAAAAGGGCTGCAGAAAAATGTGGGAAAGAAAGCACCAGTTTTACCCTTACGACTGGTTATAAAAGAAGAATTTTACCCTTTACCCTTCTCTGTTTACTCAAATCTGTATTTGTACATTTGGAGTAATTTCTCAATTTTGTCTCTTAGATTTTCACTACAATATGTGCCTCTACAGGTTTTCCGTAGTTGTAGACTCAAAGGCAACGTTGTACAAAAAAAAAAAAAAAAAGGCGGGGGAGAGGATAGTCATTTTGAGGATATCCGGTATCTTTAGCAAAAGTAACGAACCATGAAATTGTACTAGTTTTGCTTGAAATAAAGGTGTGAGCAAGTGTACCGATTAACATGATAAAGCTATACTTTGTTACCCAGGGATAATTTGGGGGACCTACATTTATTGGCGAAGAACACATAGATTTTGGGCAACTAGTCATTTTGTATATTTTCTTACCTCCCCTCCGTTTCCATTTCTTTGTTAATACTATCACAAATTTTTCTAGCAGAGTGGGGGTGGGGGTGAAAGCATTATCTATTTCTTATTTGGTACTACCTTGGAAAGCCGGGGAATTAAGGTGACCTGTTTTCCTAGCCAAGACCTTACCACCTTATCCATCATAAACCAACTGGCATCCACTTCTTCAGGAGTTTATTATCGGTGACGCTCAGTGAAAACCTAAGTCCCTGATTAGGGACGCAACACGGAGTGTAGACAAAGATATATAGTTAGAAAAAAAAAATGAGGTCCAGGAGGTCAGAACTTCTAGTGAACAAAGACCCTGAACCTCAGAACTTGCCAGGGTTCATGGAGAGAAAAGCAGCAGAGGGGAAGTGTGGTCCAGGAGGTGAGGTAATGATCAGAGGTGCAGACCTGAGCGAGGCCTAGCAAGAACAGAACAAAGCATTCTTGCAAGAAGTGAATCTTAGGTCAATGGGAACTTGTTCTTTTCCTTAGATTACTGTTAACATTTTATAGAGGATAAGCAAGAATCGCGCAGTCTTCAGAAGCAGATGCTATAGCAAATTCATTCATTGATTGGGGTTGGGCTGGGCCATGGCCAGCGGCACACAGAGTCCTCTTTCTGCACACCAGCTGCAGCCATTCAGCTGTGCACTTAACCTGCAGACCAGCTCTGAAGAATAAGTAGAAGCCCATTGTTTTAAGGCAATCGAATCTAATCAAAGCCTATTCAACCCCACCTTAAGGTGGTCTTCTTCAGTTTATCTTCAACCGGGTGACTCATGACAAGGAAATGGCTAAATCTTATTTGTGACTGTTGTGTTGTCTTGGTGCGATCGTGTAGTAGTTCCTGCCACCTCCATCTCTAAGAGCTGCTCTTATTTCTGGATCAAAACTTGTAGACTTCCTTTTGATTTTTTTTTAAATTTATTTTTTATTAGTACAGATTTGCATTGTATAATGTTCACATTAATCATAGGGGATTAGTACATGTATAGCACCTTAATGCTTTTTCTAATTGGTTTTTATCCTCATGGTACTTCCTTTTCTGCTTAATTTATCCAGCTGTTTTCTATGACATGGTCTGTTTCCTAATATATTTCCAAGGATAATCTCTTTTTAGTTTATTGCTTATGAAGATACTATTAATGTGATAAAAATTCCAGTTTGCTTTACTACATTTAAGGAGCTAATTTTTTTCTTGTCCTGTTAGGTTACTGGTAAAAATGCCCTGGAAATCAGAATTCAGTTGAAATTTACTCCCTATTGATTGCTTAATTCTTTTTAAAAATATTGTCTTAAATAAGGAAATGTTGTATGAAAACAAATATTTTCTCCCTATTCTTCCTCCCAATGTAATTTTAAAATTTTTACTAGATATAGATATTTGTGTAATAGCTAGAAATTCTTTTACTATCGATACTTGTCTAATAACAAGAATCAAATGGAAAGACTGACAAGCTTGGCATCTTGACTTGATTCGCCACTAATTTAGGCAATGTAACTTACCAAAACTTAGATATCCATTTTTTACTTGCCTTTACTCGCCTCTAAAATAAGTTAATTTTCATCAAAGATGCAAAAATTCAAAAATAAAACTGATATTTTAATGAAAGTACACAAAATTCTATAAAAAGCAGCATTAAACTTAGCTACAAAAACCAGCCATATGAAGAGCAGATGTATATAAAAGTAATGAAATTAAATTTTAAGTAACATATGAAGATATCTTAAAGATTTAGCAAAAGTAATGACTCCAAATGATAATTCTAACTAAAATTACTGGAAAATATAGTTCAAAAGCATGCAAAGGTCATCTTGCAATTAAAAACTATTAAACAGCATGTTTATCAGAATAATTTATGTAAAAGGATTAAGTTTTGTAGCTTGAATATTTTATCTCCCTTTGAATTTGTAACCACATAGAAGTTTTAGGAAATTTACAGCTATAATATTTAATAATCAATTTCAGTTCTAATTTTGATCAATCTTTCATATTTATTTTTTTCATTTGAAAGTATTAACATAATTCTATAAAGCCAAGAACCAGTTACTCAATGCTTGATTGCTAGTGGGATTGTCTAGAATTTTTTCTTTTCTGTACCTAACTCATACATTTTCTGCAAGGTTTAAAAAATAGTTAAATTAATTTTTATTCTTTGTCTTTAATTGGGATTTCTTGGATTTTGTATATATTTCTTTGGTTTTCTGTAACAGAATTGCCTAGATCAATATGATTGTAGAATGTATGTATGAGAATATATGACAAGGTGAGGGTAATAACTCTCAAAACACCAGAAATATCCATATAACTAGGCCTTTTGGAAACAAATGGTATTTAGAAACTACATGCATATAGTGTAGGCTTATTAGCCAAGTTTTACTGTGTAACAAATTCAGTATATTAGTGCCTCACAACCTCAAATATCTCCTTTTACTCACTCACCGTTCCAAAGGTGTAGTAGAAATTGGCTATGCTTTATGCTCAATGGCTTCCTTAGGTTTGTTTGGTTTCCTTAACCATATTTTCCTGGAGGATTACATGAGGACCAGTGCAGCCACAAGTATCCTGTCTGCTCCGTTTTCACAAGCCAAGAACGTCAAAGACCACCTCTACAAGGAGCCAGGGGGAAAAGTATGCTTATGAGGAGAGGAAAGGAAGAGTTACATATCTGCTGAACAATAATTCAGTGCATCACATGGATCTGAGATCGTATAGCCCTACTTACCAGTGAGACCTCTTTGAATACAGTTCCACTCTAAATATCTCATAGTAGCTCTCTGATTCTGTCTTTCTCTCCATAGCTTCTTTTTTCTTGATTTTCCTCCTTGCTACCAATAAGCTTTTTGTTCACATTTCCCTAGTGGGGAATTAGGGGGAAAAACAGTCTTAGATCATTGTACCTTGTCATTCTTTGACTTTTGCCACTACCCACAGGCCAGGCTGTAGATGATTGGCTTTCATGGATTGAGTGCCTAGCATTATCTGATCAGCTGTAAGCAAAGGGACAGCATGTTACTTGCTACAGAACATGGTCAGCCCGACTGAGGTCAACAGTCCAAGAAGAGGCCTACGAGCAAGACATTTCCCCTTAGGACTGTGGACATAGCAGGTTTTAAAACTGAGTAGAGTACTAGAGACTCAATCATTTCCCACCAGCTTCTGTCCCTTGGGAAGCTAATTTTCTAATATTGATATTTCAAATAAAATCTTAAGAAATTTTTTCAAGATCCATAAACCTTTTAGGAGTGGTGAAAACCAGACATGGGTATCACCACATTCCCCCAAACGACTGGACCTTCTGACAAAATAAAACCATTTGATATCATTGTATTGATGAAACCATTTGCTTTGTCTAAGTTATTTTTTTTCCCAGAATGTTAAGAAAAATAAGAGAAACTATTTTGAAATTATCTTTTTCAAGGTGCACAGCATCAGCCTTGGCCCTTACCCATCTTAAAACACTTGGTGTTGAGCTGCCTCATATCTTCCCCCATTTCTAGCACTCACTACACTCCTGAGCCTCTCCTCTGAATTGCATTAAGTTCAAGGATGCGGTTAGGCTATAATAATAGATGTAAATATCATCTGCAGAAAACCAGTAGAGGTTTGCTTTTGGTCCTTGTGGGAAAATCCCCTCTGCACATAACCTAGTGGAGTCAACTGAGGAAATTTATTTTAATAGAAAAGGTAATAAAAACACAATATTCTAATTAATTTTCTTTTTATTCTGTCTTGCGTCCTTTAAAAACAAAATAAGGCATAATGTTCTAATAGGCAAGGAAGGAGCATTTATAATTTGAAGAAACATAAAAACTGTGATTTAAACAAATCAGAATTTATATTTCAAAATTATGAAAAGTCCAGAAATAGATCCCCTGGGGATCAAATGATTATTTCACAACCACAACAGGGTCCACCTTACTCCTCTTAACCAATCGTCTTGCTCATGGTCTTGTTATATCATGGTGAGTCCATAGCTCCTCCAATTCCAGGGGGCTGCTCAGCTGCCAATCAGAGGGAGTCAATTTAACCCACAATCCCTTCTTGTCACTGATTGGCTAGAACAAGTATTTGCCTACAAAGGGAGCTGAGAAATGTATTTTCTAACTCAGCAGATGGCTTCTCCAACCCAAATGTAAATTCTTTTTGGAAATAAAAAGAATGGATAATTGATAAGTATTTAATCATCTGTGCTAATGAGAATAAAAGGTAGAGGTTAAAAAAAAAAAAGAGAGAGAGAGAGACATCATTAGTGATGACATTCCCGGGTAGGGAAGGTAAAAACAAGCTGGTTTTTCAAAGTGTTGAAATTTATAGGATTCCATTTCAGTAATGAATGAAGCGCTGTCAAATAGTCTTGCTGTGCCACAGTATACATTGAAACAATATATTGTAGTGATTAAGAGCAACACTTAACTAGCTCTGCAACCTTAACGGAAGTCCCTTAACCTCTAATGGGACTAGAGTGAGGGGAATACTACGTCTACTATGTCTAAGGCATAGACATAATAGTAGATATTACCATGTTGTATCATAGTTATTATCATCACTGTGTGCTTGGTACATAAATCTGTAACTAATTGGGTATCAAAACAAATGGAACTTACTTTGTGGTTAACAAGAGTAAATTTACTGTAGCTCGTTAATTTAGTGGCTATTTTCATTGTTTACCTCATATATTTTATAATGGAGACTTGAAATCTAGTTTTTTTTCTCCACCCTTGTTTTCCTAAGATATGGTGTATATTGAGGTGAGAATGAGGAACCCTAACCCTTTGACCATTTAAAATAAGACAATGAATACAGATTTTTAAAAAGCATAACAACATGTAATTTCCATGACAATTCTTAGCAGTGTAGCTATCAATAAAAATATTACATATTAAAATTAAGAAAGCCAATTAAATTTATATTAGAGCGTATTTCTAGTATTCAGTGTAATCTTGGAAAAGTGGGATGCTTTTAAATACATTTAATGACAAACTAAAATGGCTGTAACAGTAATATCTGAATAAACCCAAAATATAGCAGAAGCAACCAAATGAGAAGATGACAAATAAGGTAGAAAACACAGAAATTACAGAAACTGATATATGTCTATGTCTTTGAAAAGAACAAAATTATTACAATTACTTAAGAAACAATGACAAGAAAAGGCAAACTGCATTGAGGAGAAAAAACTATTAGGAATGAACAAAGAACAGAGCTACAGCTATAGAATGACAGTTTCCCACTTTAAAAAAGGAGAGCATAAAAATTTTTTGACCATAATTTTGGAAAATACATTAAATTAAATGATTAATTTATAGACTTATCTCCATCACCATCAAAGTCATATAGAAAATAAATTAATTCACAAGGATTGAAATATGATTATTAGTAAAAATTCTTCTCAGCTAACATCAGCTCCATCTAGTTAAGCAGGGAAATCATGTAAGTTCCCTGTTTATATGAGCTAAATATCTAGAAAAATGTCTAGCTGGTATAAATTGGATGGCAAAAATGAAATAAAGTGATGCAGAAAATAAAATTACATCAATGTCTTCTATAATAGATACAAAATATCAAAGACAACTAAGCAAGCAGTGTTATCTTTATATAAAAGGCCATAGAGTTTTTTTTTTTTTTTTTTTGGTTCTTTGAGGCAGGGTTTCACTATGTAGTGGAGACTGCTCTGGAACTCACTGTGTAGCCCAGGCTGGTCTCGAACTCACAGCGATCCTCCTGCCTCAGCCTCCCGAGTGCTGAGCAAGCAGTAAGTCTTTGCTGGCCAGTTGCTAGGTAATGTGCTTGCCATTGACACTTCCATTCCACATTGCAGAGGGGATGCTAATTACACCCGTAAAACAAAGGAATAAATGGGAAAGCAGAGCAACAGTGCATACTTAGTGATGCAGTTTTTAGTATTGGAACTTCTCAATTCTTAATTTTCAGGACTAAAAAAAAAAATCAGAGTTTCTAGAATCATAATCAAGGCACAAAATTATATATATATATATGTATATATATATATGAAAAATGTGAATAGTAATATGTCATGTAGAAAGAATAGATGTTGGAGGAAGGAAAATCAATTTCCAGGCTCTGGCATTGATGCTATGTTCTAAAAGAGAAGGACAGGGCTGGGGACGTAGCTCAGTGGCCTCACACCTGCCTTGCAGGTGCAAGGTCCTGAGTTCAATCTCCGGTACTGGAAAAAAATAAAATAAAATTTAAAAAAGGAAAAGAGAAGGAAAGGGTTAGATTGAATACTGTCTTACTATCTGCAGGCTAATTCTGAGACTAGGAAAAAAAAAAAAAAGTTTTGGACCAAGGATTTAGCTCAGTGGTGCCACCACCTGCCTCTCAAGGGCAAGGTCCTGAGTTCAACTTCAAGTGCCAAAAAAAGAAGAAAAAAAAAAGTTTTATGTTGAGAGGAAACTAAAAGAATAATGGCCTTAACTATTTGATAGTAAAATATTCTTTTTTCATAAAATTTTTCCAGATATAAAATGAATGAAGCAATTAACTTTAAGTGAAAATGATAACAGAATGAAGACAACATATTAAGTGTTGAAATAGCTATTTATTGCTTTGGCAATATTGTTATATTCTGATGATTAGTTTTAGGGCAGGGAATTCAAGTACTATGAATAGCCAGTATTTTTAATATTAGAGGTCTGATTCAGTGTCTTTGTGGGAGCATTTATTTCTGACGCTTGCTAATTATTTTAGATTTTTAAAAATTATTCATACCTGTACAGAGATAGTTCTTATCAAAATATATTGAATGAATAAATACTTACTTTCAAAAAGACAAACATGTTCTTCTGTGTTTAAACATCTTTCTGGCAAATTCTGAAGAATCATCCACAATGATATTTGTGAAATAAAGGAATTGAGCCATAACAGAAGAATAAATCAAAGTGCCATATGAAAGCCTTGCATGGAGCGGTGAGAAATGCTGATGTAAACATTAAACCTTAGGAAATCATTGCTGCTTTGGACAAAGTAATGAAAAACGAACAAGAGCATCAAACGAAGAACTCTCTAAGCTGCTAAAGTTCTAGCACATATAGAATTGTATCCTAGGCTATGCTACAAATTGAATCAAAACTTCCAAAATGCAGTTATGTAAAAGGCTCCCAAGCCATCAGCCAACCTTTTGCCTGGATTTCTTCCATGAAAATATATGTGATTTTTGAGGACAAAACAATATCTATTTGGATTTGCAATGCATAGTATTCAAACCAAGTAGCCAACCCAAGCAAAGTTTGGTAAAGGTTTCTAAAAATAATAGTTAACCTTGCCTACTGTCACCTGCAAACAGTGTTCCTGACGTCTCCACACTTACCTCTCACATTTCTGTGCTGAGGTACTTGTTGTCACAGAGTCTGTGCTCCAGGAAAAACTGTATGACAGGTCTTCCATATAGCTGTTTTTCTTGAAAGTGTTCCTCTAAAAGGAACGACATTTCTTTGTTTTCTGCCCTACAGATGTCTCTCGGAAATCACTCTGGGAGCACAAGTGGAGCATGGACTTGGGAGAGACTTCTAACACCCAGGAGTCACTGTGAGCAGAAGCCAGTGTTAAACTGCCTATCAACCAAGCACATAATTCTGGGTAACATTTATTTGTTTCTTTCTTTATTTTTTCCTCATTGAGTTTATCGGTACATTTTAGGTATACAGTACAGTTACATTCATTATCGGGATCTTGTACCTTTACATGACAGGTCTTGGTTCTCATTTTTTCCCCTTGTCCCTGCCCTCCCTTCACCCCCTCCTCCCTCCCCCTTTACAAATACTTCATTTCCATTTCTTCATTTTCTCATATTTTTCTTTTCCCTTATTATGTTCTCATTTTTTCCCCTTGTCCCTGCCCTCCCTTCACCCCCTCCTCCCTCCCCCTTTACAAATACTTCATTTCCATTTCTTCATTTTCTCATATTTTTCTTTTCCCTTATTATCTTTCCCCTACCCTTCCCACTTTCCCTTCACCTTTAGCCCCTTTCTTCCTATTTCACATTGTCCATTATATCATTAGGATCTTATGTACTCTTATAGTTTATTCACACCAGAGAAACTATTTTTGGTATTTACACATGTGTGACTTATTTATTTCACTAAGGAGTATATCCTCAATATGTATCCATTTTTCCTACGAATGAATCTAATTTCTCATTCTTTATGGCTGATTAATATTCCATTTTATAGAAAAACCACATCTTCTTTATCCTGTTTCCAACTGATGGGTAAATGGGCTGTTTCCAAGTTTTAGCTATTACAAACTGTGCTGCTATAAACATAGGTGTGCATATCACTCCTCTTCGATATAGTTCTGGAAACATTAACTACAGCAATTAGACAAGAAAAAGAAATTAAAGCAATAAAGATAGGAAAGGAAGAAGTTAAACTGTCATTATTATGATACTCTACATTGAAGACCCAAAAAATTCCACCAAAAGACTTCTAAACTTAATTAACACTTTTAGCAGAGTAGCTGGATACAAGGTCAACATCCAAAAATCAATAACCTTCTTGTACACAAATAACAGACTCATTGAGAGAGAAATTAGGGAAACAATTCCTTTCACAATAGCATCCAAAAAAATGAAGTATCTAGGAATCAATCTAACAAAAGAAGCAACAGACCTCTACACTGAAAACTATAGCACTCTGAAAAAAGAGATAGAAGAGGATATAAGAAAATGGAAAGATAGCCCCTGCTCCTGGGTAGGAAGAATCAACATAGTAAAAATGGCCATACTACCAAAACTGCTATACAGATTCAATGCCAATTGAAATTCCAACACTATATTTCACAGAACTAGAAAAAAGAATCCAAAAATTCATTTGGAACCATAAGAGACCTATAATAGCAAAAGCCATGCTAGGCAACAGACGCATGGCAGTGGGTATAACAATTCCCAATTTGAACTATACTACAAAGCTATTGTGATAAAAACAGCATGGTACTGGCAAAAAAACAGATTTGAGGATCAGTGGAACAGATTGGAAGACATAAAATCAATTATACGTTTCTTAAAAGATTCATTCTGAAACAAGCTTGTATTGTCCCAAGTGGTAATCTTAAATTTGTTAACTCTGTTTTTGTTTGTTTGTTTGTTTTGCTGTTGTTGTTTTGAGACAGGGTCTCACTATGTAGTTGAGACTGATCTGGAACTCACAATGTAGCCCAGCCTGGTCTCAAACTCACAGCAATCCTCCTGCCTCAGCCTCCCAAGTGCTGGGATTACAGGCGTGTACCATCACACCCGGCTGGTAATCTTAAATTTGTATGTTCTGTTTTCTTCATTTCCTACCTGTCTCCCCTAAGAATCTCACTGTATCTGGGACATTTTTGAAATGTATTTTAAAGTAAACATTCCACCACAAAAATTGTCTCGTCTGACTCTACTTTGGTGGGAAATCAATCTAAGAGAAGATCTTGGGAAAATTTAGATTATGGGCTTTTTTGGAAACTTTCAGTTGTGAACCATTTGCTGTGGTTCAAATAGTTCATGCTGCTTAGCATTAGGCATATCAGGTATTTGATGGCATAATCTTTTTTATTATTAAGTTTATAGGTATATTTTAGCAATACAACACAGTTACAGTCATCATTGGGATCTTGTACCTTTACATGATGTATCTTGGTTCTTATCTTTCCCCATTCCCCATTCCGCATTTCCTATGTAAACCTTAGGAAGTCATTGTTGCTTTGGACAAAGTAAAGAAAAACCCCTCCACCTTTCCCTGTTTATTATGGCATAATCTCTATCTAACATTCCTGTCTCCTCCTCCACAGTTGATCCTCAAATGTTACTGCCTGACAATACTAGATGGCTAAAAGATTCTGCATGCCATGATGTTTTAGTATCTGCCTTTTACATTTGGTGTTTTCTATGCATAGAAGAATTGTTCTCTCACTCTAGAAAGCTCCTGCAATCCTCCCTGTTTAACTTTCCCTGTCGTTCATTTTATCCAATTACTCCTCACATTTCCTTCCTTTACATTCCCTATTTGTTTAACTTATTTGAGTCTGTGGGGTTTTTTTTCCCCCTATTTAGCAGATATCATTAGTCCCTATGTGTGCTGCCTGCAGTGCCTGTTTCATAGAAGGCTGGTTCAATCATTGATCGAAATACTGGTACATGGTCAGTGCGGTAGAAGTGACTCAGTGAGATCCTCTTATTCCCGCCATTAATGAACCCTTCATGTACAACTGCACTTCACTGTGACCAGACTCATTTTCTAACCTTCCCAGCAGACCTCTAATAGGTGTTAACCTGCTGATTCCTGCGATGGCCGGCATTCCGGATATTAGCAGATTAGAACGACCTGATTCTTGAATAAATGAAGCTTTACTTCCTATATAGATAAATGCTTCCTTGAGCATACCAGTTTATAAGTGCCACTGAACATAGTTCTAGAACATAAGTTCTATTGAACATAGAAAAGTAGGGTGTTCTGTCAAGGGAACTGACTTTAGCATTACAGCAAATATAATTAAAATATAATTGATTAAAACCACAGATGCAGTCTGCCTTCATTATCTGAGTTTACTGAACTTACGGACAGGTCATCTTGTATGCATAAAAATATGAATGTATTCATGTAAAATTCAAGAAATAAGTAGTTTCTCATGAAAGGACATAAAATGATAGAGAATATGAGAGAGAAGGTAGTGCTTCGAGGATGAGGGGATTAATATGCTCTGAGAGCTCTGTGTGCTTCCTTGTTACCAGAAGGATAAGCGAAGGACAGAATAGCATTAACTTTGTGGTCTAAGTAATATGTGGTCTATTTGGATACCAATTAATGGTAAAATGGATTCTGATGTAGTTGGAATGACAGCTAAGAATTCCCTAACCTTTATAAATCACTGTCATGTTCAGACATGAGCTGAACAGCAGCCTAAGTACCCAAGTCAATAAAAAGCCCCCCACCCTTTTTTAGTTTTTTGAGACTAGGTCTCACTATGTAGTTGAGAATGATCTGGAACTCACTATGTAAGTCAGGCTGGTCTTGAACTCACAGTGATCTTCCTGCCTCAGCCTCCTGAGTGCTGAGATTACAGCGTGAGCCACCACGCCCAGCAAGCCCATTTTAATTTAGGTTTCACTTATTGAATTGTCACCCAGAAGTTGTTAGTATCTTCAAAAATCAGGTATTTTTGAAACTCCATCTTGCAGCAGTAAAGCAGGCTTTAGTATACCCAGCTTGAAAATACTCTACACAATTTAAATTATTATCAGATGAGGAAAATGCTTGGGAAAAGCAAAACTAGTTAAATGTTTTGTTAGGTAAACTTTAACACCGGTGAATGATTTTAGTTAAGGCTTAAAATTGCAATTTTATATATATATATACACACAAAAGTTATGTACACAAAGCAAAATAAAAAGTTGCACATGCTTGACTAAATTCATGTATTGATTTGAAAACATTCCTAAAAATTAAATATAAAATAACCTTTTAATCATACAGTTTACAGTGTCTTATTCTGCAATATATTTCAGTATATATTTATCAAGTAGTTACTGTTTATTAAGTGCTATGAGAGATGAAAAGATAAACTTGATGGAAATTTTTGTACAGGAAATATTTTTCATGGGAAATATGCACAAATCATCTGATAAATTTTCATGAGATCCAAAGACCCATCTGATCACCACCCAAACCATAGACTGAAATGTTGCGCATATCTCAGTGTTGTCCTCAGGTGTCTTCCCAGTTAAATACCTTGCAAAGAGGACCTGAATTCTGGCTCCCATTGCTATAGATTATCCCTACTTGCAAATGAAATATGTATCGATGAATTCATACAGCTTCAGCTGCTTTACCTGGCTCCGCTTTACTCAGTGCAATGCCCCTAAGATTAATCTGTGTTGTTGTTTGTAGCAGAATTCTATTATCATTTTTTATGGTGCTCTGCTGTTAAAGATCATTTGGTTTGTTTCTATCTCAGACTATTTTTAAAATGCTGCTATAAGTAAAGTTTACTTCTCTCATTGTGCACAAATATATGTGATTTTTTGCAAACTTTATCTGAATGTATAATTGCTTGATCAGAGTGTATATCATCTTAAATTTAGTGGCTTCAAAAATTAAATGTTTAGTATCTTAAACCATTTCAGCTACTTATGAATGCAAGAGAACTTTGCTTGGCTTGGCCTTTTCAGCTCAGCCTTCTATGGATCTTTCGTAAAAATGTTCTCCTTGGTTGCAGGTATCTGAGACTTGACTGTATTTGAGGGATCTGCTTCTAAGATCAGTTGTTCACACGGCTGTTGGCAGAAGGTCTTACTTCATTACCGTGTGGGTCTTTCCATAAGACTGCTCAAATGCCATCATGACACGGCAGCTAGCTTCCTTCAAATATATTTATCCAAGAAGGAGTAAACTGGAAACCACGAAGTCATTTACACAGAACTTTGGGAATCAAATCAAATACTGTTGGCTACCGGAGTCAGCTCCATCTACTGTGCAAAGACACAACCGTGTGTTGAGTGACTATGGGGAGGCAGAGACCACGGATCCATCATGAAGCCTGGTTACAGAAGAGGTATCTGGATCTCTCTATATCTATACCTGTCTGTAGGGCCACCTCTCTGTCTGTCTGTCTATTTATCTACCTATCTATATCAATTTTTATATGTACATCTCATGTTTCCAAAGTGCTGGAACCAATGCATATTTCCATTAAAATTGTATCTGTTTGGTTTCTCCATGTCCTTACTAGTACTTGGTTTTGTCAATCTCAGTTTAGCCCTCTGTCTTGTGAGCCATACTGTCCCACTTGGTTTCTAAAACCTCACTGAATAGCTTGTTTCAGATGTCTGGAATGCACTTTAGTCAAATCTAAAATATGTATAATTATACATTTTAAAAATTCCCAAGTTGGATTCTAGTCTCCCATTTTGATCGTAATTCTTTAAATTGTTTCTAGTTTCTTTTTTTTTTTTCTCTCTCATTGAGTTCATTGGTACATTTTAGGTATACAGTACAGTTGCATTCATTATTGGGATCTTGTACCTTTACATGACAGGTCTTGGTTCTCATTTTTTCCCCTTGTCCCTGCCCTCCCTTCACCCCTTCCTCCTCTCTCCATTTACAAACACTTTATTTCCATTTTTTTCATTTTATTATATATTTTTTTCCCTTATTACCGTTCTCCTACCCTTCCCACTTTCCCTACACCTTTAGCTCTTTTCTTCCCATTTCACATTGTCAATTATATCATTAGGATCTTATGTATTAGAGTTTTTCACACCAGAAAAACTATTTGGTATTTACAGTTTCTATACTATCCCTGCATTTAACTAATTATGTTGATATTCTTATTACTTATCCATTTAAAAAAATTATCATCACCATCTCAGACAAGTACAGTCTTATTCTCTTCTCATTTATACAAAAAGCTCTTGTGTGAGTTGTTCTCAAACATGACAGAAAAAAAATCATCTCTTTATTCATTGAGAACATTCTCAATTGTAGGTATAAATGACTGTTTATATTCTAATTCCTGGTAAGATTTTCATTCTTAGTTTATAGTGTTTCCCTTTATAAATACAGTAATTGTGGATTCCAATAAGACTTTTAAAATAAGTATTTGCACCTTGAAGTACTAAATAGTAATATCCTGTTTCTGAAAGTTTTGACTAGGCAAGAACTTATTCTTGGAGATTTTGACTTATGGACTAGGAGTCATGTGTTGGTTTACTGTTGCAGAGATATTATTACCATGCACAAGAAAACATTAAAAAACATTTTTGCACTAAAAGATCATAGCATTGTGTTGTGCATTTATAGCATATGTAAAATGAAAAGCATAATGGAAAATGTATAGGGAAGGGAGAATTTGAAAGGATAATGTTGTTAAGTATCTTCCATTATATGCAGTGCTGTAACATAAATTTGAAGGTAGGCTTAGAATATGTAAAAAGATGCATTATAAATTCTAAGGTAGGTACTAGAAGGTTTAAAATATGTGTAAATGATATTTCTACAAATCTATTATAATATAATCATGAGAATGCACAACTAAACTTACAAATATGCAGAAAATAAGAGAGGAAAAGGTGCGCATGAAACAAATAAAAAAAACTGAGCAAGATGTTAGATTTTTAATCCAAATGACTTTAGATGTGAATTGTGTAAACAGTCAAACTCATTGAAATCTAAAGAGAAAAAGATTGGCTTTAAGGATAATCTAAGTGCTTTCTACAACAAATAGAATTTAAATATAAATACTATTAAAAGAACTAAAAGAAAAAAATACCAACCTAAAGGTCCATAATTTGGAAAATAATCTTCAAAATAAAAATGCTCTCATATATGCACCCCCCCCACTGACAGATGTATGCAACTTTAATAACCAGGGTATCCATACTGCAAAGCATTTTAAAAGAAGACTGAAGAAATATAATTACAGATTGAACTGTGAAGTTGATCAAAAGATTAAAGGTTAACAGAAATGGTTAGCATAGGGAAATAAATATTATTTATTTAAAACAATAATGGAACAGTAATAATGACACATGGAATTTTGAAAATAAATACAAGTAAAATGTATAAAACACAGATAAAATATATAAAGTGGTAAAAGTAAAATGTATCAATCTAATTATGATTATGAGGGATGTTTAATATGATTTCTAAGGTAACCACTAAAAGAATAGATAAAAGACTATAGTTTAAATGTCAATACAGGATAAGAAATTGAATAATAAAAATAGTTTATAAATCCAAAATACGAGAAAGAGGAAATGATGGAAAAAGAACACATAAAATAGATGAAAAACTTAAATCTAATTTTGCCTTAATTATACTAATTAAAATGTTTGCATACTTCAAGAAAAGCATATCAAATTCTACATAAGTTTAAAAACAAAACTATTGCCTCTTTCTAAGAAAATACTTAAAATATAAGAACAGAGAAAACTTGTGAGTAAAAAGCAAAAAGCTGGTATACTTTTATTAACATCTGAGAGACTATGTTAACCATGGGAACATCATAACGAATTAAAAGGTGTATTTCATGAAGATGAAAGGTCAATTGTTCAATTTACATAAGGATTTTACAATAATCTTACTGTGTGCGCAGCAAATATATAAAGTACATTTTTTTAAGGTACTACAAGGAGGAATGGAAAAATCAATAAACCTAAAGTTTTTCAAATGTATCTCAAAATAGTTGAGGCTTTTAATATACCTCTACATCATTTTTAGATCATGAGCAATTTTCAGTTAAGATATGGAAATAGTAAATTAGCTGTTTTGAACTATCGACACATATGGAAAAGTTCACTAACAACCGGAGAATTCAATTGTTAAACTATATAATGAACTATAGAACTCATCTCAAAGAGAACAAAGAGGAGTATCTTTATATTTGTGAGATGGCAAAATTTCTAATAAGCATAAAATATACAAGAAAACATTGGTGAATTCAATCAGATTAAATTTGCACCTATAATAAGGTCACATATAGACTGGGAAAATGCACTTTTAGAATACGTATCAGACAAAGATGAGTACCTCTAGAATATAAAAAAGAATTTTTATCAATCAGTAAAAAATAAATGTAAACAACAAAAATAAGAAAGAAAATATGCAAAAAATTGGAAGTCAGTTCACAAAAGTGGTCAACCACCCCAGTAATCAGAGGAATGAAAATTAAAACACTAAACCTAAGAGTGGTTCCATGGAAAGGACAGAAAGTATGTGTTGACACACATGAAATATATCCATTGTCAACGTGAGTACAATTACATGAAACTATTCAAGGAAGATGTTTGGAAATAATACTAAATTTTTACATATGAATACTTTTAGACACATCATTCCATTCCTGGGTATATTCTGGAAGGAAACTTGTCCGTATGTCCAACAAAATATATATGCACAGTTTCATAGCAACACTATTCATAATACCCTATATTAAGATATATATATAGTAGTTAGGCAACAGGAGCCCAATGAATTTAGCATCGAATTAGGTAGTTGCTGAAAGTAGGTCTTATTCTCAAACGAGCTTCTGATGCACATTCATAGGATAGCTTTATAAATTCCTAAGTGGCTGTCAGTGAGACAGCTTTCCTAGCACTTTTGTTTGCCATAACCATTTACCTACATTTTCTATACTGTGTTCCTGTATAATTAATATTTGTTCATTCATGTTTCCCCACTTAAGTATCACTTACCTGTCTGCTACTTCAGTGTACTATAAACTTTGCAGTCTTTTTACTCATTTTGTTTCTTTCAGTCTAATCAAATTCACTTCTGGCTACAGCCAGTTGCCTTCTAAACTTAAGTTTCTTCATGTAACTCCTTTCCTGAAAGTCAACTTTGGATGTAATAAGCTGCTGAAGTCAAGTTACTAAACTTTCTGAGCTCTAGCTTCTCTACTCTGTTGTCTGCTATTCTATTTTGTAAGAATTGCGGTGTTTTAATCTGAGTCATTCTATAAAGAAGATAATATTTCCATTCAAGATTCTTTGCCCAATGAGGGCCTGGCAGCAGCATTGTTAGCATTTGAAGTCACTGGCAAGACAGGAAAATTATTTTACATTTTAATGCAGTTGTATTCTCTCTGCTTATCAAAGAACCAAAGAATGCAAATTTGTCTTTACCTATAAAGGGTTTTAGTGGAAATGAAGCAGGAAACAATGAGGATCCTGGCACAGATAATTCTTTAACATGAAGATGGGAGCAAAAATGGCTTTTAATGATGCCAGCAGCTCACCTAGTGACTACTGGGTCTCCAGGTTCCCAGTAGGAGTTTGTGCTTCCTTATATACCTCTTTTTTTATTTACATCTACAAAGCTTCATTCCACTGGAGTTTCCTTCAGAATATTGCAAGTAGGATTTACACAAAGCAGAGCAGTGGAGGCCGGGAGAGCAGAGTTCTGGCAGGACTTTCTGAGTCCATTACGCTCCTTTGATGACAGATTACAGAAGTTGTCATCGCTACTCAGCTACATTTTACAAAGAGCATAGTTAACTAGTTAACCCTCAGTTACCTAATGACTCAGTTAACATATAGTTGTCCAATTCCATACAAAGGGGTGGTCTCTTCTCTCAGATAAGACAGAAACTCATTCAGATACAGTAGCTGATCTTCAGAGAGAAGTTAATAGGCACATCAATTAATCTTCAGCTTTTGTACGATGATCAGAAATTGAAGATTATTTATGGATCCCTTGAGCTAATGACAAGGCCAGATAAATGTTACAAAGACAAGAATGATAGCTGAAGATTGTTAAAAACTTTTATATCCATAATTTCTCTTACTAGAGGCAACATCTTTTTAGTTTCAGCAAATTATAGTTGTCCAAATATACAGATCTAGTATTATTAGATCATCAGATTGTTCTGGAAAAGTCATCTTTCTGTGAAATATTGCCTGGCTATTTTAAGAAATTGGCTCCATTATATAAAAAACCCACATAAACATTGCCTTGGCTCATAAACTTTGTTTACTTCTATACCTAGTTATTTTTTTTAATTCTTATAGCTCTCAGTCATTTGCCTATTATCTACATCTCTCATAAACACATACATTATTCCTTGTTGGTTTTTTACTTAATTTCACATGTGGGTAGTTTTATTTTACATCTTTATAGAGGGAAACAGAAATTTTTGTCATTTACAGAATTGTGTATGTGTGCTGTAGAAAACTTTTCTTATCACAGTAATTATGTCACTTCCATTTTTTGACCTAACAGTTGTGTCATTTTAACATTCTCTATCTTATCTCTTTATCTTATTCTTTAAGTCTACATTGTTTTATTTTTGATGAAGGATTGTAATTTGTAATCTGTTTTTAAACTGCAAAACCAATTATTCACAAAGTGAAGGATAATAGGAAATAGGGAGATGGAGCTTTTCCAATGGGAAGGGGACCAAGAGATGGAGGGAGGGAGGAGAAAGTAAGGGAAGGGGATAGAAAAGGAATTAAGATGTGTTATATACATGTTCCTGCTCCCCACCCTGAATGTAACCACTGGGGGCTGTAAACATATACTAATAAAAATGAAAGTTAACTGCACTGACTTTATATAATCACACCAGCAAACCTGGTGCAAATGAAAGTTCTTTCTGCAACGTTTGCATCTAATTAATTTTTCATTGCCCCCAAATTTTATAAAGCCTTGTGAGTTATTTGTGTTGATTACAAAATTTGTCATATCACATAAAAATGAAATTTTTCAGACTCTCCTATTTTCCAGCCAATTCTATTCACTCATTCAGTAGGTATATATTTGTTTATGTAAACAGGGTCTCACAATGTAGTTGAGACTGACCTAGAACTCACTAGGTAGCCCAGGCTGATCTTGAACTCACAGCGATTCTCCTGCCTCAGCCTCCCAAGTGCCGGGATTACAGGCGTGCGCCACCATGCCTGGCTTCAGTAGGTATTTATTAAAGTAATGGACATGATGTGAAAGGATTGGTTTATAGGGAAGGAATATATTATGAACAAAAGAGACAAGTCCTCACTTTAGTGATATTTCCACATTAATAGAATCATTAAAATGCACTTTTGCATTTATTATACTATTAAGATAGCGCTTTTCGCATCAGGTATTTTTCCCTTTCCCTACATATTATATTTGAGCAGTGAATTCCAAGCTTTCAGCATTGAGTTCCAAGTCTGCAGGTCAGATTACCAATGTTACAAAGGGAGATCAGGAATCCCTACCCTAGTTGTTCCTTGGAACAAAGCAAGGTCTCACTCAGTAAGATTGCGTACCTGTTGTCTAAACGAAGGGTGATACTGTGCTTTTGGGTTGGGAGGGTACGTTTTTGCAAAATTTACACAAAATAAGACTGCACAGAAGATTTTTCTAAAAGTCACTGATGTTATGAATATTGGAAAAAGACAAGGCTTTTCGATAAAGCTCTAAGTGTAAAACTGAAATATACTCTGTGACTAATTTGGCCCTATATTTTAATTTGTTGTTTACATCCTAAAACTAGTGGGTATAGCCAAAATGCACATTGTTTATGCACTGTTGGTATATGCTGATAGTGTTAAAAGTCCAGAAGTGTTTCAAATATATTTCTATTTGTATCTGGGGCATATCTGAAACACACTAACTAGAGGGTTTCTCCAACTGTAGTGATAAAATACATCTCTGGAGGACTGAGATGTGTTATTTATTGAAATGGATATTTTAAAGAGCTACAGCCAAACTAAGTTGATTTCCTTCATATATTCCCAGTTTACAAGATTTCCAATAATCTCTTATGGAATTAGAGGGGTGAAAAACCAGGATATGGGCTTGTGGTGTCCCTTACAATTTTTATTGCTACAGATTAGCAACTTGGGTGCTGATCACACATCCCGTGCACTCTGCACATCCCTGTTGGTCATATGTTATTTCAGAGTGAAGCATTCAGGCTCAGATGCTTTTCAATAAACCATGGCCATTTTACCTACAAATAAGTGAGCCCTGGGGTTGGATTTTCAGGCTAGTCATTTATTCCTGGGTAAATATGGTTGGCAAAAGTTAGAGCTGAAATTGTCTTCAATACAGAGAAAAACACAGGTTAATTCTCCCACTGCCTCTTATATAATGTTAAATATAGTACTGGAAGTCTGATAGTTGGCGAACCTTCATGACCCACAAAACTTGAAAGAGGTATCTCACAAAATACAGATCCAGTGCCCAATCGCAGGTAACAATGAGCTATGAAAAGCGCGTTGGAATGCAAGTAAAGTAAGTTGGTGCCCTTTCCTTGATGTGCTATTTAAGTTTTTGATATCTCTTTGCATACATTTTATTTCATAGTCCTCGTATTGTCCACATAATTTACTGGTTGAGGGAAAAATGAAAATTCAAGGCATGATGCTCAAAAGCTTTCAGATGGCAGTGACAGAGTGTTCAACCAAGCATAAAATAAATATAGCCCTTCTAAGAGCAAGGCTCTGTCACGGCCCAAGTTACACGCCCATGAAGCTGACTCTGCCCTGTGCGGCCACGTATCCTCTTGACAATAACATGAAAGAATCTCAGGTATCTACCCTGAATAGCGAAATTTTTATTAGCCTCAAATTGGATATAATATGTTTTTCAAATCACAAAGAACAACAGTAATTTAAGAACTACCAATGCTGAAAGTTCAATTACCTGGGTAACATAATGGGAACATTTTTTTTTTTTTATCTTTCTGTGTTAGGTTATTTTCCACACTTTCCCCTAAGTATTAAAAGTGTTTTTAAAATCACCATACATTTTATATATAAGTCAACTGCATTAAGGAAGTTTTGACATGTATGCAACACAACTTCAGGCGTCAATCTGTGGGGCTCTGTTCTTCTTGTGTTCTTCCTCCGGATTTCAGATACTGTACTGATATTTCCATTAAGAGATTTAAAAGAGATTTAGAGGCAGAAAATTAGACTTCGGCAGCTTTATAATGGAGGTAATGCCTCAGTTACTTTGTTGTTGCTGAGACAAAATACCCGGAACCCACGAGTTAAATAAGGACAGTTTTCTTTTTGTTTTTTAGTCTCACAGTTTGTAGAGATCTCAGGCCATAGTCGGCTGGCTTCAAAGAAGGGCAGCACGGCAGAGGGGCACTGCAGAGGAGAAACACTCCATGGCGGGCAGGCAGGAAGCAGTGAGCGTGCCTTCCTTCTGTCCTTTTATACTCCAGGCTACAAGCCTATTAGTTGGAGTCACCAGCTCCTAGGGTGGGGCTTCTGTCTCCGATATATCCATTCAACCACACCCATAAGTGTGAGAAACCTGTCCTGGACTGATCCAGTAACACAGACCCTTATCACACGCAAGTGACCCAGCCACCTCCCCAAAGCTCCACCTATGAATGCGTAAAGCTTTGAGGGACATCTAGATAAAAGCCATAAAGATAGTCAGTAAAAAATTTACTGAATAAATGAGATTATGATCATTTGAAAGTTGTAAAGTAATTATTCTTTAAACTATGGAGGTGAGGCTGGGTGTGGTGGTGCACGCCTGTAATCCCAGCACTCAGGAGGCTGAGGCAGGAGGATCACTGTTCGTTTGAGGCCAGCCTGGGCTATATAGTGAGTTTCAGGTCAATCTCAACTACATAGTGAGAATCTGTCTCAAAAAAAAAAAATGATAATATGGAGGTAAGAAGCATCTATGCACTGGCAATAACCAGTATCAGAACTATCAAACAGGAAGTAGCCCAAAAGCCATAGCTGAAACAAAGTGGACAGAGGGGAGACAGACTATCTAAAGACTAGTTCTCAAATTGCAAAGTCTAGTTCTAAGCATCAAAATATGATTTTTTAAAATTTTTCTATTAATGGGGATAGAGAGCCATGGGATGATTTTACTCTGGTGTGGTGAGATGTTTTTAAAAGAAGCCTGGATGCTAGGTCGTGACTATGTTATAGTAGACCAAGAAGGAACACAAGGGGTGGGAGGATAAAGCGATTAGGGAGTTGTAGTAGTGTGGGCAAGAGACCATCGTGGCTTATTCTAAATGTTGGCAGTGGATCTAGAGCACTGATTTAAAAAAAAAAAAACCTAGGGAAAGCAGTGGGCTGCTTGTTATCCTTGAAAGCTCTAGAACGTTTGCCAGGACTGATGTGCAGTACAAGTGCAGGAGTGGCCCCTTGAAAAGGACAGGCACATTTCACTCTAGTGACAGATGGGAGCAGTGTTCCCTGGTTGTGGTAAGATGGGAGATTTTACTCACTGACCTCTTGTACCTTCTCAGTGAAGTATATGACAAGGTCAACAACTGAGTGTTAGATGAGGCTGTTGTGGAGGGATTTTAAGGACAGAGCAGAAATTGTAAAATAGTTACTTGGGAGTAGAAAAAACGTTGGGAAATGTAACAGACGTTCTAGGTAGCTCTGAGGCCTCATCGGACAAATGCCATCCAGACATGGTAGTGAGGCGAGTCAATGTGGTTTTGTATTTTTCATTTATCAAAGTTCTGTTTCCTAAGAAATGAGAGATAGTTAAATACATCTATAGTTGAAAGTGTTCCCAACTAGTCTAACAGAATGGAAAGAATGTTATTACAGGCAAGTTATATCGAAGGAATAGATGTCACAGGTAGATATACAAAAAATCCATTGCTGGTGATAAAGAAATTTAGTACCGTGGAGAAAAGATGCCGAAATTTGGATATTGTGTTGTGTGAAAGAAGTTAATAGATCAGGTACCACAGCCATCAGCCCATGAAAAGGAATAATCAGAGAACCAGAAGGTGAAAGTGAGGAAGGGGAAAAGAAGATGGGCAAGTTTGATGGCTTTGGCTGGGGGTTCAGACAAAATAGTGTGGAGACTATTTTTAAGCAGGAGCCGGGAACAAGAGCCCAGTGATTGTCTTCTAGACCTCCAGGTATACAGTAGTTAAGACTATGATCTCTTCTGCATAGAAAATAATGATACATAGGAAACATATAAAGAAATTTATAGATCATGAGTGTAAACTATGCAATAGAATGGTTTATGAGGAAAGCCATGGAAATTGCATCAGAGAAGTCACTGTTGGGAGCCATTCCGCATAATTTTGAGGACCAAATCATTTCATAATTAAAATATGACTATGTCTGTCTAAGGCCCCATGTCACCTTGCCCACAAGCTGGCTACAGCTTGCAGAAACATAATTCTGGTTTGTCTCCAGGAAGAAGTTGAGACCTTAATGGTCACAGGATACTGTGACCCTCAAGGGCAAGAGTACATCAGCTGAAGACATCCCTGTCTGAGAATTGAGCAGTAATAAAAAAAAGAGAGAGAAGGGTTTCACCTGGGGGAAGAACAATTTCTTTATTAGACTATCTTGTTCCACCTGCTATTATAAGAATGCTCTCCTCGCTGCCCTCATCAGTGTAAGATCCTGAGACCTAAGATCTTCATCAACATGAAATCCTCATCGACATATGGTTACTGCTGCCCCCTAAGCCACCCAACACTCCTCCACTTATGCACCAAATAAACAATGGCTGGCTCAGGAGTGGCTTTGCCTTCACCCACTCCAAGGCACTGACCTCCCAGACCTCCGTGCACTATGACATTATGCACGTCTCTACTGTGTTTCTCTTTTTAGCCCTTGCAGTCCCCCATTTCTAGGCAGATGGGAGGATTGATCGCCTTCTGATAGTCTGCACAGACAATCTTGAGGATCAAGATTGATAATAAATTTGAAATCAAGGTGACAATAAAGAGTAGATACTTTGGTGGATTGAGGTCCTTAAAGACCTGAGTGTTTGACAGTGGATGAAGCTCACGAGGTCTGCGGGAACGAGAGAAGGCAAAGCTATCATTGTAGCATTCTCAGCGAGTAGGTTTCCAGAGCTAGCAAACACTTCATGATTTCTTTCATCATTTGGGAAGGGCTCATCTGTTTCTGCAGCATTCAATTATATATCTAATTACTTCCTCATGTGGAACTCAGGATGCCTTTGGAAAACGCCTTATAGGACTTTTTGCGCATTTTTGCAGAAGATTTTCTTTTAATTAGGTTTTTAGCTTCTAGTTAATATGTCTAACTTTCATATATGCCCCTGAAGAGCACTTCAGAAAGACTGAATGTATCATCTTCCATATCAACAGCCTCTGCTTAGCTTTTTCTTTCACGGTTTCTGAATGCAGACACTGGTTTGAAAGAGTAAAACAGCTGGATTCAGAAAATTGGTTGCATGTGCTAAGCCCATGCAGTTGCATTTCAGTAACTATCAATTTCCCAAACATAGTGTTTCAATTAATTCCATATGGTTTCAGTAACTGTTCTTTGTAAAATGTTTGAAGCAATTTAAGTATATAGAAAATTATAGACTATAACATACAAGAGATACATTCACGGGTTCCTCTTTCACATTTATCATTTATTAACATTTTGCCCTATTTGTTTCAAATTTCTTTAACATTGACTCTAACTGTATTCCTATCTGAGTACAATATTCTGGTACTTGCAGCCCAGCAATATCCTTCTTTGTAACATTAACCCTAACTCTATTCCCATGCCTAAATACTTGGATACTTGTATTCCAACACTATCCCAAGCTTCATCAGTCGGTGTTTAGTAGAGAAACAGATATAACATCCCCAAATTATGCCTAAGGTAAACCGTAATTCTAAGCTTAACTCATACCCACACCCAACTACTTATGTAACTGCAACCTAACCCTAATCTGAACCCTAAGCCCAGCCCTAATTCAAACTCTATCACCCATACCCCAGTACTCAGGCACTTGCCTCTAACACTATTACTACTCTAATGGTAACATTTACCCTAACCCTAACCCTAGCACTACCCTCATCCTAACCCTACAACTTTATTCACACCCAAATACTTAAGTGCTTGAACCCCAACACTAATCCTATCTAAGAGTGCTGGAGGGCAGCCAAGGACACAATTCTCTCATTCTGGTCCTACAGCTGTCTTGTCTTGCTGTGCCGCAGAGAAACTGCTAAAGGCCACTGTATGTGGTGTGCTGTAAAATTAAAGTTTGGTTCCTGGTTTGTAGCGTCTGTCCACATGTGTTCTTTTCTTTGGGAACTTCTCCTGACTGGGAAGCCCTTCAGCCCACTGTCCCCAGCAGTCATGGAAGAGATTAAAGAGAACACATTAATACATAACTAATAGTAAAGGCCAGTGATAGAAATGTTCCATAAACTGAACAGTGTAATCTCTCCTGTAGTTGTAGTTTCCACAATAGAAACAAAGGGAAAAGATTTTGTTCCACTCATCTGAAATAACCAGTTTAATCTCTTCCATATGATTACTCTTCTCTGACGACACAGGTTTGATGGCTTTGATTCTTATTTTTATTCCTGTGACATGATTTCTAGGTTGTACTCTTCGGGAAAGTCCATTATTCAAACAGTGTTACAATGTCTTTGAATCTGACAAAAAACTGTGTATCTCATTTCCAGATAATGTCTGACCAGCGGTCATCTTATGTGAACTTCTTACTTCTATTGACGCATAAGTTCTTACTCTTTGGACGCTACAGTATACTATTTACTTTTATGATTTTTATTTCCTTTAGTTATTACTTATTTTCTATATTCTTACATCTTCCATGCACAATGCATATTTTTATATCCTCCCTGCTTTTAGACACTTCCTTCCTTCCCTTCCTATGCCAGATTCTGTTGCAATTTGCAGAACATAGGGAATGGCCAAGGTGCAGCCTCTGCTTTGAGTGCACTGCAGAAGGTGTTTCTTCTGCTGCGATGTGGAAACCAGGTTTACATGACTTTAATTCCCTAATCAAATTTCTTATGTTTACTAAAGAGTTACAGCAGCTTATTTCTCACCCCCACTGCTATCTTTAGGCAGCATTATTCTTTCTTAAATCTTTATGAAATCGATAGACCTCTCTGAGGGACCATTCTTCTTGTTATGAAAACTAATGCATCTCTACCCCTCTTGAAAATGTTAAGATTTATCTCTAGAAAGTTACCTGCCAATAGCATTTTAATGTGCTGGGGAGGCTCTCTAACTCGCAAATTGTTGAATTTTTGTTTGTTTGTTTGCTTTTTGAGACAGGGTCTCACTATGTAGTTGGGACTGACCTGGAACTCACTATGTAGCCCAGGCTGGTCTGGAACTCATGGTGATCCTCTTGCCTCAGCCTCCGGAGTGCTGGGATTACAGGCATGTGCCACCACGCCCGCTTAGAAACTATTGAATTTTTAAATTTCATCTATTTTATTTGTTAAGGAAAGCAAATCTGTACAGGCATAGGGAGAAAAGAAGAAAATAATTTGTAATTTTGTAAACAGCTTAATTCAAGACCAGAATCATGGATGCAGGGGCGGGAAAATAGACCAGTCAGATGCTGTTAAAATATGATGAGAAAAGCAATTTATATTTATGTGATCAACCATAGTTTGCAAATATTTTCCATCCACACCAATTTGTGTACATATAGAGTCAAACATTTAAAAAAGTTTTCTCTACCCAGTAAGTATGTCTGGAAATAAATAAGCATAGTTGGACTGCCTTGGTTTCCACCTACCGCCCCTGAACTAACCTACTCTATCTCGCCCGCTCCATTCTCCATGCACAGTGCCTTTCTTTATATTGCAGGTGAATTTTAAACCCCTGTTCCCTGTATGCAGAGCTCGACATCAAAGGATTTGTCTGTCCTAATATCCTCTCCTACCTTTTTGCCTCCAAATTTTTTCTCCATTGTTTTGTTTTCTTCTGACCACAATAGTCCTCAAATTTCTTCTTCCTAGTCCAGAAAAATAACTTTTGAACCTCTGTCCTCTCCTCTCCAAAATCACTCTCCTTTCTATCTTTCTCCTCCCCGCAATATCTACATGCTGCCACTCTAATAAATTATTCCCCTGATCACTCCATACCACACTGGTAGCTGTGACAAAACCACTCCTCAAATCAACGAATGTTTGTCCTTAGTACTGACCAGTTTTTCTCTCCTAAACTTCATTTCCTCTTTTGAGTTCAGTAATGTTCTTTCGTCTCCAATTTCTTCCTCAGCTGTTCTTTCTCTGCCTGCAGCATTAAATGCATCCTTTGTATTCATTAGAAATGTTTCCCATGCTGTGTGTTCTCCTTGCTTTTCTTCCACTTCATAATATTAGTTAAAATATTTGTGCAAATATCTCCGTAGTCTATAAATTCAGCCCTGATTCTACACATGTGTCATAATGGACTCATGGATATTTCCACCCGAATGCTCCAAAAATTCATTCATTTCAGAGTGATCTAATTATCCATACCTGTGGCCTTTTTAAAAATTTCAATTTTCCTACCAAAATTTCCATATGAGTAACCAGTGACACCCAGTTATCCAAACTCAGAACATGGAAATGATCATTTACTATAGAATCCTCCTCCCCGGTCCTTATATTCAAATAATCATTTTTGTCAATTTTATTTCACCACCTTCTCTTTAATGTAATTAATTATCTCCCATTCTACAGGCACAGATTAGACACAAGTTTTTCACCATACCTGGAATATTGGCTTACTGGAAATCTTTGCCATTCCAAACATTGCAGAGATTGTAACATGCTCCATCGACATCATCTTCTTCTTTTCATTGATGTTACAAATCATGACTTAAATGCAGTTTGTTACCTAAATACATATAGTATATGAGGGATAATTGAAAAGTACAATATATAAATTTTCGCAAACCAACTTGTTAACAGTAAATGACACATCGACATGAATCCTATTCATAATACTTCCTCTCACTTCAAACACACTTACAGTACCGCATCCTTCCTGCCACTTTCTGAAGCCCTCCGGGAAGTCTCTTTTTCTGTCTTTAGTCAAGGGGTCATAGAAGGCTTCGTGCTCTGAATCCCAATCAAAATGTTTAGCCATCATGGTCATTTTGACGCTTGGGAAGACGAAAAAGTTAAATGATGTGAGACCTGATGAATAAGGTGGATGAGCACACACTGTAAGGCTCTAAAACGCCTGCCTCTCTGTTGAATGGCAGCTGGCAGCCACTTCACGTTTTTGATCCTAGCTCATAAAGACTCTCACAAAGGGGCACTTCCAGAGCTGCCTCACAAAGTGGCAGGAATGATGGGATAAGTGTGTTTGAAGCAATGGGAATATTTTGAGTGGGATTAAAGGCAATATCGCATTTTCTGCAATAATTTATTTAAAAAATTTAAGCCTTCACCCCATTCCATCATGAATTTATAATTTTTATTACACACTTCTCCATTAGTACTTGAATCATTTATTCATACCCCTAGTGTGTCGGTTCTTTTGGAGAGGGGATACCATGAGATAATGTTTTGGGATCATTTTTGCTTTCTACATCACATCTCTCTCATCGGATTTTTGGGTACATTTTAAGACCTTCTCCACAGAGGGTGTGGCAGTACCTGACAAGGAGCATTTCTACCCCTTAAAGAAGGCAGATCTTCTCTTGGCTCTGGAGCTGCATGTTCCTAGAAACAATAGGGTGTCACTCTGACACAGACAATCCCATATTATCATTTATTTAGAAAAATACAATCCATGTCAGGAAGAAACTTGGCAAAAAAGAACTAATTACAATTGTGAAGTTGCATTCTTTAGACAATTAGTACATCACGGGGTGTGTACTTTGCACAAAATACCAGATGGTCTAATGTGAGAAGCCTTGTAATTTGAGGAAATGGCAAAAGTCCTAAGAGTGAGAAACTGTCACTTTAAGTGGCTTTTCTTTAAAAGAAAGCTTAAGAACCAAAAGGGAAACACAAATTAACAACACAAACCCTGATGGGATCCTCATGCAGCTATATAATTTTAACAGGTTGTAAGAACACAAAGATCCTTGCTTCATTCCAGACTCGTTACAGCATCACTCCAGTTTATTGAAGTTTCAGATATAAAAGAAAGAAAAATATTAATTAGGAAGTTATAAACATCCTATAAAACACCTTTTTCTTATCATCCTCCCAGCAAGTGTGCAGGCAATGTAATATTAATTATCCACATGTTCAAAAGGAGAAATAGAGCTTCAGAAAGATTCGAGAGCATTGGCCAAAGTCAGGTGGCTAGTAAGTGACAGAAAAACTTGAGTTTGAGTCATCTGCCTCCTAGTTTAGTTTCCTCCTTGTTATTTCTACTGCGTGACAGAATGTGAATAACAGTTCTTCTCTAGGCTGTGCACTCTGAGATGAAATTGAGCCACATAAATATTTCTCACTCCAAGGAGTAGCAAAGGTCAGCTTGCTGTGTGTTCTGTCGATCTGACTGTCCGTATATGGCATCAGCGCTTCTGAGGGAAAGCAGGGCCATCAGTAAATAAAATCAGAAACAAAGCTCACCCAAGGACGACGCTTCTGGAAGTCTAAAATGCTGACGCAGCTCATTAGGGAAGGCTCTCCTGCTCTGTGGCCATGATGTGCTCGTTTATTCTTATGAAGATAAATCTACATAATTTATTTTAAATAATTTATGTCTCACTTCCACCAACAAAGGGGAATGAAGGGGACGTTTATATACTGGCTATAAATAATTTACAGCAACTATTTCTATGTCTTTCCTTTTAGAAAAGCAGCTAATTAATCTCGGGTTTTGGTTCGCTCACATTATTGAATCTAATCTTTCTTTCAGGGGCTCTTTATTCCATTAGTTTTCAGATGATGCAAAATATTGTTGTTGTTGTCCCCCCCGCCACTACTGCATCAAGAGGCAAGGCAAGTTCCAGAATCAGAGTGGGCTTCCTGGAGTGCTAAACTTCTCATACACGTTTACAATTTTTGTTCCCTTCATGGAAAGTGTGCCAGAGTTGCTACCCTCCCCTTAAGCACTTGCGTGTTGTCCGCCCTGTGGGTCACCATTCTTTGCTCTATGCTCTACCATTAAAGATATTTTCTGTTTAGATTGTGCTTAAGGAATTGCTTTGTATAATATTGTGAAATACTGTTTAATGCGTACTGTCTGATGTCTTCTGCTCTTTCCTGTACCACATTGATGGGAATATGTTTTAGCTATGTAAGAACCAACCCAGCTCCGTATAGATAGTGGATCTTCAGTCAGTGCTTATTGTGTGAAAACTTGGAGAAATGATGTGATCTTTCTCAGAGATATGCTTCTTTCCTTGAAGGTCAACCAGCCCAAGTGATTTATCTCAGTATTTAGAGGTGCAATTTATAAAGGATTAATGGCGATGATAATAAGTGTTTTCCTTTTGGTCAAGGCTGCTGGCTCTCGCTCATTAATTCTTATTCTTTGTGTTGCCATGGCAGAGAGCTACGTGTTTAGGAAGACACAAGGGGAAGCAAATGTATTTGATTGATGCTGGAGACATGAGTTGATCCATTGCCACTGCTTCCCTGCTTGGCTTTTGGCAGCAAATGACCTGTGTTCTCTTCCCCCAAACTACCATGTTAACTCTTAACTTTGTGATGTGTACATGTCAGTAACTCTGTATTATTTAATTCCCTCTCCTCTCCATTGAGTTTTCTACTTTATTACCTCATTTGTTACCTTTTATGCAAAGTCCTCCTGAATTGCCTAGAATTAAGGAGTTTTCTTTTTTGTAACCCCGTTGGAACATTCTGGAGGCATCTCCATAATAACATTGCTTCATTCTATTTTAGTTTTATAGTATGTACTTGTTTTCCCTTAGACTGAATTTCTCTGCAAGAGGAAAGATGCTTTTTCTCTTTGTATATTGTGTATAGGGCCTGGGACATCGTTATAATCAGTAATCACATAATGAATTGGTGATTATTTTTTAATAACAGCAGAAGTTATTCTTCAACTCCTTATGCAAATCATCTTACCAGGCACTGACAGAAAATGAAAAATGACTCAGACCACAGTCAAAACGCTGTAAGAACTTCCATTAGAGGGTGAAGAGATGTGAAGATGAAAATAACTGGACTAGATCCAGAGATGTACCTTAAAAGATGAGCAGAGAGTAGATGAGAGTGACAAGGCCATTCCAGGTTGAGAGAACAAACAGTAGGATATCATAGGATGCTTTGCTGGACTGAGTTAAAGGTAAGTTCTATTAAATGTAAATAAGGCAGTTTGACTTTAAAAAGAAACAATGTGTAATGTGTTAAAGTAGACTAAAACAAGAGACAACCCCTGAGAGCCCAAATGTGTCTAGTGTGGTTTGAAATGAATTTAATGTGTGAAAATTCAGATGAGGTGTCAGGGAAAATAGAATAGCATTGGGTTGGCATGATTTAGCCTCTCTTAAAATAAATAGCTGCACATGCCACTGACTTTCAGCACTAACTTCGGTTATTAATTTTGAATAGTGATTTGAAGTAAAACTGATTATTAACATTAGGAACTATGATGCATTCTTGATTCCTAAGATGGGCAGTTTGTGCGTGGTGGGAGACAGCCTTTTCCTACTTTGATCTTCAAGCTTAGTTAGAATTACTCAAAAGGGTACAATGCACATTCTATGGTTTTCCAGAGTCCTAAGTTTATGCTATGGCCAGAAAGCATCAGAGAATGCAAAGCAAATTGTCCTGAACAAGAGTTCATAGAAGACTATGCAAAAAAGTCCAGCGTTCATTGGCCATCTTCAGAATGCCCTGCCCAAGTGCTTTCATGAAAATTACATTAAAGGGCTCACAGAGACACCATGGCAAAGAGAGCTGTACCAGTTGGCCTGAAATTCTATTACTCAGAGGTTCCCAACTAATCAAAGCACACAGGAGCTCTGTGAACAAATAGAAGAAAGTGTTTGTTGAGATGGATGGGGTACGGGTCCTTGATTATTGACAACCTGTATAAAACAAAGATCGGCCAAAGCCTTTGGCAGTGACCCAGTGCAGAAGCTGCAGGGCAGGTTGCTTTAGAACATTCTGCATGAGGAGTATATGTGAAGTAGAAGGGCAAGCATCCGAAGAAGAATGGCTGAAGGGAGTGGTGGACCTAGAAATGGTTAGGGCATTGGATGAAGTCGGCTAGGATTAAACGGAAGCGAGAGCTTGAAGCCGCGCTCCCAGAGTCGTTACAGGAGCAAGTCTAAACGACTGGGTTCAATTGCACTGGAGGTTTGGTGGAATGAACTATAAGTCTTATTAAGTGAGTTATTTTACAAATAAAAATAACATCACATTCCAAAATTGCAGTAGAACTTCTAGAATGGAAACAAGGCTGCGGAGTTGTAGCTAGGGCTCTGCTTTCATCTGTGTCGGAAGCTCTCGAGTAGAGATCTCCAGACCAGAGGCATCAGCACCACCGGGAGTTGTCAGAAATCTAATTTTTCAGGATGCCGTAGTGTATCAGAAACTTTAGGGGTGGGAGACCGGCAACCTGTGTTTTAATAAACTCTACAGGTTTTCTTGACGCCACTGAAGTATTTGAGTAGCACCAATCTATGAGTCAGTAGTGACTGCCCATTGTGGACACACTTTTAACATGGTTATCTGGGTCGAACCTCAGAATTTAAATATGCAACACTTAATTTGATCTCTTTGACAAAAAAGACTCCTGCTACTTAAAATTCTGGATAAATCATATAATTGCCATCTTTTTATGTAAGTGATGCGGGTCTACCATTTATTTATTTATTATTTATTGGTTTTTTTGAGACAGGGTGTCACTATGTATTCAAGACTGACCTGGAACTCACTATGTAGTCCAGGCTGGTCTCGAACTCACAGTGATCCTCCAGCCTCAGCCTCCCGAGTGCTGGCACTATAGGCGTGCGCCACCATTTCCGGCCCATTCCTTTTTTTTTTAAAGGAGCCACTAGAAAACACTGCGGAGAAATAGCAATCATGATAAAAAAAAAATCAACTATCATAATAAAAATATTTATACTTCTGATGAAATTAGATGCCCAGAGTTTATGGTCAGGTCCTTAACCGACTATAAGAACTTAGAGTTTTGAAGTCCAGAGAAAGATAAAACTAAGAAAGGGGAGTTACATTTTTTTGGTTGTTGTTGTTATTGTTGTTTTAATGTGAAAACTTCCATTTAAATGTTCTTGAAAAACACCCTACTAATGAAAATTTTGTGGCAAACTGGACACTCATTTCAATTATAGAAAGATTTTTCCATTATCCAAGCAAGTGCATAAGGCAAAGTTTGATTGTGAAAACTGAAAAACAGTATGGCCTAAAAAAATTGAGCTTACAAGCAGAACTCTGTGTTTGTGTAAGCAGTAATACAAGATTGCAAACACACTTAAAATGCCATCAAGGTTTCCTGTGGGTATATTATGCTCAGTGAAGTCAAAGGCTAAATGAATCAAGTCCCCAAGAGTTCCATAGAACCAAACAGCCTGCAGTGTGTCCTTGCAGTTAGAAAATGGTTATTTTAAAATTCACTCATTGAAACTCTCCTGACTGTGTGCATGGAAACCCCACGAATTTTCATAGATTCTGCACATACAGTCAAAGAGAGATAAGCAGCCCCCAGTGACAGGGTGAATGAATTCTGACTCAGCAGGGAGGGACTACTAATTTCAGAGAGCGGACTTGCATCAGATTACTCTGGCAGTTAGCACTTTTTAGAAACTGTGTGGTGCCTTTGTACACCGTCTGTTTGAAGATGAGGGCGAAAATAATTTTTGTATACTGCAATTTAAACATGGAGATAAAATCGTCCAAAAGTAAAAGCAATGGAGAGACATAATGGCTTAGGTAAAACTAAACATAATTTCAAAAAATGATAGCCTCCTTTTAATAAAGATATGCTCACTTCAAACACAGGCATAGCTACAGGGAAATGACTTTGGAAGAGTGTCTTTTGGTGTGTGCAAATTAGCTAGAAATTTCAGATTTTATGGATAAAATCCTGGTAGAGTTGCAATGAAAACTGCAAACCATTGCTCATCTTTCAAGAAACTCATTCCAAGGAATTTATCAAAAAATATAATTTTAAAATTATTCAATTGTGGTGGTATTTCTGCTGTGTAATCTTAACACTGCCAGATTATTTTCTATTTTTCATTTAATTATAACAGAGAAAAATGGAAAATTCATGAGTATAAAGCATAACTAATTTTGATAACCTGAAAACAAGTGCTTTTTTTGCACCCATATTAAGCCACACATTACAAGGTTCTGAGAGGCCTCTGTCATCCCCCTCTGGTTACTACACATAATTAAAAATATTTCAGCTTTCAACACAAATGATCTTTGCATGCTTTTCTTTTATGTAAAGGAAAGTACAGAACATGTACTCTTCTGTGTCAGTTTCTTTTACATTTTGTGGAAACATATGTATTTGTATGTAATTGAAATGCATCAGTTTAATGTAACCATTCCATCACGTGAATGCACAACGATGTTGATAGATATTTTATACACTCCTACAGCATTCATATATGTTTTCAAATGAACACTAACGTGGTTGCTTTGCACGTACATCTACACATGACATTTCTGAAGTACATGGTGTCCCACGGTTTCACAATTCCATACTTAAAAGTAACAGCCGACAAGATCTCCACTTGTGTATAAAATGGCTAAACCTCAGTATTTTAATCTTTGTAAAGTTAATCTATTTTGGAAGTTTGTGACTTGTATTGCATGCTAGTTTTAATTTATATTTTATGACTAAAATTTAGGCATCTCGCTATTAGACTTTTTTCTATGATAAAATGCATTTTCTGGACTTCACTGATTATTCTCTTAAATTAATGATTTTTACCATTGTTTTATAAATATTCTAGTTATAAGACCTTTTCTGTTTTTCTTTTTTTTTCTTTTTATTGAGGTTATTGGTACAATCTAGGTATACAATACAATTACATTCATCATTGGGATTCTGTACCTTTACCTGCTTCTTGATTTCAATTTAATTCAAATGATTTAAGGGGGATAGACTAGTGACTACCACACGTGGTCAGTGTCCAAGTTGTGCTTGATCTTAATGTGTTGCTGATTGTATCAGTTGGGGTAAAGCATTGCCATTGATTTGATGAGCTGTTTTCTCTGATTTTATGAAGATGAGAATGTCTGTGGGTCATTAGAGACACAGAAACTAGGGAGCAACTATATCAGGAAGATTTGGGTGATAATCCAGAGATTAAACCAAGGACAGTCCGACAACAAAAATTAAAATGAGAAAACACTTAAGCAAGACACAAGGACAGACTTCCAGTTTACCAATGGCAAACAGTAGGGCAAATGAGGATGAAAAGGCCGATAGTGAACCACCAGGACACCCTGAACTCAAAGCACAGGAAGTAACAAAACAGATCAATCAGGCTCTGGAAAAATTCAAAACAGAAATAGTTTCCCGGATAACCATAGAGATAGTGAACAAAATGGAAGTCATGATTCGAGACTCTAGAGCAGAAAGTGACAAAAAAGTAGATGAGCTCAGGACCATGATAGAAATCATGAAGGCCCAGCATAAGAAAGAAATGGAAAAAATAAACGCCCAACATAGGAAAGAAATGGAATCCATAAAACAGATTCAAACAGATATCCAGGAGATTAAACACTCTATTGAAAGTGTACGCAACAGAATAAAAGAATGCGAAGATAGGCTCTCAGATAGAGAAGATAAGATTGCAGTCAGTGACCATGAGAAGAGAGTTCTCTTAAAAACAGTAAGAGATCTTGAGAAATCAATCCAACAGCTCCTAAATGATGCAAAGAAGAATAACATAAGACTGATAGGAATAAATGAAGTAGCAGGAGAAAATACAAAGGACTTTAAAAAGCTGTTCACAGAATTAATGACAGAAAACTTCCCAAAGAGAGGGGAAGGATTTGACATTCAGATAACTGAGGCATATAGGACCCCAACTAGCTACAATCAAAAAATTCTACACCTAGACATATAATAATCAAGATCCCAGAAACCCAACAGAAGAACAAAATACTACAAGCAGTAAGAGAAAAGAAACAAATAACATACCAAGGAAAGCCCATCAGAATCACAGCAGACTTTTCAACACAAACCCTTGGGGGCAAGGAGAGCCTGGAATGAGATATTTCAAGTACTAAAAGAGAAAAACCTCCAACCTAAACTGATGTATCCAGCAAAATTCTCTTTCAAAATGGATGGGGAAATAAGACACTTACACGACAAAGAACACCTGAGAAACTACATGAATACCAAACCAGCACTACAAGGAATTCTAAACAAGATCCTAGAAAAAGACAATGAAGGCAGCAACACCATGAGGCCCAACAGAGCAAATCAAACAGGCAAGGCAAGAAATTAAAAGAAGGTGAAAAAGTAAAAAGAGTCAACAAAAGGCCAATAACATGTCAATAATAAGTCAGTACATATCAGTTATAACCAGCATTGTCAATGGCCTCAACTCACCAATCAAGAGAAATAGACTGGCAAAATGGAATAAGAAGCAAAATCCAATAATATGTTGTATACAAGAAACACACCTAGTGCAAAAAAGAAGCCCACAGACTGAAAGTGAAAAGATAGAAAACAATTCTCCATGTGACAGGAGACCCCCCAAAAAAACAGGGGTAGCAATCTTATTTGTAGACAAAGTAAATTTCAAACCAAAACTGAATCTAATATTATTGCTGTAGGACAGTACTGTATCATACCCTATGAATGTAAAATATCTAGTACCTGCTTTATGATACATAGTAGGGACCGTGCTTTATCAGAGCTACATTTAATGATATTACTCTAGAATGTTCTCTTTCCAGATGATGATTAAGAGGCTAATAGAAACAATGGTGCCAGGTACCACAGCAGCAACAGAACTTTGCTGTTGTCTGGATATTATCCTTTTCTTTGTGTGTTTTTTTTTTAATAGAATGTGCTGAATGTCTATAATTTTATTCAGATGACTGCAGAACCTGAAAAAGCTGTTGCTGCTATCGATTCATAACATACTATTATTAGTCTTTATATATATATATATATATACACACACACACACACACACAGACAGACACACACACATATATATATATAAATTGAATTTTGGGAAACTTTAACGGTGGTGCCAACTTTGAAAAAAGTCATCCCAATTTACTGTGTTGACTTGGCATTGTACAGAAATGGACAACCATATTGGTCTAGAAATGTTAATTTATTTTTATTTTTATTTTTTTTCCCTGTGTACAGGGGTAACACATCATACTAAATATGTAAGGTCATATAAGACCTTTTCTGAAATAGAGGTTCTAAAGTACTTCTTGAACATTTGTCTTCATTTCTCATTCTCTTAAACCTTTGAATAAACATATGATCTTTCTTTTAATTTGCCCAGTTAATATTTCTCTCAACAGAAATATGTACTAGCCTATTTTATAAGGTGGATACAAAAGCCTATCTCAATTGATCAATAAATTCTGATTTCTTCTAAAAGCTTCACTTTTTTACATTTTATTTATTTATTTTTTTTTAGGAGCAGGTAACCAATTGCCTCGGTACTGTTTACTGATGAGTTCTCTGTCTACCCACTGCACTGCGATGTTTCCATTTTAAGTCCATGCATGTATGGCTTTGGACTGTCTTTTTCTTTCTATATCCTGATGCAAATTCAGTACTGCTACTTGAGTTTTGTGGTAAGTACTGTACCTCTTAATGCAAGTCCTCCAAATGTGGTTTTCTTTAAAATTGTCTATAATTGTTTGCTGTTTATGTTTCTATATACATTTTAGAATCAGCTTTTAGTAATAGCCCATTAAACTAATTTCTGAATTTCTTGGTTACTGAGCAATATGGTACAATTAATCTAAATATTAGTTTGTGGGGATTGACATTAGTATATCTTGTGTCTTCCAGTCCATGGATATAGAAGCATTTCACTAAAATTGTCTTTATCTCTAATATTTTGTATTGTTTCTGGTGAAATTTTGGTATATTCTTGGTTACTTTATTCTTGTTTTTTATGGTTTTGTATATAGTGCTAATTTTTAAAATTTCTTTAAATGTCATTGAACTTAAGCACAATGAGAGGAATTGACTTTGTGGCTGGCACATTTATCACCGACATATGTCACTTTCGAGATATAGTTTCTAGACATTTTCAGATCTCATACAAAACAATGTTATCTCTAAACAAATACAGTATTTCCTTTTTTACTGAGATTTGCTTTTCATTGTCCTAATGACCTCCAGTTAAGTTTAAAAAGTGGTGCTTAGTGTAGATGTTATTGTTTCAGAAAAGAAACTGTCAATAACTCACTCCTAAGGTGATACTTGCTGTATGATACTCAAAGATTCCTTTTTTTACATTAATGAAATTGACTTTTATTTTTTATTATCTAAAGTTATTTTTCATGGTTAGAATACTTTTAAATTCAACTAACACTACTTTGCAAATGTTTCAGTCTGTAAAAAAGGCAAAACTAAAGTGAACAAAATGTATGATTTTATGATAGTATAAAAATAAGACTTTTTAGTGTTCACCAATTCTTAGTAGCCAAAAGGACAAACATTCCTTTTTATTAGCAGATAGCTGTATCACTCACATTTTTTCTAACTCTCATTAATGAAATCATTTGAGTATTTTCCCAGTGTGTTTTGGTTCTGTAAGCATTAAAATGCGGATCCTCACTGACTATATTTTCTGTAGAATAAAGAAGCAAGATTTGATTTCCCTGTAAGTGTGGCAAATGTAATTAAAGAGCATAAAGGCAGATTTATCCATGCATGACAAATATTTTATAAATGTGGAAGCAAAGATTTGATATACAAGCATTTTTAAACAATAGATTTTAAATAAATTGACTACTTTTATGTCATAGATACAATTTATAGAAATTATTGGCAAAATAATTAGCATATTTTTCTTTAAAGTAATTAATCACTTAGAGCTCCACACAATAAAAACTTGCTATATTGGTTACTTTTCGTGTTTTGTGATCTATCATTCAAAGGAAATGACTAGAATTTCAATGAAATTCCAATTTGTTGTGACCTTACCCTGATGATTTTCAAATTTGCTTTGGTCTAATTCCAACCTTAAAATGCTTATTAAGTGTCACACTCTCCTGCCCAGCAAGAGTGAGAATGAAAAGAATCATTGTTGATAAATTTTAGATCAAGAAGAGACTAGATCTTTATCTACTCTGGATTTCTTTATTTATTTTTATTTTTTTACAATTTTATGAACAGAGTGATAAAGTACCAGACGGATCAACTGATCTACAATGATCTTCAGACAGTCTAGTCAGCTGATAGTGTGGAGATTTATTTTCCAAACTTTACAATAAAGTGAAATGAGGACTTTTTGGCTTTAAATTTCAAAACCTGAGAAACCTGATATTTTGATACTAAATAACAGTTTAAATATTTGCTGCAATCTGAGACGCAAGACTGGAGCTCTACCTAAGCAGTACACGTATGGGAGGGAGAGGAGGATAGGAATAAGAAAGAAAGAAGCAGGCAGATCTTAAATACAATTAAAATAAATTGTATTGTTCAAACATCAAATCATCATTTATTTCTATTTTAAATTGATGACATCATTATACAATTATCTTACTTGATTATCTTTTCTTCTTCTTTTTAAAAGAAATTCACACATCTCTATGCTGCCTTCTACTTCTGTGGATTCCAATGATGTGCTGTCCTAATGCAAGTGGAAAAGATAATCTTGAGATCTGAATTATTTAGGACCCAAATGGTTAGGCTTTATGGAGGTGAACAAGGCATGATGAGATACAAGATAATCAGAAGATCAAACATTAATAAGTATTTGAATATTTTATTGCATATTATAGTGGAATATTTCAATAGAAAATTTCCTGCAATTCCTGCACATTAAATTATAAGTACCTCATTTATTTAATGTGGAAAGAATTTTTCCACCGTAAGTTTCCAACATTATGAAATATGAGCTTGCTTTATATAACAGATTACAATTACAGAAACATCATAAAATAAGTATCACATAGCAGTTTATAATTACAAAAACATACCAAAACAAGTATAACCCATCTGTTCAGGAAAATTTCCACCATCCTGCTCTTGCACACTACACTATTATAGTTTTTCTAATTTAAGCATCAATTAGGCTAGTGTATAACAAACCACGTTCACGTATTCATGGTGAAGTACCACACAAAAATAGAAGTCTATAAGCAGTCCATCATAGTTTTATGTAGTCCGAATTTCTGACTACCTTATGTAGCAAAAATATTTTTCACCTTCACTTCTTTTTGTTTGTTTGTTTGTTTTTTTGGTACCAGGGATCGAACTCACGTCCTTATTCTCCTGATGCAGGTGCCAGAACCACTGAGCTAAATTCTGGCTCTCACCTTCACTTCTTTCCAGATACTTATGTAAGAGACTGTTTATTTTAAACTTTTTTATGCAAAATAAAAAGATAATCAAAGTGACTCCAAGATATCATGTTGGCCATTTGTGTTTTTAATCTCAGGGTGATCTATATCATATATGTTTTAGACAGTCTGTACACTTGATAACAATAAAAAAAATTTTAGGGGTCAGGCTTGAAGACAGAATTGTAATAAAGCCAATCAGTAAAGATTTTTACATGTTTATAGGAAATATGATTATTTGATGTGGGCTTGAGATATATGCAAAAATCTTCACAAGTATATGGAATAATTGTTTGAATTACTTTATTTTTAGGTAACTCATTAATAATATTTAACTCTTCCCTGTGATGATCATACAATTGACTTCATATAAGGATAACAAAATTCTGAGCAATAAAATGATGATAGATAAATGTGACTCAGGTATGAATTACTCAACTGTACAATAAAATTTATGTCCACTGACTATGTAATAAATGCCAAATACCTAAAATATATAGGGCAGGGATTTAGCTCTGCTGCCTGCCTTTGAAGCACAAGGACCTGTGTTCTACCCCTGGTACAAAAACAAAATTACATATATATTTTTTTTTTATATATATATATACACACATATATATACACATATGTATATGGAGAGAGAGAGCGAACTCAACATTAAATGGCGACAGAATTAATAACTTGGCAAGGGTTTCAGTAGACAATTTTTTTTAGAGACCCAAATGGCTAAGTAAGTAACAGAATGCTCAACAATCTGACCAATTAGGGGAAAACAGTGAGATGCTCTTTCATGGCTCACTAAGAGTTAGGTAAAAGCTTGGGATTTAGTTTAGCAATTCCACTGCCTGACTTGCAAGAACAAGGACTGGAGTTTGATCCCTGGTACAAAAAAAAAAAAAAAAGAGAGAGAGAGAGAGTTAGGTAAACAAAGACAGATAATAACAGGTGTTGATGAGTATTTTCTTTTGTGTGTTGAATATCCTTTCAAAGCTCTATGTGCCAAAGGGGAGCACTCTAGGAAGGTATTGGAACATTTGCAAGATAGGGTTTAGTGGCAGGTCCTTAGGTCATTAGTGGTCTGTACTTGTAGGGTATATCTTTTTTCTTTCCTAGCCATGAAAACAAAATGAGCACTATATACTTGTCACTTATTATTTAGCACTTCAATTGAAGTCCTACAGCAATGAATCTGCCTGATGTTGGACTGAAAATTCAAAACCTTGAGCTAAAGAAATCTTTTCTCTTAGAAGATGATGATCTCAGGTATTTTGTCATAGCAATGGAAAACTGACTAATATTATGTGAATATAGACAAATGAATTCTCATACTTTTCTGAGGGATTGTAAATAGTACACTTTGAAGAACTGCCTGGAAATTCTTTGTAAGTTTAAACACTGCAATATTGCACCGACAGTGAAAAACAGAACCACACTTAAAAATGAAAACAAAAATAGATCCCGTCTTATGGGCTCTTATAAGAGCAAAATGTACAATTACCATAAATGTATAATTCCAAGATGATGGAACTTGTGTATTCACATAGAAACTTGCATACAGATATTTTCAAAAGTAATATTCATAATAGCTAAAAAGTATAAACAATCCAGATGTCTACCAACTGACAAAGGAATAACCGAAATGTGGTGGGTCCTTACAGTCAGTCATTCAGCCTCAAAAAGGAATGAATGCTGATGAACTGCTGAATGCTAAGATTCTGATGAACTTAGAAGACATCATCCTAAGTAAATGAAGCCGGGCACAAAAGGCCACACATTATACTACTCCATTCACTTGAATCATTCAGAGTAGGCAACGTATATCGGGAATTGTCTCGGGAAAGAGGGAGAGAAAATGAACGATGAATACAAGTTTCTCTTTTTTTGAGATAGAATCTCACTATGTTTCCCAGGCTGTCTTCAAATTCCTGGTCATCTAGCCTCAGAGTCTTGAATAGCTGGGACTAAAAGAATGTGCCACTAAGCTCAGGGTATACAAGGTATTTTTTTCTTGTAGACTGATGAAAATATTCTGAAGTCAGATGGTTGTAGTTGCACAACTTTATGGGTACTGGAATCACTGAATTGTACACATTTAGGAGATTAATACTAGATATAAGAAATATCATCATTAAAATAAGAAATCATTAAAAGTAGAAAAAAGGTGCTTTGAAAATTATCTCCAAATACTTGAAATCAGAAAAAAATCTGTGCATAAAATTTAAAAAATGGAAACAAAGTCTTTGTAAACATGGTGGAGGGCTCGAACAGAGTGAAGAGGAATGGGGAAAAATATAAGAACCAAGGTATATTATGTAAAGATGCAAATTCCCAATAATGACAGTGAAGATATTGTATACCTAAAATGTACCAATAAAATTAATGAAAAAATTATGAAACTATCTGAATAAAACTGCATATAAACAACAAGTCTTACCTGAGAAATCCCAGGTTTTAAACAGAGGTGATAAACAAATCTTATAGTTCAGGAACCCTATTATATCAGTATTTCCATTAAAAGGAAAATAAATCCACAATTCTTCAGTTTGGCAGGAATCTGAGATAAAACTTAAATTCACATAGGAACAAGCTATTGATTTTTGTATGTGTTTATGATATTTTTGGTCTTTGGGATATAAATAGCAAATTATTTTTTTAACTGAAGTCAGACATTTACTTAGCAGTAAATGTCTATTCTAATTTTCAAACTCATTCAAACTGGGAACATTCAACTAAGCAGAAAGAATAAATTAGATCAAGGCCATGTACATTTTTAAGGCTCTTTAAGAATTATAACAAATACTAAATGTTGATGGGATTTTACATCAAATTAATTGCTGTAATTAACCCTAACTCTAATATAGTTAATAAATTAGCTGTGATCTTATAACAATTTTGCTAGATTTTCCAATATGCTAAAGGGTCTGTGGGGTTTATGATACCTAGCCTGTGGCATTCTCTTTATGCAGACAACTAACTCCTTTGGCAAATCTTTACATTGTAGAATACTTGAAATCTTTCATGAATAAATTCTTTTGATTTACCTATCTTTGTCAAACTAATCAAGCACCACACTGACACCTAAGTTCTCTTTGTAAAACAGAAATAGGATCATTTCAGAATAAATTAGGACGTCACATCCAAAAAGTATTAGCTATGCTTGTTTGTTTGTTTTAATTTTCTTTCTCATACATAGCTACACCTGGGATGCTACCAAGCCAGACTACCTTTTTCTTGAGGAGTTTCCCTTCCTCCTTGGCACCCATACAGGGTTGAGCCCATTTCCCACTCTGGAAGCCAACTGGATTGTGTTGCCAACTCAATGTGGAGGGAGCCATGGGCAGAAGAACAAAGTTTAGTCTTGATGCACTTCCCTGTTTCCACTCGTATAGTGAAACTGCCACTGACATTGAGTCTCACTGAATTGATAAATTCTGGAATAGAGTTGCTGAGGACAGTGGCTAGATATTAGGACCATTTGTGCGTCATGCAGGAGAGCTCAACAGAATGTGACGACAGAGTAGAAAGCATATAATTAACAGTCTTTGTTTTCTTATGCATTTCTTTTCTTTAGGGGACCAAAAAAGAGAAATGTACGTATTGCATAAAGGAAGAATGTGCATATTCCTACTAGGTCTTCCTAATAGTTTTAAAACACCGTACTTAGAATCATCATGATTTTAAGTACAAGTTTCACTTACCCTCTACCATGTACTCTACAAATGCCACCCTGGAATATTCTTTCTCCTTTTATCCAACTGGAAAAATTATCCTTCCTTCTTCAATAATTAAATGTAACTCTTCCAGGAAAGTATCTTGGGAAAAATCAATCAAATTTCAACTACCTGTACAAAGCTATCTTTTAATTTTGCTGAAATGGTGTTTTAACTGTTTGCTTACAAACAGGTATCTGTTGCATTTGCAGATTCTTTGAAGAATGGAACTATATCAGTGTCCTGATATTTTATGCCACACCCTAATCTATACACAAAATTCCTTCAATAGTTTTGAATATTATAGAGAAAATCTAAAGAAACACCAAACAAGTTGATTAACTGTTTAAGTGAGATATTGAATTCAAATTTTTAAGCACAGCAGGATAATCAGAGACGAGAGAGACAATGGTAGACATTATAAACTCCAAAGGACCACCTTTAGTCTTGCTATTCTTGTAAATATCCATCCCCTGGTTTAATTTTATTTATTTTTTTTCTCATTGAGTTTATTGGTACATTTTAGGTACACAGTACAATTACATTCATCATTGGGATCTCATACCTTTACATGACAGGCCTTGGTTCTCATTTCTTCCCCCTGTCCCTGTCCTCCCTTCACCCCCTCCTCCTCCACAAACACATTATTTTCATTTTCTCATATTTTTTCTTTTCCCTTGCTACCTTTCCCCTACCCTTCCCACTTTCCCTACACCTGGTTTAATTTTAAAGTCTAGGTCAAACTACTCCTTTGAACATATTTAGTTTTTGACACATGGCTCAAGGAAGCTTTTCTCATACTTTGTCTGAAAAAGTCTGCATAAACCTAGTGTACGTTTAGGGAATCTCAAAAGCCTTCTTCCCACTATTTATAAGGTTATCTCAACTAAATATGCAGCAACTGAGTATCATTTACATTTTTATCCAGCTAACATATTGCAATTTTCATGGAAGGTTTTCCTTAGTTTATGCTATACTATACTCACTTGTTCTCAGCTCTTCTCACAGTGAAAAGTTAAAAAAATGTCACTTATTCCCATGTCTGAACTTGCTTATCAGAGAGTACATTCTAAAGGCTATTCTCATTACATATTTGCATCTCTTACTGCTCTGGGGTTATGGGAAAGTATTAAGTGATGTTTTTGTTGTCACACTTAATTCCTGTAGTGACTATGAGGGGACTTCCAAATAAAATATAAATTGACTATGTAATGATCAATGAGTGTATTTTTTTTTTACTTTTAGGCTTTTATGATTCTCATTTATAATTACTGGTATTAAATGAACATATTTATATTTATATGTCTTTTTCATTTCTCATATTTCAAATTTTAATTATTTACTTTCAAATGAAAAATAGCTTGGATATCTTTTATTTTTATTTGAAAATTAGAGCACAATTAATTCTATATTACCTGAATCTTTGAGTTTTAAAAATTGTTAAATATTATCTATATATTTATATTTTTATATAGTAAATGGAGAAATAAAATATAATATATGTATGTAAATACATATCTATATTATGTATTGCCCCAAAATTCTTATGTTGATATACCACTGCCAATGTGGTAGTATTAAGAAGTAATACGTTTTGGGGAGTGCTTAAATCATGAGACTCTTATGAACAGGATTAACATTTATATAAAATAAAGCACCATTGAGTCCTATTCCCTTTTCCCTGCTATGCAAATTTGTCACCAGATGACACCATGGATAGAACAGATCCTCAGCCAGGACCGAACATGCCTACCAGCTCAGCTCCTTGACCATATATTTTTCAACTTCTAAAACTATGAGAACTGAAGGTGTATTCCTGTAAATAACCTAGTTTGTAGTATTTTGGTACAGCAGCAGAAACAGACTAAGATATGTACATAGTAATATAGTTTTCAGCCTTGAAAAAGAAGAGGAATTCTGTTATTTGCAAGAAGAACAAGGCTGTGCTGGGAGGATACGAGGTGAAACGAGACAGAAATAGAAAGTTAAGTACTGCATGGTCTCCATTACATGCAGAGCCTAACAAATCTGAATGCTTAGAACTAGGGAATGGAATGGTGCTTAACAGAGGGTGAGGTAAGAGGAGATATGGAAAGGTAAATCTTTCTTTTTAGTACCAGGGATTGAACTCAACTCTGGTCCTTGCCCTTGCAAGGCAGGCCACTCAACCGCTGAGCTAAATCCCCGGTGGAAAGGTAAATCTTGATCAAGGGTAACAAGAATCATAAATTTCCCCTAAGGGTGAGTTTGTCTTATAAGCACAATTTATTATTTTAACACTAAGTTATGAATTCGTGATAGTGTTTCCATCATCAATAAATGAAAGCATATAATCATAACAAAAACTAGCAAAATCTGATTACTTTTATGAATATGCTAATAATGCTTATAACAAAACAAATAAAGCAAAGAGGATCATCTCAAACACCCCTATTTTCATTAGCATGAAAGATTAATGATTCTTTAATTAAGGTGAGAAATTCTACTCATCATATGAACCTTGGAATGATAGAGTCAAAAATCAATTAGTTTAATACATTTCTTGTGTTCATCTGTTACACTGCAAGCATTTTCCCAGTAGCTTCATGTTTCAATTTGTGCAATAGGTAATATTTGCTCTTCATACAGACTCTGAATATTAGGCTTAATTATATTATGCAAAGAAGATTAAAACACTAGGCTGGAAAAATTTTTTTTAAAAAGTATTGTTAATTCAAAGGGATGTTGGTCCCTAAAAAAGCTTTTTTTGTTTGTTTTTGTCAATCTAAGCAAATTAATAACAAGATGGAAGTCAATTCCATTCTTCGCCATTTCCGTCCACTTCCTTCTTTTTTTTGAAAATGACATTGTCCCTAGTTCTCTCCTTTGCTTACTGAAATGAACGATTCTCTCTTGGCCTTGTATCCACAACAGCTGTGATAGTCACTATCTGCTACATTAAGGAATTAACTAAAAACATATAAATATCCGAAGAAAATGTTTTTTTATGCTTTGCTGTTGTTCTTTTATGGCTGGGAGTGCCACAGTGGGAACTCAATACCTATTTGACAAATCAAATCACATTTAGATTAATGCATTTAAATGCTAGAGGCTTTTAATTAATTTGGAGGAAAATTCTTTCTCTTAAATTTTCTCGGTTAGCTAAGGAGGCAAACAAACTCATTTGACATTCACAAAGGCTTGAAAACCATCACTTGCAAATCACCCAAAGCTAGTTAAAGTATAAGATTCCATCAGATTTCTTGGTGTCTGTGACTAGATCATGGATAAGTAGAACAAAATAAGGAAAACCATTTACTTCCAAAATTGAGAGCAATGAAAAAAAAAAAAAAGAATCATGTGACCTCCTAAAGCATAAACAAGCTAGTATCAGATAGTTATGAGTGTTGCACTTTTTGGATTTTTTCACATGCAGTACACTGTCTACATTTACAAGCCCCACCCAAGGAGGGCTGGTGCTCCACATGAACTATTTAGGGCAACTCCAGTGCACATTAATGTTTGAGAATCATTTTCCTAAGTCACAGAGGTAACTTAGTAACAGAGTTAGGATTTGAATTTAGACAACCAACACCAGCAAATTTAAATAAATAGGGAGAAACATATACTGTATAACTTGTAACTTAAGCTTGTGTTCTTTAAGTGGCAACTCTCCGTTAAGATCATCCTGGAAACATGCATTGTAAGCATATCATTTAGAAAAAGTGAAACGCAAATATATGTGATCATTGTGGTGCAGGAAAAGTAACATAAAATTTGCCAACATTAAATTATTGGCTGGATTCTCTATGGCTTTTACATACCTTCCTTTAAAGAGAGTGATTTTCTGTCCCTGGACTACTTCTTCAGTCACAGTTTGCTCTCACACAAAGAAAATGAGTACATGTAAAAGCATGCCACCTCTGAGACTGTATGTTGGGAAGACTTGTTTGTTTTGGCTTCCTCCACTCTGCCTTTTTCCCTGTCCTGGGAACAACATGCTCAGTGAACACGCTGGTCTGTTTATATGCAGAGCAGGGTCGGCAGCTGCACAACTCTACTGGCCTGTGTGGTACTTCACTTGGTCAACACAATATTTTAGATATTGAAAGTGAAATAACTTGACGGATTTTATTATGTTCCTGAATTACAGCTACAAGTGGCAGCATTACATTTTAGATGCAGCAAGATTTTCTATTACTACGGCAAACTTCTACATCATTGTGGAACACTTCTGTGTCAAGCATTTATAAGTGGTGCTTGATCACGGCTGTAGTGCTTGATATGTCCGTGTTAGGCTCAGTTATCTTCATGACCAAGGACTACCTAAGAAACATTGAATCTTCTCTTTGCATGTGAATTCAACTTTGTTTATTGGGTTTGGCTTTGGACTGTTTGCTCTTTTTTTAGCTATACAAGCATTACTTAAGCGACCTTGGCTTTATCCTTTGGATAACAGTAAGTGGAATTACCTTGAAAAGATGTTTTTTTTTATTTTTAGCTAAAATAAAAATAATATATCAATGTTTAAGAAAATGACCCTCTAGTAGTAGGAAGCTGTAGCAAGAGACACAGTGTTATAAACCAAAGATATGTGATCGGATGAGAGATTAGAGATTCAGTTACCAGATGAACCCACAATCAATGTACAAACAGAGTGCTTGAAACCTACAGTCTTCATAGCCACTTTCAGAGAAAGCACAGACAGATGGATTTCCCCCTAGATATAGTTTACACAAAATATCAATAGAAAAATGTTGAGAAATTTTTCCCACAGGCCATGGATACCTGATGTTATGGTTCACATCCAAAATGTCCTCCAAGTCTCATATATTCATAGGGGGTGCTTTTGGAAGGTGACTGGATCACGGGGATACCGCACTCATCACTGATAAGGTTCCTCAATTAAGTGACAACATATGGGAATCTATGGGACACAATGAAAGCAGTCTAACAAGGGAAACTCATAGCAGTGAAAACCCATGTTAGAAAAACAGAGCGAGATCAGTTACACAATCCGATGCTGAACCTCAAGCTTCTACAAAGAGAAGAGCAGGACAAACTCAAAGCTTGTGCAAGGGAGGAAATTATAAAGATCAGGGAGGAAATTAATTCAATGGAGACTAAGAGAACACTACAAAAAAATCAGTGAAGCCAAGAGTTGATTCTTCAAAAGAATAAACAAAATTAACAAATCCTTGGCCTGCCTTGTCAAAAAAAGGGAAATAAAAGGCCCAAAATCATGCAATTAGAAACAAAAAGGGTGAAATTACAATGGACCAAGCAGGAATCCAGAGGATCATCAATATATACTTTGAGAACCTGTACTCTAATAAAATGGAAAACACGGAAGATATAGAAGATTCCCAGATTTGTATGAATTACCAAAGTTGAATCAAGGTAACCTAAAAATTCTAGACAAGCCAATAGCAAGTTGAAAACATAATTAAAAACTTACCAGCTAAGAAAATTCCGGGTCCTGATGGCTTCACTGATGAATTCTATAAGACATTTAGAGAGGAACTACTGCCACTCCTGTTAAAACTCTTCAATGAAACTGAAAGGGAAGCAATACTCCTGAATTCATTCCTGGAAGCAAGCATCATATTGATCCCCAAAGCAGAGAAAGACCCAACCAAAAAAGAGAACTATAGGCCAATCTCACGAATGAACATAGATGCAAAAAGATTTAATAAGATACTTGCAAATAAAATTCCGGAGATCATTAAGAGGATCATACACCCTGACCAAGTTGGATTCATTCCAGGGATGCAGGGATGGTTCAACATACACAAATCAATAAATGTAATTCACTATATTAATAAAGCCAAAGATAAAAACCACATGATCATCTCAACAGATGCAGAAAAAACATTTGAAAAATCCAACACACATTTATGATAAAAACCCTCCAAAAAAACTGGAAGAGGTGGTCTCTACCTCAATCTCATGAAAGCTATCTATGAAAAAGTCAATAGTCAATATCATACTAAATAGTCAAAAACTGAATTCTTTCACACTAAAATCAGGAACAAAAAAGGATGCCCACTATCACCACTCCTGTTCAATATTATTTTGAACACAGCAATTAGACAAGAGAGAGAGAAAAAATAAAGATAGGAAATGAAGAAGTCAAATTGTCATTACTCGCAGATGACATGATACTCTATTTAGAAGACCCCAAGAACTCCACAAGTCTTCTAGAATTAATAACCAAATTCAGCAAAGTAGCTGGATACAAGGTCAACACACAACACACAATAGCTTTCCTGTACAGAAATCTATCATGAAATTAACAAGTAATAAATGCTGGCGGGGCTGTGGGGAAAGAGGAACGCTGCTCCACTGCTGGTGGGAGCACAGACTAGTGCAACCATTGTGGAAATCAATATGGAGATACCTCAGAGAACTAGGATTCAAGGTCTTGTTTGACCCTGTTATCCCCCTGCTGGATAGCTTACCCAAAGAATTAAAAGAATCATACCACAGTGATTTATGTGTACCTATATTCATAGCAGCACAATTCGTGATAGCTAAAACTTGGAAGCAGCCCAATTGCCCATCAACAGGAGACTGGATAAAGAAAAATGTGTGTGTTTGTGTGTGTGTGTGTGTGTGTTTGTGTGTGTGTGTGTTGTGTGTTTTAATAAAATGGAGTACTATTCAGCCATAAAGAATGAGAAACTAGAGACATGGAGAGACATTGAAGCATTACTCTTTTTCTTAAATTTTTTAAATTTCATTTATTTATTTTTTTGGTTACCGGGGATTGAACTCAGGTCCTTGGGCTTGCAAGGCAGGCCACCGAACCCCTGAACTAAATCCCCGGCCCTTGAGGCATTACTCTTAAGTGAAATAAATAGGATGCATATGTGTAAATACCAAATAGTTTCTCTAGTGTGAGAAACTGAAAGTGTAATAAGGACTAAAGGTATAATAGATAGTGTGAAATAGGAAGAAAAGGTGCAAAGCGGAAGGGGAAATGGGAGGGGTGGGGGAAAAGAAAGGTGGGAATGGAAATAACATGAGAAAAAGAAAATATGCAAACAAAGTCTTTGTAGAGGGAGTCTTGTAGAGAAAGGTGGAGGGGTGGAAGGGAGGGCAGGGGAATGGGGAAAAATAAGAACCAAAGCTATACCACATAAAGGTACAAGATCCCAATGATAAATGTTATTAGATTGAATACCTTAAATGTACCAGTAAAATTAAGTAATTAAAAAAAAGAAGAAAGCAGTTGGCATGGCAATACCAGACTTCAAGTTATACCATAAAGCAATAGTGATAAACTACAACAGCAGCAGGATACTTGAACTGAGATAGATGTATGAACAAATGGAACAGAATTGAGAATACAGGAAATTCCCAAGACATATTCAGGTATTTGATCTCTGGCAAAGGCATATTTTGGAGGAAAGATAACTTATTCAACAAGTAGTGCTGGGAAAACTGGTTATCTATTTGTAGAAGGAAAACTGGACCCTTATCTCTCACCATATACTAAATTAAAATCAAAATAGATCAAAGACCTAAACAGAAACATTAAATCTTCTGGAAGACAAAATAGATAAAACGAAGACATAGGAGTAGGAAAGGATTTTCTAAATAACATCTCAAAGTTACAGAAAATAGCAGCAAGAATCAACAAATGGAATTATATCAGACTAAAAAGCTTCTGTACATCAAAAGATTCAACCAGTAAAGCAAGGGACAATCTACAGAATGGGAAAAAATTGCTCAGCTTCTCCTCAGACAGAGGACTAACATCTAGAATATATAAAGAACTCAACGAACTAAGCCTCCTAAAATTAAAGACCCAGTCAAGAAATGGCCTGGAGAAATGAACAGACATTTCACAAGGGAAGAAATACAAATGGTCAACAAATACATGAAAAAAAAAGTTCAACATCTCTGGCCATTAGAGAAATGCAGATTAAAACAACACTAAGATTCCATCTTTCTCCAGAAAGAATAGCTAGCATTAAGAAATCAAACAACAACAAATGATGGTGTGGTTGTTGTGGGAAAGCAATTCTCTTATGTCATCGGTGGGAATGTAAACTAGTACAACCGTGATGGAAATCAGTATGGAGATTTCTCAAAGAAATGAAATTAGAAATCCCATGGAACCCAGTTGTCTCTCTTCTAGGTGTCTTTCCCAAAGAGCTTAAGTCTTCATACTACAGTGATTCTTGTATATCAGTGTTTATATTATAATAATTTATAATAGCCAAATCCTGGAAGCAGCCTGTATACCTACCAACAGATGCCTGCATAAACAAAATATAGCAGCAATATATAACGAAATACTACGTGGCTATGAGCAATGATAAGTTTGTGGCATTTGTAGGAAAATGAAGGCACTTGGAAAACACAATGTTGAGTGAAATAAATGAGGCACACAAGCTTGAATATCATATGGTATCACTCATTTGAGGGAAGCAAAGTGCAAACAAAGAAAATGAAAAAAGATGAACATAAAAGGGCAAGGGAACAGATTTTGTATAATAGAGAAAGGGCTCAAGGGAACAAGGATTGGGTAAGGAAAAATGGACAAGGAAATGAGAGTAATAAAGATAAACTATGTAGGGGAAGCTAATAACCTTAATAAATGTAAAATTATAAGAGTCACTAAAGTAGGATACTGAGACTAATCAATGTATCAGACTACATTAATTTGAAAGTGTCATAGTGGAAAATAGCCAAGTTTCATTGAAAAGGAAGACCGTGATTTGAGTAGACATCAACATTCTAAGTGAAGTGAAATAGAAAAAAAGTTATTTTCTTTAGATTTTAACTGACAAAGGCAAGGGTATTTGATTATTTCTAAATTTTGGATTTGATTCTTTATATTTTAATCATCAAATTAAACTATTTTTGCTATTTGAAATTACCTTTGGGTATTTGATAAGGAGAGCAGTTTGTATTTATAGTGGAGACAGCCCCATTATGGTACATTGCTATTACCTTATACTATTCCCTCTTGTGTTGATTAACCCTAGGTATATGATTGCTTAGTGGGATATTAACAAGTGTGACACCAGTGACTTAGAAGGTGCTGGCTTATTGAGGCTTGTCTAATCTCCCTCACTGCTTTTGGAACCCAGTTCTCCAGTTGAAGAGGTCCAGGTTAGACCACAGGACCCGCATGACATGCCTGATGGCTAATATTAACTGCCACTTATATAAATAACATTGAAAGATCCAGGTCTACTAATTGGCTCAGAAGTCACAAGTCTCTTTTCACTTGCAGAGAATTTATCAGCAGTCACATATCATCCGCAGTGAGTTTAGGTTTGCTGATGGTCGGTGAGCTCCCTTCTGTTATGGTTTGGGTCTAGATGTCCCTCAAAACCCAACGTGGTCTTAGATGGAGCTTTTTCAGAGGTGGCTGAATCAAGAGTGTGTGATGCTGGGATTAAGGGAGTGTGATTACTAAATCAGTATACTGATTGGTTCAACACCATCCTAATCCTGGTACCTTGGATACAACAAGGGACAGAAAGAGGCTTGTCACCTCCCTTGGTGGCTTGCTTTTGCTGTCTTCTGCCTGCCATGAATTAATTCTCTGGGGTGACCCTCTGCCAAGGCACTCTGCCTTGGAGCCAGCCAATTGTGGTCTAAAACCTCTACAAAGTGTGAAATCCTTTTCCCTTTAACTTTGAGTGTTGGGTATTTTGTCTTAGCAAGGACATAAAAGTATCTAAGACACCCTCTTTTTGAGACTCTGACAATAATAAATGATAAATGTGATAATGTAGGTCTGGCCCACAATCTGTCATGCTCCTGGTGTCTCATCTGAACTTGTTCACTGGGAAGGAGCAGAGCTCTCCTCGAAGCAAGCAGAAGTTTTCAATGTTGCTTGAAACAGTCTTGAAACTGGCACAGTTTCTGAATTATTTTGGCTAATACACATCAAATTAAAGAAGCTGGAAAATCAATTTAACCTTCTTATGAACTGAGCTATAAGTCCGATTACAGGGTTGCAAATAAAGGATACGGAATAATTGAGTTTGTTTTTACATGGTTTTATGTAAAACCGTGCTAAGATAATGAATTCCTTTCTGGTTTAAGCTAGTTTGAAACAGGAGTTTTGTTATTTGCTGCAGACAAAAATCCTAACTGATCTGGTATCATGTGTACGTCATTCTTTAATAAAATTTAAGCAATACAAGTTGGAATTAAAATAGAAACTCTTGCCCTGATCAATTTATAAATTAATTTTTACAAAGAGTTTAAAATCAATGAAATTGATAATTTCCAAGTGTAAACAGTGAGATCACTTAGCCTTGTTTCTTAATTCACTACTTTTAAGTTCAATAAAAGCTTACATGAAGAACCATTATTTTAAGACATTTTCTGCACTTGGGCAGGTTTTAGGATAAGCAATTTACTGTAAGAGCCAATGTTTTAAATGATCTGGAAGATAGACTAGAGTAGCTCATTATTTCTGTGGAATTATAGTTACGTACTATAAGATAGGCTTATCAGGTTTCCAGAATGCAGTATATTAGATAAAATTTTCATTCCTCATAAAAAATGAAATAAATGAAATACTACAAAAGATAAACATCTTCTAATGTAATCTCACAGAATCTAAATACCACAATGCAAGAAGTGACTTGTCTAAATAAGACATTTAAAAGTAAAACAAATGACATTGTGGTATAGTGAAGGTTCACAATGCATTCATTTTACCTGAGAATTTGCTTATTTGCCATTAACTGATCATCATTTTCCTATTCATCTATTTTCAGGGATATATTTACACAATGTGCAACAGCATAATACTTTGGAAACTCCAATGAAATATGAAAACAATAAAGGCAACTTCTATTATAATTCTGTCAGAGGATCGAATGAAGTGCTGGTGAAAATACTTTGTAAAGCATAACATTTTATATTGCTTTAAAATTTCAGTCTAATAAATCAAATCAAACACAAGAAAATGCCTATTTTCAAATCCTGCCTTCCTTCACTCACCACGCTTTATTCATATTTTCATTTTTGTGTCAAAAGAGCTACCTGTCATAGCATTTTCCTGTCACGGAGGTGGAGAACCTGTCTAGTTTGGCTGAGATACGGCAGACACACAGAAGTCCCCATCCCTGGAAAGGTAACAATCCATGTCTATGGTTTTTGAACTGTGAACACAGCTTCATATGTTTACAGGGAAAATGACAACGTCTTCAATGGTGCTCTATCCGTCAGGAGCTCAGGGAGCTCATGATATTGTCTTATAAAATTTTCTGAAACTATCTATGAAACTGAAGCCGAGTGAAAAATATGATGAGACCCTTGAGAGATTTTCTAAACTTTTATAATTTCTCCACTCATTTAAGATGACACTCATTATGCAAATGTGTGCTAAAGTTCTACAGTGTACCAGTCATGAAATGTGTACAAAGATGAATTTGGCCTCATCCGTACCCCTAGGGAGCTTTTAGTTAAGCGAGAGTAGAGGTGAAGCAAAATATATTTACAGAATTAACTGCCACCACTCTCTTAAAAAGAACTACACTACAAGGAAGAATTAAACACGCAGTGTAATTGAGTTGGGAATCATGCTGTGCTATTAATAAGAAAGCTCTTCTGATTCCTAGAGCTGCAAATAGTATGTAGCTGACTTCATTCCTAAATATGTGGGCATCGGGCCAGTGGGGTTTGAGATCATCTTAGGAGCTCACCTGGCTGAATACACACTGCGTTTGAATTTTCTAGGCAGCAGTAGATCGAGCATAAGTTCTATTACTTTTTAAAAATTTTGTATACATCATAAATAGATTGTGACAGTCATACCAGTTAATAAGGATACTGGCCACTCTTTAATTTCAAAGGGAGTTACCAGCACTGTGCTAAATGTTTTATGTCTCACTGGATTTTCATATTACTTCTTTGCCATAGTTATTAACTTTATCACCTTGGCTTTACAGAAAATCAAATGAGGTTTGCAGAGGTTAAATCACCTGCCCAAAGTTACACAAGTTAAAAGTGTGTTAAAATCCTCCACAGTCTGTTGGCTTTCAGAATCTCCAATTCCTGCCTAGGTTGGTCCTCCCTGATTTGTACACTGGCAGAGACTTCCACGTTCTTGTTCCACGTTTCAGGCCATATTCTCATTCCCTTCCATCTTTCCCTTTATCCCACAGAGGTGACGGCGTGGACACCTTTGCCTCCATGTGTAGCTATTTACTTGGGTCCAGTTCCCTGCTGTCTCGCCAAGCCTGTCATGCCAGCTTTTATGAAGGATGGACATAATTCATCTTTGTTTTACACATTGTTTTAAGTCTGAAATAAGATAACATATGGAATAAACTTATAATAAAAATATAACCCTAGATGCCCATCTTTAATATACTTGGGCTTTTCTTATTCTAACTCATATTTTTTGCCTGAAAAAAATTCAAACCAAATAATTTCTTGAAATAGCCTCAATGTGGGAAATGTTTTAAAGTATAAATGCATTTTCTATTTACAAAGCACAATATTTTCTGCTGATTTTTCTGCCCCCTACCCCATCTGTGACCTGCCCCTGAGATATACACCTCCCTTCCATAGCCACCGCTATCTGCTTTTAGTGCACAACATAGTCTGCCTTGTATGAAAACTATGAGTTCACAGAGGGCAAATACTACGATTTGTCTTAATTTTGCCATTTTCCTCTCCACCAGAAGCTCACATGGCAAATGTTTGTGAAAGATGCTCTAAAAACGTACTGTATGCTGAAGTAAGTTGTTCAGATTTGAATCACTGAAAGCTTGACTTTCCAAGCTCATGCATACAAAATGGGATGTTTTTGTACCCAACAGAGACTGTAACTCACAGAATCAGTTGTGAGAAGACAGGTTTTTACCCTCCTGTCTCTCTAACCTTGTGGACATCAATAGTGCAGAAGAACATTGTCTATATTAAACGATTATCCACCTTTACCACTGCTGTATTTTGTAAGGGGGAAAGGGCAGATCATCAGTAAAAACATTTACATGAAGTGAAATGAAGCTTGTTATTACCTATTGAAACAGTCATCTTTCTGAGATTTCAACACAGTCGTTATGTCTTTTCTCAAAATATGGTCAGTGCAGCCAATTTTCTTCCTAATGTTAATTTCATTAACAATTATTCACTGAGCAGTGCTCCTATATATTTGCTTTGCAGTGTGTGTGTGTGTGTGTGTGTGTGTGTGTGTCTATAAGGTGTTAGTGTATTCTGAGTACTTGTGTATAGGAACAATGATATTTAGTAGGACTTTTAATCTACTTAATATTGTGAAGGCTAGTGACCTGAAATGATATGGTAAGTTGCCTAAATATTTACAGAGAAAATATTTAGTGAGCAGTGATTAAGAAGGCAGGCATGTCAGTTTGGTTGGTTTTGGATTCTCCTCAAGGATTTGATGGAGTGCATCAAATTTCACACGTGTCTGGGTGGATCTTGGAGGGTACCTGGGAGGTGGTATCCTTGGGGATCTGTGTCCAGTGCACTGTCCCTCCCTCCTTACCACTGTTTCCCTCCTCTGCTTTCTGGCTACTAGCAACTAAACCTCTTTGATCTATCATACCCTTCTCTCCTGATGTGTCTGCCTTGAAGCCTGATAACTTTGGACTGAATCCTCAGAAACTATGAGCCAAATGAAACCTCTCCTCCTTCAAGTTGCAGGTGTCTTACATTACATCCAATGGGATGGAAATCTGACTAATGCAAGTACCCTTAGGGGCAGTGTGACAGAGAAGAACTTCTGCTCTCTGACCTTTGCCATTTCAGGCCTGTTTCCCGTGTTTCCTCACACGAACACCATACCCTGGGAACTGCACTCTTGGCCTCCAGTTCTCCTGCCTTCAAGTCTTGGAATATGTTGTCTGGAAGGACAGCCTGCACCTGTCAGAAATTTAAAATTCTATGCGGTCCACAGTGCCTTCGCTTCTTCCTGAGTCCCTCAGCAACAGTCACTACACTTCGACGTTCTCTGTGACCCACTTTAAGTCTCTCATACTATGCCTCTCTTCATAGCAATGATAGTGAAGTGTTAAGCATCATGAAATGATTTTTCTCATTTAATACTGGCATTGGCACAACAAGGAGCATACTGCAATTCTGTTTGTTTACAACGAGGACATGGAGGATTGGAATAATGAAATAACGTGCCCAGTGGTGCTCAGTTTGTAATAGGCAGAGCTGGGATCCAAGTCTAGACCATCTGTCTCCAGAGACAACTGTCAACCTTATGTTGTACTGGCTTCCCTGTACTGCGGACTGTTGTTATCTCTATAGTTCATGCCTTCACTAGACTCTGTGTTGCGACTGCTTGGTAGAAGAAATGGCTTTTTTTTTTTTTCTTTTGGTATTGGGGATAGAACTCAGGACCTTACGCTTGCAAGGCAGGCGTGGTGCCACTGAGCTAAATCTCCGGCCCTATGTATTCTTCTTTATATACAAATATTTTGAGTTCTTAATTTATATGTCGCTAATGCATGCTATCAATATTAAATAGTAATGGGGAGGGGATGAGGGGGTGAAGGGAGGGCAGAGGTAAGGGGAAAAAATGAGAATCAAGACTTGCCATGTAGACGTAAGATCCCAACTTCTTTATATACAAATATTTTGAGTTCTTAATTTATATGTCGCTAATGCATGCTATCAATATTAAATAGTAATGGGGAGGGGATGAGGGGGTGAAGGGAGGAGAGAGGTAAGGGGAAAAAATGAGAATCAAGACTTGCCATGTAGACGTACAAGATCCCAACAATGAATGTAACTGTACTGTATCCCTAAAATGTACCAATAAACTCAATTAAAGCTGAAAAAAGAAAAAAGAAAAAAGAAAAAAAAAGAAAAAAATATTAAATAGTAAATTTGTGGGTTTCTCCAAGCTTCTAAAATTGTACAACAGAAAATAAGAACAATTAAAGGAAATATCTATTAGCTAAATTATTAGTTAATAGAACACAAACTTTTCTGTAACTCTTAAAATAAAATCTATGTTATTATTCATAATATATTCAATGTATATTAGTAGAATTAATATTTAGTTCTTCCAAAAAGATTGAAAAGGATAGAAAATAAATTGTAAAACTGAACAAGATTATAGTAGCTTAGCTTTTTAAAAACTTTACCCAAATAAGTACCAATGCTAAATGTATTAAAATATGTATATATTATTATTTCTTAAAAATATTCAAGGAACATGTTAATATTTTGTACAGCATTTTGAATTTAAAATTGGATCACATCTAATTGAAAAGCTTCTGCACAGCAAAGGAAGCTACAGAGTGAAGAGACAACCTCAAAATGGGAAAAAATTTCCCAGCTCCTCCTCAGACAGAAGACTAATATTTGGGAATATATAAAGTATTTTAAAAACAGGCAACCCAAATTTGAAGCACCAATCCAAATATGGACATCTGAAGTAAACAGACACTTCTCAGATTAAGAAATGCAAAGAGCAAATAAATGCACTAAAAATTGTTCAACACATTAAAACAACACTGAGATTCCATCTCATTCCAGAAAGAATGACTGTCCTTAAGTAATTAACCAATAACAAATGCTGGTGAGACTATGGGGAAATAGGAAACCTCCAACGTTAGTGGGACTTAAAACTGGTAAAACCACTATGGAAGCCTGTATGAAGATTTCGCAGAAGACTGGAACTAGGTGTTCCATTTGACCCAGCTATTTCCCTTCAGTCACCATACTATGGCAATAAAGGCACACTCAGGTTTATAGTAGCACAATTTGTAAGAGTTAAATCTTGGAAACAGCCCATACGACCGTCAACACATGGATGGATAAATAAAGTGTGCATGTGTGTGTGTGTGTGTGTGTGTGTGTGTATGCATATATAAACCTTTGTCATAAGGAAGGACAGATGTGAGACATTTTTAGGTAAACGGATGCATCTTGAGATCATAGTCTTAAGTGAAATACCTCAGACACAGAAGTTTAAGTATCACATTGTTTCTCTTATACGAGAAACCTAAAGTGTGAAAATGAAGCAAAACGGAGGTTAGAAACTGGGATGTAGGAAGAACTTGTTCAATGGGCAGGAAAATAAGAAATTGGTTATGGGGAAGGGTAGGAAGAGAGGGAAGGGGAAAGGGACTTCTTTTTAAAAAGGAACAGAACGGAAGGAAAAAACGGCTACAGAGCTTTTATATACAGAGGGGATAAAGGGTTGAAGAGGGCAGGGGAATGGGACAATAGTTAATATAAAAATAATTAATATATAGTATGCACAGGTTCAAATTCCCCAGGATAACTGTGATCATTATGTATGGCAAACATGTATTAATAAAAAATACAATTAAAAGAACAAAATTGGAGAAACAGGAGCAAAATAGAAGAAATATATCACTGTTAGCTATTACACTGATATTTGATACAATAAATATTGGTATAAATAAATTGAAGAAGGTTTCATCAAAGGACAAAAATATCAAGAATAATAAAAGAGAAATGAAAAATAAGAACCAAAGCTAGAAGAGAAAAGTCAGTGTTTTACAAAGCATCATCTAAATATTCTGATGTTTTGTGCAAAATAAGTACTTGGCAGGATGCATAGATTTTTATTTTTATTTCACAGAGTTGACTTACCACTTCTTCAAGATGGATAAAAAGTATAAGCTGGGCAGGAACCAGTGAGCTCCAAGTTTGTAAATACTCAAGTTTTTGTCATATAATTTGAATCAAGCTAAAACATAGAGTGTGAAGAGGAAATATTCCTTACAAAGTGTTCTCTAAGTGTCTTATTTCAATTTACACTAGGACTTTCCTAATTTATACCCAACAAATCCTTTTAGTGTTTAATCTCATCTCCAACTGCAGGCAAATACAATTTCCTAAATGTACTTGTCTGTGTTTCCAATACCCTTTTCCTTTCACACACTTTTACTACCGATGGAAGAAATGACAACTCCTCACTATTGCCATCCTATCAAATATTAGCCACTGTCTCTTGAAAACATCTCTAATCCACAGATAAAATCCATTTGTTTCTCTTATGTGCACATATATACATATATATATATATATGTATATATAGTCCTGTTCATCATTAATGTGATCTTTTCTTTTATGTTGGTCTCCCAAAAATTATTTATACATTCATGAAATTTATTCTGTTGACTTTGAAAGAATGTTTTACATCTGTATAGATATTCATAAACATGTTGAAAAAGTCTATTTCAAACCATAGCAAAACGGCTCACAGAATAGGTTATTTTAAAACCTTTGAGAAGATGTTAATCTCTGAAGTAAATAGGTGAAACCAAATGGCTCAAAAATGTAGCCATTTGATAAAAGTAAAAACATCAACATTTTGTAGTATTTCATTTAATATGTCTATTAAAATTCCTATTCTGTATCATGTGTTCTTTCAGGATGACCACACAACACAAGAGGACAGTGAGGGGAGGCTTAATTTTACAATGGAACAAATGTAGGAAAAATACCCAATGCATCTTGCTGTTTATCTAGTGTCGTTATACAACTGAAAAATCTTTTACTGTCTCTTGACATCCAAAAATAATTAGAACATCAGCATTGTATAAAAGATGCTCACTGGACAATCCTCATATGCACACCGAGTGTGAAAGAGCTGAAGAATTGAAAGGCTTAACCATGCAGAACTGTAAAAGCAAACTAAATATGTAATATGCCCAGGTTCTTGCCTGAAAACATTGCAAGGAGAGCGAAACAAAGGAAATAAAATTAAGGGATGGATGAAAAGAAGAGTTTCTTTGGGCTGCATAAAAAATGTTAAGTTTATGCGCTTTTTATTCTCTTCAATCTGCTCAGCTTTAGTTTTACACACAACTTGTTCTGAGCCAATCTCTGAAGTAGCCATTTTATTGTAACTTGTCATCCTCCTGCAAAGCAGCTGCATTTGTGCCAGGTGAGGCTAAGGTGGAATAAGGTTTTACCTCTCATCTCCTCTACCTTGGTTAGCAAATTTGAGGATACCAAAGTATAATTTTAAGATGAACACTTTTTACAAATGATGGATGCTCCAATAATATTTAAATGTATGAGATATTTATGGTACAATGTTAAGAAACATATTACTTCTTTGGATTATTCTGGATGTAGTGTCTACAGAAATGCTATTGAGGGGATCATTTCTTAAGATATTTAGATATGACATTTTGAAGACTTAACACTTTAAAATTAATATTCTAAATAGACCTTCACAAAATTAAGTGCATTAATGCAATTGCTCTTTTACAAACATTGTACATAATGGGTCACAGTTTTATTGAGAAAGGCTGAGAGTGTAGCTCAGTTGTTAGCACTTGCCTAGCATGTGCCAAGGTCCTGGGTTCAATCCCCAGCATCATAATAAAGCAAACAAAAATTACAGAGAAATTTTCATATGTCTCATTAGTTGTCCTTTAATTGTGTATAATTATAAATATTATAGCTATTTAAACGGAAAACAAGTCATGCAACATATCAACATATCGCCATATTCCAACTGAAGATAAAATTGCACTTGTGTATGTTATTCTGACAATTATGTAAAAATGTATTTCAGGAAATAGTGGCTGTATAAGTATACTTAATAGTATCTGTAAAGCATAAATTGGCTTACAGAGAAGACAGAAAAGAAATTCTAAAGTAGAAGTATTAGTAGAGATAGATTATTAAATTAAAACCTATTGTGAGAGAATGAAAAGATGAAAATAAAGTGTTTGTAGATGGGGAGGGGAGGAGGGGGTGAAGGGAGGGCAGAGGTAAGGGGAAAAAATGAGAATCAAGACTTGCCATGTAGAGGTTACATGATCCCAACAATGAATGTAACTGTACTGTATCCCTAAAATGTACCAATAAACTCAATTAAAGCTGAAAAAAAAAAAAAACCTATTGTAGGATCTCAGAATGCCATGGGATGATATAGCGTGGCTTTTAATTGTCTCCTCTAAAGGGGACCATGTTAAGGGTTAGGTCCCCAGTTTGGCACTGTTGGGAGGTGAATATGAATTCCATATGAAGCTTAGTCCAAAGTTTCAATCACTGGGGCATCGCATGTAAAGGGACTATGGAATTTTGGCCCCTCCACCTTGCCGTTTTTGGATTCCTGGCCGTGAGGTGAGTTCATTTCAAGGAGGCCAAACAACTGACCGGAACCATGGGCCAAAGACACTTGTGCGAAGCGATGACCTCAAGTGTTTGCTACAGTGATGGAGAGGGGACTAACTCATGGTGGAAGGAAAGTTTAACTTCCTTTTCCAACCTCTTAATAGGTGGAATGGAGTCAAGTTGGTGGTTCATGGCTGTAATCATGGTATGTGGAGACAGAGGCAGAAGGATCATAGGATTGAGTACCAATCTGAAGATTTTAAAAATTGAAAAGAAAACAGTCTGGAGATATAGCTCATTGCAAAGTACTAAGGCCCAGTACTACTTGCACACACACACACACGCACACACACACACAGCCTTAACAAACAATCGGAGGCCCCAAATAGCAAGTGCTGAATATCCCTGAATTGCAAGTCCCAGCCCTGATAACATCAGCACTTCCCAGTATATATAAAAATATTACAATTATCTACCCACACTTTTCACCATATAAATCATTAAAGACTATTTGCTTGTATAACTTCTTCAATTTTTATCCCAAACAGTCTTTTTATTATTATTTTTTTGAGATACCAATACTTGGGCAGTGGCAGTGTTATTCTCCACAGATTTTTTTTTCGTAACATTTTCAAACCATAATAGCAAGTCATCTAGTCATATAATTTAAAGGTATCTTAATTTATGAGTGCGTTCTAATCACCAGGTGCTTATGAATATAAGGGAAGGGAATGATTATCTGCATTGGTCTTATGGTAAAGCTACCTAGAAATCATTGTCATCATTTCAGCGTGTGGTCTTACGGTACAAGAGAGACTCAACTTTTCTCATCTGGGCACTGTTGATCTAATTTCTGTGTTTTATTGAAGGTCAAAGGAGATGGTAAAAGCGAATGTGTTGTCTGGTACTTTGAAGTCAAGCTGTTAGCAGTTCTGTGTTCCTCCTTCCTCAGCGGGGTGCTATACTTTGGCAGTGTGAGAAGCAGAAGTAGCAAATACACAGGGAGAAATCAGATGTAGCATCCCCAGAATTTTCACAGATGCTTCAGTCTCACAGTGAAGATGCTCTGCAAAGCAACACAGCTCCAAAAGTAGCAGCAGGCTGCAGAACTCTCATTTGCTTCCCCAGTGTGTATTGCTAAAATTTTCCAGGGTCTGGTTTGATATTTGGAGAAGATTTTCTAGCCAGTAATTGATGCCTGTATCTGAGAATCAAATCTGGAGCTGGAAGAGCCATACTAAATGTTTCACTACAAATAGAAATCCCAGTTTCTGGAATGAACACGCTGTATTTATTTATACCTTGGCCATGAACATCCTGAAAGCTGCAGATTCAGCAGTGACATATGGTGCTCTGAAGGCCTAAAAATCATTTTTTTTTCTAAACAGAGATATTCCTTGTCTTTTTCTCACTGTTCACGTTAGTAGAGGCTGCTGTGCTAAGACTATTTTTATGGAACTACAAAATAAAATTCTGATAAAATACTATGCTTAGGAGTACCCATAACAACATAATCTGTCTACTCCTAGAAATGCGATTCTAATAAAAATGGTTTATTTATCCCTAGCTCTGTAGGTGTTAAATAAATTTGAATTCCAGAGTTCTGTGCTAGAGTTTGAAACTTCTCGTTGTCCTAGTTCCTCTGTGTAACTACATCTCAGAGTCTGTAATTGTGAAACAGCAATGCCATTGAGGTCTCAGAATTTCAAAAGGTCAAACCTGGACTTCTATTTTTGCTATTAATCTTCCTCACTCAGTGACAGCACTCATTCTTTCTGGCAGCCTCTGAATCCTACAGACACTTTGTAGTTCCATCGCCCAAAGGTAGTTTAAACTTTGAAAATATGTTTTCTTAATGCTTTGGGAGAAAGTACTGTAATTTAGAGCAAAGAAATGCAAGCCATTTCTAAAGAAAATAATAGTAAGAGTGTGATATGTTTTTTTCAGCTCCAAGTAACAGCTTTGTTTTTATGGATACAGACAGTATCATGATATCCTTGCTTTTCATTCCATTTGAAAATTTTTATAACAATTATAAAAAGTGGCAGCCAGCTGTCATGAACTTACATGCATACAAAGTACTATTATTAGATAAGGATATTATCTTAAAGTATTTAGTTACTTCCCATATGTTCTGGTTTTTGCTGTTCAGTACTTGTTTTATTTAAAGGTATTTTCATATTCCTGAAAAGGAGTATTATGTACGTCATATACAGATGTAGAAACTGAAACATAGATAGTGATTTAGTCAAGGGAAGACAGAAAAGTAACACTACTCATTTTTCTTCTGGATTTTATTACTCTTTAAACAGATGTTATACAGGCCTTTGTTCAGAGTCAGTTTTAGATATTAATCAACAATAAAACAGGTAATATATCTAACAAAAATACTCAAAATTATCAAGCCATTCTTAAACAATTTTCCTAAATTTTGTACCTGGTCATATATCCTTAGTACTTTTTAAACATTTCAAGATTCTGTGGTCTGTCTTCCTTGAATTTCATAAAGCTATTATTTTAAAGATTTACTGTAATGAGTAAATGAAACAATTTTTACTATTTATCAAGAACAGAGATGCCTAATTTTAAGGTTTTGTGAGTTATATTCAAAATATATGGTGAGGGCTCCAGTAAAAGACACTTTGCTATTAATCTGCCTCAGAATACTCCCCTCCCTTCCCCTTCCCACATTTCACAGCAGTTAATGGAATTCTTCTTTCATTTCATTTTCAGGTGAGATAAAGAAATATTCTTTTTTTTTTTTTTTTTTTTTTTTTTTGTACCAGGGATTGAACTGGGGTCCTTGCCCTTGCAAAACAGGCGGTGGCACCACTGAGCCAAATTCCCAGCCCAAGATTAAAACATATTAACTATGAATACTGCTGCCAAGTTTCTTCCAACAGAAACACAGGTTTCTAAAAACATTGCAGTTAGTCCTCAGCCACTGTACTCCCTGGATCTAGCACTGTGTGACTTTCGGCTCTTCTCCAAAGTCAAAATGACCATGAAAGGTAAAGTTTATAAATCAGTTTGGAACATTGAATCCAGTTCCACTAAAGGCACTTGGTGAGCCAGAATTTTCAGAACTGCTTCAAAAAGTGATAAGAACAGTGGGATACTTGTGTTTGAATTGTGAGGGGATATTTTCAGAGAAATTAATGGCAATGTGTTTTTTACTGTAAGAATTTTCTTAAATTTAAATATTCATCATGCCTTGGATGACACCTTGTACTTGAGGAGGGATAATGCCTGTTTCAGTTTTATCTCAGATATATTCTATTTCTAAAATGAGACACAGCAAAATATTTTTTTAAAGACCTCCAATGTTCATGGACTGGGTCTATAGTTCTGAAAGCAATGTACACCAAAATACAAATGTTATTCCCACCAAAATACCAGTCAGTTTTCACAGAACTAGGAAAAAAATCCCAAACTTCACATGGAAGCACAAAAGGCCATGAATAGACAAAGCAATCCTGAACAAAAAGAAAAAGGCTGGAGCTATTAAAATGCTTGATTTTAAAATAGAGCTATTGTTAAAAAATTATCAGCATGGTACCGGTCTAAAAGTGGACACAAAGACCGATGGAATAGAATGGAATATCCAGGAGAAAAATATGCATCAGCCATCTGATTCTTTACAGAGGAGTCAAATGTGTTCAGTGGAGAAAAGACAGCCCTTCAATGAATAGGCGGGGAAAAGCCACCTGCAGGAGACTGAATCTATATCGGTGTCTCTCACCTTCTAAAAAATGAACTCAACTCTAAATATGTGAGACATAAAACTGAAACAAAGAGAGGAAGACATATGAGAAACACTTCAATATATGGATAGAGCAATTTTCTGAGCAGGACCCCCATATCACAGGTAATAATTCCAAGAATTGACAAATCAAGTACATTAAAGTACAAAGCTTCCACACAGCAAGGGAAGCCACCTAGCCATTATGCTGACAGAGAATTAATATCCAGAATATACAAATATATGCTAGCTTTTCATCACTGTGACCAAAATACTTTACAATATTAACTTGAAGAAACAAAGATTAATTTTGTGTTATAGTGTTAGTGGCTTCTGTCCACAGTCAACTGGTTCAGTTGCTCTGGGCCTGTGTGCAATGGTGGAGGAAAAGCTGCTCACCTCATGGCAGACAGGATGCGGAACGAGAGGAGAAGATCCAGAGCAGAAGGCACTAGAGACAAAATGGACCTTTCAAAGCCACACTGCAGCCCCCTTCATTCAGGCAGGCTCCAACCCTTAAAAAGTCCATTGAACTATTACTCATCAATGAATTAATCCACTTGCTGAAGGTAGAGCAGTCACAGTAAATAATTCCCCCCAAAATGTCATCAACAGGCAGCCAAGCTTTCAGCACAATGCACTTTCGGGGGGATATTTTAGATCCCAACTGTAACAACAGAGAACATAGAATCGAACACCAACAGAACAACTGATGCAATTAGTATGTGAGAATTTGAGAGGAACAAACATTTCCAAAAGAAGGGCAAATGGTCAATAAATATATGAAAATGGTTCAACATCTTTAGACATCATGGAAATACAAATCAAAACTACATTATGTATTCTATCTCACCCTAGTCAGGATGGTTATTCTAAATAAGCAACAAATGCTAGTGGGAATATACATTTTTATAGCTGCCATGGAAAGCAGTATGGATGTTCTTCAAATAACACAAAGTGGAAAGATTCCCTGATCCAGCTATAAAATGCCTGTTCACATTCTCAAACAATTCCAAGTCAACATATGACTGAGATACCTGCAGCCCATTATTTTTCCATTCTCTCCACAACGGCCGTGTTGTGGAATTGGCCCAGGCATCCGTCAATGTCTATATAAATAAAGAAAATCTAGGATATGTGGACAGTGGAGCACATTCATCCATAAAGGGGAAAAATCATATCATTTGTAGGAAAGTGGATGGAAGTGGAGGTCATCCTGTTGAAAGAAATAAGCCGGATTCAGAAAAACACATTTTTAATCATTTGTGGAATCTAGGGGAAAGGAAAGATAAAAATGGAAGGAGGACAGGACCAGACAGGTGGGCATGGGAGGTACTAGAGGGTAGTAGGAAGGGTGGACACGGTCAAAGTAGGCTATACAAAAAAGTCCCATCAAGTCTGCTAATTCACACCATTAATAGGCGCTTCTACTAAAATCAAAATAAATTTATAAGGAAAATTTAAAGTGGACACATTTTGGCACGAAAATTCCACATCTGAATAATTATTTTGCAAAAATGACAGCATTTGTGAATAAAAATATGTGACTTGTATACAGAATGCTTAGTATGGCTTTTAAATAAATGAGGAGGAGAAGTGGCAGAACAAACTGAATATTCATTAATGGGAGAACGGGAGAGTATTCCGTTGCTCTAGCACTTCTAGAATTGTGTATGCCGATAGTATGGGATGCTGTATAATATCGGGTGAGAAACATAAACTTCTGAAGCTGGTAGAAAAATATTTTAATAAAATAATGTAATTATGAAAAGATATGACAAACTGCGTATATATGTGAAATATGGAAAGCAAGGAAGAGCATGGAGGAGAATATATGAGGAACCATATCATTTTATTAAAAAGGTTAAGAAGGAAATGTGAGAGCCGGGTGTGGTGGCACACGACTGTAACCCCAGCACTCGGGAGGCTGAGGCAGGAGGATCGCTGTGAGTTCGAGACCAGCCTGGGCTACACAGTGAGTTCCAGGGCAGTCTCAACTACGTAGTGAGACCCTGTCTCAAAAAAAAAAAAAAAAAAAAATGGGGGGGTGCGAATTGGTGAAACGGAGGGAGATTGTTTAAATTGCTTCCACCTTACTACTTGTTCTATGAGTGTATTTCTCTGTAACTACTAAAATAGATATTTGTTTATTGTGTTTATTTCAGGTTCCCAGCAAAGGTTAGCAGAAAGCATAGAGGTTTCTCATGCACAGTCTTTCTCCTCTTCACAAACACGGCCTTTGACATTACTGTAACATGGGCCATAGCGGTGCAAGGGCTGCTGTCAGTGAACCTACACCAACACATCTTCGTCACCCAGAACCCATACCTCATATGAGAGTTCACTCTTGATGTTATACATTTTATTGGTTTTGGCCAATGCATGATGATATGTGTTCTTAATCATTGCCACATACAGAATAGATTCACACCCCTAACACTTCTCTTTGCTGTACCTATTCATCCATTCCTCCCCTAAGAGATACTTAGATTTTTATTATCTGCACAGTTTTACTTTTCCCATATTGCAGAAGTTGGAATCATACAAATGTGGCATTTTCAGATTGTCATCGTTAACTGAGTAATACGCTTTTAAATTTCCTCCTACTCTTTCCACATCTTGATGGTTTATTTCTTTTCAGCATGAAATAATATCTCTACTATTGGTTCTATCTCATATACCCATTTCAGCCTCTGTACAATATCTTTATTGCTTATAAATTCTGGCAGTATTGAACGAAGCTGATATTAACATCCACACCAAGCCTTGTGATTTTTTAAATTTATCTGACATCAGTCGATATATTAGTATTTATTTGTTATGGAAAATGCATCCAAACTCTGAAAATACAAACCAAGAGTCCTGAGCTATACGTGTCTAAAGTCATTCCTAAGCTAATCGAGGTATGTTCAACCTTTATTCTCATGTGCTCCTTCAACCATGAAGTGAAGGTTTGCCAGTTTTCCTAAGGAATTACAAAAACAGCTCTGAGTGATTATCTTGTTTACTTTTCTCATTGCTGAGACGAAATACTCAAGGCCAAAGTTAAAGGAGGAAAGGTTTATTTTGTCTCATAGTTTGTAGAGGTTTCAGTCCACAGTTGGCTGGCTCCCAGGCAGGGTGGGGTGGCCGAGGAAAAACAGTTTATGATGGGCAGAAAGCAGCAAAGCAGCAAATATGAAGAAGCTGTAAGGGGCAAGCGACCCTAAAGGCAGCTTTTCCGTCCACAGTCCACATATTCCTCCAGGATCCCTGCCCTAAGGGCAGGTAGCGCTCACACCCTGCCTCCTAGCATTCTAGCATGGTAGCAAGAACCAACCCCAGGATCACACACTCCAGCTCCAGATCCTGCCACCTCCACAAAGCCTCACCTATGCCCCATGAAGCATTGGGTGGGACATCTGGACACAAAGCGTAACAGCAGTGTCTTATTAGCCCTATCACCACCATTAAAAATGAACAAAATTGTTGTCTTCTTAAAAAGGCCGGACTCATCTCAGCTGGGGAAACAGTTTAAATATTTAATTTATACATTAGAATAATTGTATTGGAAAACCTGTGGCTAAGTTCCATCTATTGAGGTTTTTCTGAGTGCAGTGTTAGCTACTCAGTCATTCTGATCGATGTTTCTGCCACAGACTGACAATTCCATTTCACACTTTCATCATTCATCTTTGGTCTATTTCCTCTGGGTTTTGAGGCCCTCACATAAAATCATTTAACCAAGCGCAGTGTTAATATCCACTGAGTATTTCTACAGACTATTTGCTTTTATTGTGGTACCACTGTATAAAATCTGTGTACGTACATACTTGTGCCTATAGAATAAGTTAAAAGATAATTGAGTTCTATTATTTTTAAATTCTTCAAAATAAACCAAGTGTGTGAGACATGTTTGTCTGTAAGCCCAGAATTCTACAAGGCTGAGGCAGGAGAATCTCAAGTTTGAGCCTAGCCAGATCAAATTAATGAGTCCCTGTCTCAAAATTAAAAATAAAGAAAAGGAAGGAAACGTAGTTTACTAAGACAGCCCTGGGTCCAAACCTCAACACACACACACACACACACACACACACACACACACACACACACAACTCCTCAAAATAGTGGTACACATTTTTGCCCTGTCCTATGGGAAGCTTTGTAACTCTAGTTGATTTTCCCAGCCCTCCTGAGTAATTGTAGTTCTTCCACTGTAACTTGTTCTTAAAGACACCACTAGTCTCTGAATCTTTCACAGACAGAAGACCTTGCTGCATAAAATTATATGTGATGTTAATTATTTGCTGTCTGATAGTTACCAAGCATTATATGGAGTTCTCCTCATGAAATCTAGCTGCTTTGAGTGATCTTAAAGTTTTTATAAAAGCTGCTTTGATATTGTGAAAAGAATAATGTCTGATTTCAGTTTCTTTGGGCCACATTTAACCCTGTAAAAATGAAATCAGGCTGGGAGACTGTGCGATTACAGCTCAGGTACAAGCTATTTAGGTTTTAATTAAGAGAGTTTGAGGACCACGTCAAAGCACATACTTCCTTGAATGGAATTCTACCTCTCATTGGTACTTTTGCATAAATTTTCTACCTATCTCCCAAATAAGCGCATATAATTCTGCATTACCAATAGATGGAGGCATTCATGTCTTCTTAAGCATAGAATTAATTTCAAAGTACACCAAAAAAGATATCTGTACCCATGAACAATGGAGAACCTATGCTGACTTGTTTGTAAGGCTGAATTATATGTTTTTATGAGTAGAGTTTTAAGGGAAAGGGTGCTGGATATATGTATTGTCCAGGCTTAGCGGGTTTCTGTGCTATTATCAATTGTTATCTTTTCTTCAAGGTTATTCGCGTGAAATACATTTGGGTATGGAAGTGACCATCATCTGAAGCAGCAAGTCCTTTTTCAATTTTTTAAAATCAATTTTATTGGTACGTTTAATGTATACAATGTAGTGACATTCATCGTTGGAAATTTACACCTTTACATAATCCATCTTGGTTCTTATTTTCTCCCCATTCCCCTGTCCTCCCTTCAACCCCTCTACCCCTCCCTATTTGCAAAGATTTTTTTGTTTTCTCATATTAATTATATTCCCTTCTTTCTTTTCCCCTATTCCTCCTACTTCCCCTTCCCCTTTGCACTGTTTCTTTCTATTTCAGTTTTATCTATTATGCCATTTAGCAGGAATTCTTAACTCCAAACATACTTTCATTCTTTTCATGTTTTTGAAGTGTGCTGTAATAATTTGTTACTAACGATGGAGCATACACACACACACACACTCACACACACACACAATCTTGAAGGATTCAAATTGTCACAGCTTCAGACAAGCTGTGACGTTGCCTGGAGTTGAGCGTATCCTACAACCACAGCTATGGCACAGCCATGGTGAGTGATGGCAGTCCATGTGGTACATCTTGCCTGTTCTTTATTTTCTTTTAAATGCTTACTTATTTATTTCCTCATACATTGGGTTTACCAGCAGTAATGTGCTTGTCATTCGTGCTGTTGTCTCTTTGGATTTCTTTGATTCAGAATATCGCTTCTTTGTGCTTTTGCAGTAATGTCGCTTTCTTAACACTTTACCTTCTCAGTTGGACCTTTCATAAGATAAAAAAAAAATGTCTTTGCTCTTAAAAAGTAAAGACCCAGCAACAGTAAGAGATTGTTCTTCAGACAGTCCTTTATCCTTCTGTTCTTTCTCTTTCTAGTCCTCTTTAGACATTTTTCGAAAGACTTTAATTTACATTATACATTTATTTCCTCATTTCTTATTTGCCACTGAAGCATTTCAACTTGGTTTCCATTTCAATCTTTGTATAACTCTCCTTAGGGTCACCAAGGACCACCACATCGAGGAACAAAATAGACACCATTGAGCCCATCAAAATATTCACATTGGGCCATTCCCTCTTTCTGCAAACTATTTTTCCTTTGTTTTGCATCCTTTTTCACACTCCAGAGTTCTCACTTCTTTTTTATTATACTTTCACCCTGCCCATCCAAAATAGGAACTTCTAGTACTAAGCTTATTTATATGCACAGCAGGATGATCATACCAAACAAGAACATACTACTTTTTCACAAAGGTAGAAGAAGGAATTGTGAATCTTTGCATCGTAAATAAATGGTAAGTGCTGGGGGACTGTGTACCCTGCTCTGATCATTTTTATGAAGTATACCTGTATCAAAGCGTCACATGACACCCTACACATGTATAGTTTTCATTTTTCTGTATCTATTGAAAATGAATTTAAATTTAAAAGTGGGGAGTACTTCAATATTTATTCACATAGTCCTATTTCTTGTCACTGAAATATTTCCCCTGAGAAATTTTGACTATTGCCTATCCACAGCTGCCTTTCAAACCAATGTCTCCATCCTAGACTTTGACATCATTTGGTTGTCTTCACGTGGATAACTCCAAACAAAAACTGTAATCTGGCTCCCACTCGACTACTTACCCATTCCTGTCCTAGTCTCACCTTCTGTGAAAGGCCTGGCCTAGCAAGAAGAAAACCTTGACCTCAAACTCGGTTGAGCCCTGCTGCTTCATGGACTGGGACTTAAGTCGTGTTAGCAGCCATTAGCAAAGAAGCAATACTAGCCCAAGTCTGCTATCTGACATGCCCATGTGAGTCACTGAAAGCTTCAGTCAGACTCCTAAAATAACACAGCACAATACAGAGGGGCAAGAAGCATGTGCCACTTTTAGCCTGCTAATAGTAGCAGAGGTTTCTGCTACAAACCAGTATCCCAATCTTTCTACCTATTTTCTCATGAGCAAATTCAGATATTGCTGTTTAAAGATGACCAACCTGTTTAGTTACAAAGTAGTACATCTATCAGCAAATATAACACAGTTCGTAATGAACAAAACAATATTCATGCTGAAGTAACTCTACTCAGTAAGAGAGTACTATAAACGTACAAGATGACAAAATGTTGTGTGCAATGATTTCATACGGAGAGTCCTCTTGGTAGGCCAGAAAAAGTTAAAAATACTTGTTAAAGATCTTTACACTCACCAAGACTAGGATTTGGTTCCATTTATGTAAGCCTAGTGCATTTCCTCTAGAGTTTGGAGTGATTGTCCAAAACATGAAACCCTTATACTGAGAGATTTAATTTCTCTTAAACTACTTAGAGTTTAATCTTGGTCTATCATTTATAAATTCACAAAACCCTTTTTTTAAAACAGCAGATATAATTTAATGCAAATATTATAAAGAGAGTTGTGCTCAAAATTATTTTTCCAATAAGGTGTACAGCCTTTTAATTTAGTGTTATTCCTTTGATGTACTACATGTCCCATGATGATTCCTCTCAGACAAATGTACCAGAGTATTTATTTGAGGTCATTGGCTGTGATTCAAACATTAGTACTCTTCTGGGAAACATATGATAGAGAATGTAAGCCTCAAAATAAATTTAAATGCAGCACCAATATGAGCTGCTAATTCTTCAACTTCAGTGCCTTCATTTGATTTTTGTTCCTTATGAGCTCGAATTACTTTCTTTAAATCTTTCTTGGCCTCTAAAACAAGAAATCATTTTTACGATAACATCCATTTTCCCCCATGTAGTATTGATAGCATAACATTTTTTTTTTACTTTTAACTTATCAGTGGAGCATTAAACACATAAGAATGTTGATTAATTATATTGGAGCCCCACGGAAAGACTTATCCACTTTTGGACATTTCATTATTTAATGTGTTCTAGACAGTTAGGCCGTTTTATGGTCCCTTACTATTTTTAAGAGATATTTCCTTTCGTGGTCACAGACCGCCAGCCTGTCGTCTATATCTGATATTCTGTCTTCATATTGGCTCAGTCTGTTGTGTATACTTTCAATAGAGTTTTTGATCTTCTGGATCTCTGTTTGAATCTGTTTCATGGATTCCATTTCTTTCCTATTCTGATAATTCATGGCTTATATCATGGTCCTGAACACATCTGTTTTTTTTTTATCTGTTTCCATTCTAGAGTCTCTGATCATTTCTTTCATTCTGCTCTCCATCCCTATAGTTATCTGGGAAATTATTTCTGTTTTGAATTTTTCTAGAGCCTCATTCATGTCTTTTACTACTTCTTGTGCTATCAGTTTAGGGTGTTTACAGACTTTTCCATCTCACTTCCCCCAGAATTTGTATTTGGTAAACTGGAAGATGGTGTCTTGTTTAAATGTCCTTTCATTTCTATTATTGTTGTTGGTATAGTGCTTGGGTTAATTCCTGGGTTGATACTTCGATATTACTTCTGGAATTCATACAATCCAAACTCATACTTTGTACAGATGTTCTCTACACAGAACTCTTCTTCTCAAGTGAGTCATGTGGCCAGTGGAAATGTTTAACCTATTGTAACTGACTTTCACAGAATAAATTGCTCAAGGAAAATATGTACCCAAGATATGATAATACAAAAGCTGCCTGACTTTTAATTTATAACAGACAGACCACTGAAGACAACCTGATAAATTGGTGTCTATTATTTCCTTCATGCAAAAGTAAAACACTATATAGCGTCGATCTGGATTACACAGAACAAGGAGACAGTAAGAGGATTACCAAAAGGTAACTGTCACCAACAAATTTCACTCCATTAATACTAATATAATAGAAAGAGAGTTGAGCTAGACTGGAAAAAAAAAAGGTGGAAAAGACAACCTAGGCTGAAGTTCGGATGACAGACTATTACAAACTGTGTGACCTTGGGCAAATTCTGTGAATCTTCAGTGTTTCAATTTTGTCATCTTTCACTAGGGATGATAATTCCCTCTGTATCTATTTCAAGCATCATTGTTAGGGCCAAAGAAGAAAATGAGTGTAGAGTGGTTCAAAGACTGTCTAAAATAAGTTTCTAAAATAAGTAATTAAATTGTAGTTTCCAGAATGAAAACATATAATTTATTTCAATGAATGATGTGTATAAATTTGAAGACCTCCAACAAATTCTTGGGTGATCCTGATGTGCAGTTTCGTAAATTATCCAGCTTTGGTTTCTTTACCTGTCTAATGGAAAGACCAGTAACATGTACCTCTGGGGTTGTTACAAGAATTATGCTAACTAGAAATTATACAATGTTTTATACCACCACCAGACATATAACAAACTCCACTTAAGTATTTTGCTTATTTAATAATTCTCAATCTTGGCATGTTTAGAACATGAAATGTTAATTGAAAGGACCCAATAAACTATAAGAATAGCTTTTAAAATACAGGCAAGGGTTCTTAGATGAGAAACACCTAAGGTTACATTTTTTTTCAAATACAGATTTTCAGGAATGACCCCAGAGCCACTTAGAATTTCTTGGCTGGTGTCTCAGAAATCTTCATTTTGTTTGCTTTTTTCTTTCTTGTATGATTCTTATTCATACCAAAATTCTAGAAAAATTGAATCGGAATCTATTTTGAACTTTCATTTTTTCAGCGTCTAGGTTTTTCCTCTGATTGGAGACTTCCAAGTCTAGGAGGGAGAGACAGGAAGAGAGAGAGAGAGAGAGAGAGAGAGAGAGATAAAGCGGGGGGGAACATACATACAGTGACTATGATAGAAATCAGATGCTAAATGCCTTGAAATTACTAATTGATTTGAAAGTGCAAATTATATGCCAGACATTATTTTAAATAACTTTAGATATTCTGGTTCAGCCTTTCATTTTTTCCATCCATTCAGTTATGCTTTCATGTGCTGTGTGACTAGCTTATATAAGAAAGGTATGTAAGAAAGAAACACATGGTCAAGCATAGGCATATTATGAGCAGGAAAGGGTAGAAAAAGAGATAAATTCGAGCTATGATGTAAAGGTGTTATAAAGAGCCTGGTAAATAGCCTTTCCAGAAACAAAAGTCCTGTTGTACAGTATTCGCTAGTTTCTGGGATGACTAGCAACAGGTTTCAGCTACCAAAATTTTAACAACTCACTGATAAAATTCTGGAATATTTAACCATTCTCACCCACTAGATGGTCTCTGGCTTTATTGCTGAAGGATTTTCATGTAGACAGATGGGGCACCAACACCCTTTCCCAAGAAGATTTATTTGTGCTAGCGCCTGACTCAGTGGATTTGTATCCAAAGGCTGAATGCTGAACATGGTGCAGTTTATACAGTTTTTGTGTCTTTGTCTCTCTTATATGGGCTACACTAACACTATACAATCAGGCTGAGTATGCACTAACATTCTCCAATCTGGCTGGGTATAATTTACCTTACAGAATTACGTCAGAACTACTCACAAGTACACAGAAGCTCTTACTGCTCCACTGTAAAAAGTTCCTGTCCCTATGCATGGGAGGCACCCTACTACTTTATGAAACGTACCTTCATTGATAAAAATATTCCATTATATAGACTAAGAATGGGAATAACTACTGTAATGGATACTATAATAAAAATGCTGAGAGGCTGCAGAAGAGAGAACCTGTAGTTATAATTGAGGACAAGACTGGCAGGAAGCCCAGGATTTCCTCCCTTTTTTGTGCTTCCTCCTCAGCTTCATTTTCCCACTTTAGTTAGAGCACCCATGCCCTTCATTTCTTCTTTTCATATACAAATTTTCTAAGTTTCTGTTTCGGTGTTTTGTTTTTTTAATCTCAGAGAAGTGGGCATAAGATAAATGACTTTCAAGGCATAGTTTCACCTAAGGCAGAGGTGGATGGAACAACTCTCTCATGACTAGAATGATTTGATTAACTTTTTGTTTTATTAGGTTTACTGTAAATTTCTTTCAGATATACCAACCAATATTCACTGAAATAAAAATTTTAAAATCAAGTGTTTCTGCACTCATGATATTCTGCTTTTCCATGCTAAAATGTAAGAAAAGAGACACTTTACTGGGAAAACTGAGACAAAAAAGGTGCAGACAAAGGTTTCACTAAATTTCCATCACATCACCAAAACTAATCGCTGGATATAAAACAGTGTTTCTAAAACTGGAGAAATTCAGTAAGAGTTCAAAATATATTACTCTTCCTTCCATCTGTTATGCTTTATTAGTGTAGTCATTTCTAAAGTAGCCAAATACCAAAAAAGTTAAGATAAAATGCACGTGTCATTTTAGTTTCATTTGTTTCTCGGCTTCCTTAACCCTGCCCTTGATAAGTGCTTTTGTATTAATATTAATACTTTCCATCCTTACCATCTATCCCTGACCAGAATGTTTTTCATTGTAAATCTGCAAATATGTGAGAAATAGGAGAATATGGAAAGGAATTACAATTCAATCTCATTTTTAAGCATCATCAAAGCAATAAATTTTAAATCAGTATTCTGGATAAATTCTCTCCATGCTTTTTTAACAAATATTTTGTGTAAGGCCTTAGGAAAACTCCCAGCCCATCTGTTTCTATGCAGTTGTTATTTACCATGATTTTCTACAAATTTACCACAAACCTAACTGTCTATCTAAAAGGAGAGTATGTGTTATAAATATCACATCATATTGAAACATCATTTCAATTGTATTTATAGTTATAAAGGATTTGATAATTCATTTGTGGATTCAAACATCATATTGGTGTATTTATCTTTGATTTAAGGACCTTTTTTGTTAAGTCTTAGAAACTTGCCCTCTTCATATTTGAAATATTTCTGGAAATAAGCTTATATTGTGCTAAGCTCAGATAAGCAATATTGATACTTTAGCCCAATACGTATTTTCTTGTATTCTAGATCAAAAACCGCAGATTATATAACTACTAGTACTGAACACTGCTCTAAGATTTAAAAAATAGTAAAGATGAAGTTAATAAAAGACTTTTACAGCTTCTCTCTGATTAATCTGAATCTTCCTCCTTATGTTCCTTGTACCTGTTTCCTAGTTTTTGCTGCGATTGCTTCTCCTGTGAGAGTACTTTGTAAGCAGATTATCTGTCTTCATATTCTCCTCCCTGCAAGCCCATGCAACAGTCCCCTACTGGGATAGTCATTCCTAAACTCAGCCTTTGGTCACGTTCTCCTAGGGACAAATGGCTTCAAAGTCTTCCCTTTGCCTGTACAAGGAGGTTCCATCTCTCCAACCTGATTTTGAGTATAGTGCTTCCTTACAAACTGGCTGGACTACTTACAAGCTTCTTCTTTACTTAAATGTGTTGTATCATTTCTTAATTAATAATGCTTGCTGTTTATCTCCCTTTTCTCTCCAACCCCTTCATTTCTCAAAATGAAATCCTCATTATCAGGTGATCATTCAAGTACCACCTCTATGACACCTTGTTAAATGCTTCCTCGTTTGTCAAAACCAATGCTGCGTATACAGTTTTACCTTGCGGCACATAAATTGTTTTTGCTTCTCTTGTTCTCTTTAGAGTGTTTTGTGTTATAGTTATTTGCATGGTAAACTCTGACACTCTGCTGAAAAAAACCTGTAAAATACAATACTAAAGGATCATACTCATTTATTTATGTCTCTTGAAGATGTGTTGGGAACATAAATCAGAGACTATGCTCAGCCCCGGGAACATAAAGATTTGTAACCTTGAGTCATGGCAGGTAGATGGCGTCCTGTTTTCGGGTAGCTCCTTCTGAAAGCGACTCACTAATAAATGTTACTGGGTTTTAGTTTGCTCACCTCTCCTGCAGACCGATTGCAGGTTCTTCTTACTTGGAACAAAGCACCGATCACAACAAGCAAAAAGCAGTGGCCAAGTTTACTTGAAAAAGTAAAAGCGAAGAGTGGAGGGAGAAACTGGTTCTTTAGAGGGAGGGAGGAGCAAGTGAGAGAGAGAGGAGCAAGTTTTCTCCTTTGGAGAAAAGTCAGACAAAAGGGTACGCTGGAGGAAGCGGGGCGGGGGGAGGCTGTTGTGAGAAAGCCACGCTAGCAAGGTCTCCCTGATGTGTGTGTCCGTTCATGCTGTCCAACTCTTGAGGAAACCCAGGAGAACTTCTACATCTGGCTCAGATGAAAATTTGCTCATATTATCACTAGAAGTGCATGTACCAGGCTTTGGGGATGTTCTGTGCTTGTGTTCTGGGCTCTTATAATTAACTGATCACGCCTACTTCTCCAGCCAGCTTGCTGTGCCCACAATCTCCTGTGTCAGTGAAAGGAGATTAAACTAATGTAAACTATTTCTTCGTCTTTTCTTCTCTCAATTCACATGACATACATTCGGGTTATCATTAGAGGCAAAGCCAAAGAAAAAATTAAGAAATAAAGTGTCAACTATCATAATAGACCTAGGTACACAGTGATTTGGATTTTTAAAAATCATTTTGACTTAGAATGATGAAACCTTAACATAAAGTTACACATAAGCTGTACATGATCATGAGAGGCTTACAAAACAGGAGGGCTAAGTTCAAAATATGAGTAGAAAGGAGGATAAAAACACTCATGGCCAAGGAGACACTTCACAAGTTTAATATGGAAAGGGAATAAAAGCATTTTAGAAGGGTACATTCTTTAAATCTACAATAGAGTTTTGGAACCCAAAGGGCTAGTGTATGCTCAAGGATATAAATCTCAGGCCATGGAAGGGATGGGTCTAGCATTTGTGTCTATTTGCTTGTAGATATTTTAAAATGTTTTATGTCTGATATTGCTATTATTATTACAATTATTATTATTGTTACTATTATTATTATTATTATTATTATTATTATTATTATTATTATTATTATGTAGTACCAAGGATTAATCTCGGGACCTCGTGCTTGTGAGGCAGGTGACAGTTCCTAAATACCTGGCCCTATTCGTTATTTTTAATTCAGGTAGAAATGCTTAACCAAAAGTTCAAACTGAAAAATGTATAATGTTGATTGTCAGTATTTCTTGTGTTACTGGAGGGTTCAGGAATTGTTTGCCTGTGCCAGTTTCTTCAAGTGTTTTTTTCTATTTTCTTGCAGCAGTTGCCATGCTTCTGGTCATGCATTGCAGTCTCTGACTCATGTTTATCTGGTTTTAGAACAGGTAGAGAGATAAGGGTAGTTCCAATCTTGTGCATGTAGGTATCCAGTTTTCCCAACAAGATTTGTTGAAGAGACTATCTTCTCTCCAGGTTGTTGGCTCCCTTGCCAGCGATCAGACAGCTCTAGGTGCATGGGTTTGTTTCTTTGTTCCGTTCTATTACACTGCTCTGCATGTTTGGTTCTTACCGGTACTGTATTGTTTTTGTTACTGTAGCTTCTTTGTAGTATAATTTGAAATTGGTTATTGTGATGTTCTGGCATTGTTCTTTGTGGTCAGCTGTTAGGACTATTCTGGGTCTTTTGTACGTTTGTATTTCAGACAAGATTGGGTATGTTCAGGGTGGTATAGCTGTAGATTCTTGTATTTCTTTGTGTGTGTGTGTGTGTGTGTGTGTGTGTGCTTTTGGCCTTTTAATTCAAAGAACTATATGACATTGTTAGATGCTTTCTCTTCCCATTTACTTAGTGTTCACAACAAAAATAAAATAATCGATGTTGAATCCCCATCTAGATATATTGTATATATTGAGTAAATGAACAAATTAGGATAAAGAAGGTACTAACATGTTCTTAATAATAAAAAATTAATATTTGCAATTACAATAGCATTCAGTACTAAAACTAAAATGTCCATTTATATCTTGTTGACAGAATAAAAAAATGAAGCAAAAAATGGATTACAGTAGAGTAAGAGTCTAGCTGAATGCAGTAGGGAAATATACCCACAGAAAGAAAAAAATTACAATTTTTTGATTACTGAAGAACTGAAGGAGGGGTGGTGTCCAACTGCTGTCCTGTTGTACTGGATGTTTAGAAGAGTGATGTAACAGGTTATTTTAAAACATCAATATTTACACAACAGTAGAAAGTACACACTTCTATTTTCCCATGAAAGATGTAGACACAGATGTGAGGGGATATATGATTTTTCACAATACTTTTGGGGAAAATATAGGCAGAAGCTGCTTTAAAACACTGAAAGAGGAGGGGCCCTTTTCAGACACTCCTGGTGAGAGTTGTAGGCTCCATGGCAGGTGAGTGGTTTGGTGTGGGGCCCTTAGTTTTCGACATGCGTTGCACACAGAGGGTCCTCACGCGCACCAACATTGAAAAAGCACTGCTTTAGGCAAAAAAATAGCATTTGACAAAACTTGAGCCATAGTCGAAGAAACAACCTCACATTTGCTGTTGGAGGACGTAACTGGAACAAGAGGTAAGCACCGGAAGTCAGAGCAGCAGCACTTAGGAGTCCTGGCAAGGGCAGAGAAACCTGGGGTGGCCCTAGGACATCACAGAGCACAGCAGGGGTGGGAGAGCTAAGGCAGGCCCAGGACCCTGCTCCTTGTATTTCAAAGTGAATTTTAGGATTGTTTTTTCTACTTTTGCAAATAATATTGTTAGTATTTTAATACATAACATTAAATCTGTAGGTAGCTTTTGGGAAGGTGGTCATATTGTTAATATTGGCTCTGCCAACCCATCGAAAAAAGGGGGTCCTTTTACTTTTTAAATATCTTCTTTAATTTCTGTCGTCAATGTTTTGTAATTTTCATTATAGAGCTCTGAAGCCTGTTCAGATTAATTCCTGAGTTTTTATTATTTTTCAAGCTATTTTGAATAGAATTTTTCCTGACTTATTTCTCAGTGGTCTCATTATTAACATATAGGAAAGGCACTGATTTTTGTGTTTTGATTGTTCCTTCCATGTCGCTGAAGTTGTTTGTTAAATCTAAGTGTCATCTGCTTGTGTTTCTATAGTCTTAGAACATGGATGGACATTATCTACAAATAAGAATAGTTTAACTTCTTCCTTTCCTCTTCGTGTTCTGTTTATTTTTTTCTGTCTAAAGTTTCAAGTACTGTAATGAACAAGAGTGGTGAGAAGGGATACATTTTTTTTTTTCCTTCGTTGCCAGAGATTGAACTCAAGACCTGCAAATCAGATACTGTGCCAGGGAGCTAAATACCCAGCCCACGAAAGAATACTTTTAACTCATTCTGATTCTAGAAAATATGTTATCAGTTTTTTTCCCTTAAAGTGTGATGTCATTATATGCAGCATGTGTCAACTTGAGAAATTATCTTTCTCTACCTTTAATCTTCATATTTGCTTTCAAGCTGCCACTGCTTGTTGTATCATTACCCATTCTTTCAGTCTATTTCTTTGAATGTGAGCTGTGTTTCTTGCAGGCAGCAGATAACTGAGTCTTGATTTTTGAGCAGTTTGTACGTTTTTATTAGATAATTAAGACCACGTATTTAAGGTGTTATTGTTGAAAGTTATGTATTCATTGCAGTTATTTTTTTTCCCTAGGGTTTGATTCATTTCTGGCATTTTTTAAAAATCTGCCCTCTCACTGAGATTTACAGTTTCCTTTGGCATTCTGGTTGTGACTTTTTCCCCTGTGTGATTAGGATTCTATAAAATTCTTTCTGTACCACTGGCTTGGCAGTTATAATTTTTTTTTTAGTTTATCTTTATCTTGTAAGGTTTTTATTTCATCTTCAGTTGTGAAAGATAGCCTTGCAAGATGCAGTAATCTAGGATAGTAATCCCTTTCTTTTAGGGCTTTGAATACAGAATTCCAGAGTCTCTGGAATTTAAAATATCTCTTGAGAAATCTGCTGTTTTTCTGAAGGGTTTGCCACTATATATAATTTGGCATCTTTCTTTAACAGCTTTTAATTTTCTTGTTTTGAATTTTTGGAAATGACTGTGACATGTAAGGGAAATGTTATTTTTTTAATCATGTCTATTTGGGATTCTAAATGGCTCCAGGGGTCTTGGTATCCATCCCAATCCCGAGTTGTAAATTTTTTGCCATAATTTCAGTGAACGTATGTTCTACACTATTAGTTTATACCTTCACCTTATTAAAACCAATGATTCTTAAATTTTCTGTTTGAGAGTTGTCTAGGAGCTCTTGTTGTTGTTGTTGTTGTTTTTTGTAACTTATTGTATCTTCTGTTACATCCACTTTGTCATCAAGCTATGATTTCTTTTTCTCTTTTTCTTTTTAATTCTGGCCCTTCTTGCGTATTGATGAGAGTTTCAATTTAGTTGTTTTATTTGTTTAACTGGGGATTTTGCTTCCACAAATCCTCTTTGGTTCTTTTTGAAACTGCTTTGTCTTTACTGAAGTGGTTTTTCATATCCTGTATTGTCTTCCTTAATTCATTTAGATATTTATTTGCATTTTCTTTGGGCTCATTAATCATTTTAGGAATTGATTTATTCATGTGATTATTTCTATTTATTTGCCAACATGGAGCAGGTTTTCATATGTATTCTCTCTCTCTCTCTTTTTAAATTTTTCTGAAGACAGGATCTCACTATGTAGTTCAGGATGGCCTTGAACTACGATGTAGCCCAGATTGCAGCATTACCTTGTGCATGAAAGCACCTACTTAATGTAGTTGAAGTATTAAGTTCTATCCCTAACAACATTTGATGGGGAAGGAATAGCTACAATTAAATTTAACATCTAAATAATCAATTAAATATCAACATTTAACCTAAATATTTCTTAAAATATTCTCAACTTTTTTTACTAATCCAGGAAAGGAATAAAGGAGTAATAATGTAAATAAGCTAGGAAAATGAATGAAACAGTTTTTTCCATTAAATTTGTTGGTACATTTAAAGCAAACAATACAGTTACATTTATCATGGGGATCTTGTACCTTTACACGATACATATTGTTCTTGTTTTTTCCTCATACCTCTGCCCTCCCTTCACCCCCTTCATCCTTCCCTATTTACAAAGACTTTGTTTCCATATTTTTCACATTTTTTGTTTCCCTTATTTCCTTCCTTTCCCCTTCCACTTCCCTTTTAGTCATTTACACTTTTAGTTTTTTACACCAAGGAAACTATTCGGTATTTACTCAAAAGTGTCCTATTTATTTCACTTAAAAGTATAGCCTCAATGTGCATCCATTTAGCTATAAATGTTTCTATTGTCTCGTTCTTTATGGCTGAGTAGTACGCCATTTTATAGAAAAACCATATCTTCTTTATCCAGTCTCCAATTGATGGGCATTTGGGTTGTTCTCAAGTTTTATCTGTTATGAACAGTGCCGCTCTAAACACGGGTGCACATATATCCCTGTGGTATGATTCTTTTAATTCCTTTGGAAAGATATCCAGCACAGGGATAACTGGGACCTCAAATGGAACCTCTAGTCCTAGTTCTTTGAGGTATTTCCGTATTGATTTCCATAGTGGTCCCACTAACAATGGAGAAGGGTTCCTTTCTAACCACAGCCCCATGAGCATTTGTTATTGGTTGATTTCTTGATAACAGCCATTCTTTCTGGGGTGAAGTGGAATCTCAGTGTTGTTTTCATCTGCATCTCTTTCAGCTATGTTGAATATTTTTTATATATTTATTTGCTCTTTTTACTTGTTTGTCTGAGAAATGTCTGTTTATTTCAGATGCCCATTTTTGAATTGGGTCTTTGTATTTGGGGGGGTTCTGATTTTTTTTTTTTTAGTTTTTTATATGTTTAATATAGTATTTACTCCTTTGATGACTAAGTGGCAAAATTTTTTTCCCACACTATAGGTTGTCTGTTAACTTTGTTGGTGATTTCTCTTGCACTGCAAAAAGTTTAATACAATGAGATCCCAGTTATTTATTCTTTATGCAAGTTCTTGTGCTGCTGATGATTTGTTCATAAAGTCTTCTCCTGTGTCAATGTCTTCATGAGTTCTACCTAATTTACTTTCCAGTAAGTTTAGTGTTTCTGTTTTGATATTCAGATCTTGAACTCACTTGGATTTTAGTTCAGTGCATGGTGAAAGAAGGGGATCTAGTCTTAATCTTTAGCAAGTTGAAAGCCAGTTTTTCCAACACCATTTATTAAAGAAGCTATCTTTCCTCCAGTGAGAATAGTTGGCTCCTTTGTCAAGGATGAAGTAGCTGAGTATGTCTGGTGTTGTTTCTAATCTGTTTCATTGATCCTTGAGTCTGTTTCTTTGTTAGTAACCATGCTGTTTTTATCACAGAGGCTTTGTAGTATAGTTTCCAGTTGGGAATTGTGATACCCCCTGTCATGTCTCTGTTAACTAGAATGGTTTTTGCTATTCTAGGTCTCTTCTGGTGCCAAGTGAAGTTTTGGATTCTTTTCTCAAGTTCTGTGAAATATGCTTTTGGCATTTCAATAGGGATTGCATTGAATCTGTATAGAAATTTTGGAAGTGTGGCTATTTTCATTATTTAGATTCTTCATACCCAGGAGCAATGGCTGTCTTTCCATTTTCTTATGTCCTCTTCTATATCTTTTTGCAGAGTGCTGCAATTTTTAGTGTACAGGTCTTTTGTCTCCTTCATAAGATTTATTCTTAGATATTTCATTTTTTGGATATTATTATGAAAGGAATTGTTTCCCTAATTTCTCTCTCAGTGAGTCTGTTATTTGTGTACAAGAAGGCTATTGATTTTTATTGATGATATGATGCTCTTCATAGAAGATCCAAAAAACTCTGCCAAAAGATTGCTAGACTTAGTTGACAGATTTAGTAGAGTAGAAGAATGAAACAGTTTTAAATATAGAATTTATATATAAGAATAGAAGGATGAAAAGAGGAGATTTCAGTGGAATGAAAGGAGCAGGAAAGACAGAATAAAAGATTAAAGAAATATAATTGAATACAGTTAGGGTGTATAGGAATATTAAATCCAATTGCAGAACTCTTCATTTAATGACAAAGTAGTTTATTTTCCCCTTTATCAAACATAGAAATAATACATATTTTAATCAATAGCCTTCTTATACACAAATAACAGACACACGGAAAGAGAAATAAGGGAAAAATTTCCTTTTACAATAGCATCCAAAAAAAATGAAGTATCTAGGAATCAATCTAACATATTTTAAAATATTTTTTAAGAATGTTTTTATTTTCAGAACATGCACAGATGAATGTGCCTAAAATACAATAGGTCATAGGCACTCCTAATTTAGTGACCAAGCTCACTTCCCATAAATAGGACATTAAAGAATTGGTTACTAAATAAGGATTTTATATAATATGTACATTACAATATTTAGAACAACAAAATAGTGAAAGGAAACTCCAAATTGCTGCCCTTGCTTTTGATTGCATAATTCCTACAAGCACTACTGTACTCTATAAAAATCTAAATCAACATTATTATACTGTGAAATCAGTAAAATTACAGTACTATAGAAAGTGTGTTTTCCAAAAAAGGCACTGAGGGTCTATCAACCAGATGTGTAAAACTGTACAAAAATAAATAAAAAGATAAGTTATAAGTCCAAACAGCAAACATCATTCATAAGATCAGTTATTAAACAGTTAGTTCATTAAATGGGGCATATTTACAATTAGCAGAGATACAGTTAGAAAACCTATGAAACAATCCTTGGGGTAGGAGACTGTGAGAAAACTAAACAAGATACAATAAAAGCAAAATCAATAACTAACATGCATACACCTCATATACACACATACACCCAAAAGAAAATGAAAAAAATAAGCAAGCCATTTCAGCATCTTTCTGTGTGGGAGATTTTTATATAGGAGATGTTTAATTCCCCTCCTGATTCTATTATTGGATACTTCTTGATAAAGAGTAAATGTATTTTTAAGTCCAAAGTTGTTCTTTGACTATTCCAATAGGAGAAGCCACTTACTGCTGTTAAGACTGAGTTCATCCTCCTGGTGGTTATAACTCAGTTTTGTGATGAGTCTGTCTGTGGCAAGATTTGCTGATACCAGCTGACTCGATCCCATCCACACTGGGGATTGAGGGTGACAGAAATATCTGGGCTGTCCACCAAATCACTTTCTTCCATAGGCAGGGTCAGGCTGTAATTCAAAGTCCTGTAATTTACCAGTCAGTGCTCTTGGAGCAATGTCTGGCTGGTGCCTCAACTCTGCTACATTCACTTGGAAAGGTGATTGGGTATGCCAGGTCAGAAATGGGGTAGCAAGCTACAGAAGGCTGGGCACCACAGTGGCACTCCCAGACTTAACCTGGCTTCCTCTAAAAAACCGAAGCATTGCTGACCTTTCCTTCCATCCTAATGTCCAAACAGCCACAGTTTTCTGCTTCCTCTAGTTCGTTTTATTTTGTTTATGCATTTCCCTGTATGTGGTTGAATGTACTTTCCATCTATTGATTTTGTGTCATGTGTTTCCCTAGGACTTTCCTAGCCTCAAATTTGGTTCATGAATTTGAACCATGTACAGGTTCCTCCAATCCCATGATTTTAGCATTTTTTTCTGTCAAGATCGGAATTATCCCAGCCTACATTAATTATCTGGACAACTGCCACTGTATCCCTGGACAGGTGTAGCTGTTTAGACTCAGAGAAACAAACAAAAACAATTTTTTTTTCTCTTGCACAAATAACAGAGGCAAAGGGTGTTACTTAAAATTCATTTGCTAGCACACTTTAAAATTGGTCTATGATCTGTGCAAATGTTTCTATTTATTTGGCTCTTTGTCTTATCCCCACTGATTTTAGCATAATTTTATGAAGTCTGTGTTTGCTGTGTTTATTATATACATTTTCTCCTTATCTCCCTTTGGCCCTTCAGATTCGACTAATATATCTCTGATTAGTTCACATTTTTTGTTCTACAAAGAGTAATCTCTCAAATATATTTTTTTCATTGAGTTTATTGATACATTTTAGGTATACGGTACAGTTACATTCATCATTGGGATCTTGTACCATTGCTTACATGACAGGTCGTGGGTCTCATTTTTTCCCCTTGTCCCTGCCGTCCCTTCACCCACCCTCCCCTCCCAATTTATGAACATTTTATTTCCATTCTTTCATTTTGTCATATTTTTTTCTTTTCCCTTATTGCCTTTCCTCTACCCTTCCTACTTTCCCTACATCTTTAGCCCTTTTCTTCCTATTTCACATAGTCAATTATCTCATTAGGATCTTATGTACTATTATAGTTTTTCACACCAGAGAAACTATTCAATATTTACACGTGTGACTTATTTATTTCACTTAGGAGTATATCCTCACTATGTATCCACTTTCCTATGAATGTATCTAATTTCTCATTCTTTATGGCTGAGAAGTATTCCATTTTATAGAAAAACCACAAACATATTTTAATGGATTTTTTGTTTTCTGTCTTATGTAGGATTCAAACTATGCAGGATAACTTCCAAATACAAATACTGTGATAACATTAAGAGATAAAATCAGCTTTTCTAAGATATTTTTCCATTCGTTGGTGTTTTTAGTTTATAATAAAATTATTGATTTATTTTTTAAAAGATTTTAAAGTTATAACTGATAAACAATAAAGTGGACATGACTAAGGTGTTGCACTCAACAATGTTTGACCTATGTCAATTGAGGTCAATATCTCAATCAAGATGAAGGTTATATCCATCCTCTCAAAAGTTTCCTTTCTCTTAAATGGCTATGTAGAGACAGAATGGTGTGATCATAGGATACGGATGTGTATAACACTTTAATAAATATCAAAACAGTTTTACAAACTGTAGCATTTAACACCTTCCCAGCAGACAATGAGAATCCAGTTTCTTTAGTTCTTTATACTATTTGCTAAGTCTTTCTAATTCTAGACATTCTAAAAGCATCTTTTGGAATTTTGTTGTTGGTTTAATTTGCATTTCCCCAAAGAATTATGCCAAGCACGTTTTCATGCACTATAGCCACCCACATATCCTTTTTGCTTATTGTGCTTAGTTTCTCATTATAAAGTTCTGGGAGTTCTGTATATATTATGGGTTAAAGCCCTTCACCAGAACGTGACACACAAGCATCTCAGTGTTTGCGCTTCTTTTTCTTTCTCTGAACAGTGAGTTTTCAGGAGCAGGGAACACAGGACTGCTAGTTTCAGCTCTGACAGATGAGGATCTTGGATATTGTCACTTCCATCTTTAGAGAATAAAAATGAACAAAGTGAAAATTCAGTGACTTATTTTGTCCAATCAGAGAAGTGAAGTTATAAGGGAAATTGTCACTCTGAAATCTGGACAGACCAGAGAATTTGGAGAGAAGCAGTAACTAAATAGTTTTTCAAGAACAGAAGATTCTGTAACTAAACCGTTAGGAACAATTAAATCACAAGTTTTTATGAATTATGGGAGTGAGAGCCCCTTGAGGTCAGGGATCCTGGCGAGATTCTTACATTTTTAGTAGTCTTTCCTTCCACATTTGCAACCAAAACATCCCCCAGAAGACTTACGTTTCAAGACAAGAACTTTGGAAGTTGATTAAATCGTAAGGGCACTGAAGGTGCTGTAAAGCAGTGCTTGCTGGTTGGAGGAGGTGGGTCAATGGGGGCATCATTTTGAAAGCTACATCTCTCCCAGGCTCTCTTCTTACTCTGTTTCCTGGCTGCCATGGATGGAACACCTTCCCTCTATCACCAACCTTGACCATGCATGCTATTTCTGCCTTGGAGCCCTCTGACCATAGACCGAATCTTTTAAGACCATGAGCCAACGTACACCATCTCTTCCTTTAAAATGTGTATGTCAGGCATTTTGTACCATCAAACCAAAACTGATTTCACTTAGGAGTACATCCTCAAAGTGTATCCATTTTCCTATGAATAACTCTAATTTCTCATTCTTTATGGCTGAGTAGTATTCCATTTTAGAGAAAAGCCACATCTTCGTTATCCAGTTTCCAAATGATTGGCAAATGGGCTGTTTCCAAGTTTTAGCTATTACAAACTGTGCTGCTATAAACATAGGTGCACATATGTCACTGTGATATAATTGTTTTAATTCTTTTGGAAAGATACCCAGCAGAGCTATGGCTGGGTCAAATGGAACCTCTAGTCCCAGCTCTTTGAGGTATCTCCATATTGATTTCCATAGTGGTTGCACCAGTGTGCACTCCCACCAACAATGGAGAAGGTTTCCTTTCTCCCCACAACCCCGCCAACATTTGTTTTTGTTTGATTTCTTGATAGCAGCCATTCTTTGTGGGGTGAGGTGGAATATCAGTGTTGTTTTCATCTGCATCTCTTGAATGACCAGTGATGTGGAACATTTTTCAAATATTTTCTTGCTGCTTTTACTTCTTTGTCTGAGAAATGTCTGTTCATTTCAAATGCCCATTTGGGGGGCTGGTTGTTTTGAGTTCTTTCTATATTCTAGATAATAGTCCTTTGTCTGAGGAGCAGCTGGTAAAAGTTTTTTCCCACATTGTAGGTTGTCTCTTAGTTCTGTTGATGGTTTCTTTTGCAGTGCAGAAGCTTTTTAATAAGATGAGATCCCACTTGTTGATTCTTCCTGCTAGTTCTCTTGCTAAGTGAAATAAATAAGTCACACATGTGTAAATACCGAATAGTTTCTATGGTGTGAAAAACTATAATAGTACACAAGATCCTAATGGGATAATTAACAATGTGAAATAGGAAGAAAAGGACTAAAGGGGTAGGAAAAGTGGGAAGGATAGGGAAAAGGGAATAAGGGCAAAGCAAAAAATATGAGAAAATGAAAAAATGGAAATAAAGAGTTTGTAAATGGGGAGGATAGGAGGAGGTGAAGGGAGGGCAGAGACTAGGGGAAAAATGAGAACCAAGACCTGTCATGTAAAGGTACAAGATCCCAATAATGAATGTAACTGTATTGTATACCTAGAATGTACCAATAAACTCAATAAAAAGGAAAACAAAACTGATTAATTCACATGATTAAAGTTTGAGGATGATCCTTCCATTGTTCTGGCAGAAAGAAAGGAAGATTAACAATTGTGAAATGAGTCCATTAACTTGTCTAGAAGAAAGGCCTTCTCTTTTTTTTTTTTTTAAAGTTTTTTTCTCTCATTGAGTTGGTTGGTACATTTTAGGTATAAAGTATAGTCATTCATCATTCCTCCCTTCACCCCCTCCTCCCTTCCCCATTTACAAACACTTTATTTCCATTTTTTCATTTTCTCATATTTTTTTCTTTTCCCTTATTACCTTTCTCCTACCCTTCACACTTTTCGTACACCTTTAACCCTTGTATTCCTATTTCACATTGTGAATTATATCATTAGGATCTTATGTATTATTATAGTTTTTCACACCAGAGAAACTATTAAGGCCTTATCTTTAAGCAAAAGTATGTGCATGTGCTTAGTTTGGAACTCTTAGTGCAGTTGGGAAAAAAGGAGTTTAGTTTTCATTCCAGGAATTCATTTTCCCTGCCTCACTTAAGGGGAATAAAGGTCAGTAAGAGTTGAGGCTTCTAGGAAATTGAGAACACTGTAGGCATAACATTGGGATATTGACTTATGAATGTCAGTGTCCTGAGATGCAGGACAAGTAAGACTTGGCCTTAATTGGAAAATTTCAGAAAACTTCACATTTTCCACATCTCACTCCCACACCAATAAGGTTCTAATAATTAAAAACTCTGAGTTTTACCTAAATGATCTGCAGCACACTGACTTATTAAAGTGTATTTCCATGACAAGCCCAAAGCCAGTAGGAAATCCCAATAAAAGCAAAAAGAAATTGGAAGTTTTTGTTTCTTATACTTAGCTTATGGTAAATATAAACCCCAGGCTAAATGTGAGGAAGTTTACAATAAGTCTTCACACAAATGCCTAATTACCTCAGCTTTAATGTCCCAGTACAGCATGATTGATCTTTTAAAAAATAGTATAAGGAATGCCAGAAAACTAGATTAAGAAAAACAAAATGGATAGCAGGATAAATATTTGAAAGAAGTGGTTGAGTATTTAACAAAATTAATGTGAAATGGCAAATCATGAATGTAGACCTACAGGAAAATATCAAATAAGATAAATATCGGAATAAACATTTGTGAACCTCTGGAACAAAGTAATAAAAACTCAACAATTAAAAAAACAATTTTAAAAGGTAGCTCCTGACAATAAATTGTGGTTTTTGTGTTGTACTTTGAAAATTTTTAATTGGCATCAGGGTATAAATTTTATCGTGTTAAGTGTTGGATACTTTTGTATTCCTATAAATTCACTTGAGCTTTGTTCAGAGGTTCTAAGGCTTTTGGGAAAACTTTAATCCTGTAGGATCTGGCTTGTGCAATTTGTTAGTGTGATTTCAAGCCATAATCATTCTAGAGCTAAGTATTCTTATTACCGAAGAAAAACTGTTAGGTTAGAATTTTCATGACTAACAATGAATTAGTTAACCTCTTATTTAAATTTGCAAATAAAAGTTATAACCCTACTGAAGTGTCTTCTGGAGTTATTCAATGTCACCAAGCACCAAGAGAGTTCTGGGGAAGGAGGAGGAGTTGAAATTTTTAATTATCCTTTAGTTTTTGATATTTGGCTGGAAAGCTAATTGCACTGATTTTTAATATATTCACAAAATAATTGAATCTGTTAAAATACTGCTAAGTAGGAAATTCAAAAAATCCAATATTACTGCGTACAGTAAACTATATTCATAGAGATATCTAGGATGTGTGAACAGGGAATTTGGTGGATTTCTAACTCCCATTCTATCAAACTGCAAATAACTGAAACAAAAGAAAGAAAAATAGCAATATGACTACAAGCTAAATATGGAGGAAAACATTTGGCAAAATCCAAAGGGACTTTAATTACATCAGTTATGAGGAAAAGTTAATCTAGCAACCATATGTTCCATCTCTTGATAGAAAATAGTAAAAGAAGTATCAAAGAAGTTGGAAAAAAATTTTCATTGAACCTGCTTTTCCTAGTATTCTGTCTCCCTCGAATGGACATAGAGACTTTTCTAACCTGAGAAATAAACTTCGGTTCTCTACCTATACAGGAGTTCTCTAGTCAGCTAGTTATAACAATGACCAAGGCATCCCATTTTCTCATCTACCTTCCTTTATACAGTATCATCTTCCTTTTTCAAAATCCTAATAGAAATTTTTGCTATCCAAACAATGCTGAACATAGAAGTATGAGGAAGATGACCCCCTAGGTCATGGGACAGGGAAGTCAGGAAAACTAAAATCTTATGAACTATGTAATTGACAAAAGCATTTATAGAAGTGTCTTGCCAAAAAGTAAGAGTGAGACTCAAGCCTATTTACAAAATGTCTATATTTACATCCCATTTTCACTTAGAAAATAAATTTTTGAAAATATTTCTTAGCTTTTTCTATGTTACTGTTTCTTATTTAATAAGTGTAAATGAATTAAGAATGTAAAATTTAGGACAGGAAGTTGTACATAGTAAATATTCAATAAGTAAGTATTCATTATACTCATTGCCATCCTCATAAAATCATCGTCACTATCACTTTCATTTTTAGATTGTGAGACAGAACACAATAGCAGCAAGAATTTGGTTAGTGATAGAATCACATTTCATGCTGCAAGAGAAAATCAGGTTCCGAACCTCAGCTAAGAACACAGGTTGTACAATTGCAATTTATTTTGCATATTTCCCTCAAAAATGGATCATAATTGAGTATAGTTCAAATATCTCCTCCACAGAGATACAGCAAACAATTAAATAAAGGAATTTGGGCAAGTTTAACAACTATCCTTCATTAAAATGCCAAGTAAACTGAAGACAGTATATTTTCATCATTTGATGGGGAATATCTGTCATTCTGAAATTCAATAGCAAATATAAAATTTACCAGATAAGTGCTAGTGGTTTCCTCGTTAAGTCTAGAAAAAACAGCAATCTGACAAATAAATAAGAGCTGTAGCTGAAAAGAGAGCTATTACCATCAATTTTCAGTAAGAACTTATTTTTCTTCAAAAGCATAGAATTTCTGCTGAAAAGCTCTTGCAATTAATAAGGGACATAAATAGTATGCTGACTTAGACTGAAATGAATCTCTGATGTATTGAATTTTGAAATAAAACTGCTTGAGTTAAAGAAAATATAGACTGATTTTTTCCAAGATGAGGAAACACATTCTAAATATCACATTAATGGGAAAATTCACCAAGGATTGGACTTAAATATTTTATTACATTAATTTTAAAGAATGATAACATAAAACAAAATGGTAAATTATAAAATAGAAGAACCAATTGCAAAATGTGTTGCATAAAAGCATCTAAAGTATTTAGTGATCTAGAGTTAATATAAATTCATCCCTTTATGTCTGTTTAAAAAGCATGATTTCCTAGTTTATAAAAAAAGTACAGCCAGGGATTTGGCTCAGTGGTGCCACTGCCTGCCTTGCAAGGACCTGAGTTCAATCCTTGGTAGCAAAAAAAAAAAGTATAGTTTTTACATATATTAAAATATAATAATCAAAATAATGAAAATTGCAATAAGAATATAATTGTTACTTAGGATATTCCCAAACATAATGTAAAATATACAAACTAATCACAAAAGCTTGCTATTAACACAGCACACTTCTATATCATAACTGATATTTGTCAAGTAGATATTATATTTAAGTCTTTTGCATACAGAATATTTACATAAATTACATTGCTCTATTAAGTATTCACAACAATCTTATGAAGTAGTTATTTATCTCCATCGCCTTAAAAAAATAAAAGGGCACCAAGCCATTAAAAACTTTCACAAGTTCAGTTAGATAAATTGGGGATTTAACTAATGAAGTCTGATTAAAAATTCTACCTAGTTAAGCACAGAACTATGCTGAAAATAAATGCAAACTTCCCCACAGAGATAGGTACATATTATCAGATTTTAAAAAGACACGCTTTTAACCCCTCAATTAAATTTCCAAGCTTGTATCACAAACATTCAAAAATTTGAACAGACTTATGTATAAAGATTTACTACTCATTTTAAAAATTGAAAATACACTGAATATTAAACTAATATTAAACCATACTTTGATAGTTTAATAAAATATAAGGAATTAATGAAAGTAAATCATCAATGTGCTTATAGGCATTTTCATTACTATTAATTTTTGACAGATACGTGGCATATTAAAAAAAGATGATGCAGGAAAATAAGGAGTTGATAAACATAAAAATCAGACTAATACTCATCCCTAAGGTTTAAAGAAGGAATTCACAATTTTTCTATTTAAATAGACATTTGTTGTAGGTTCTTCATCTCATCATTATTGCTTTTTCCACTTTTAAATTTTTTATTGTTAACTGATACATAATGTTCATATGTTTGGAACATCATGAATTCTCTCTCTACATATATTTATGCATATATATTTATATAAATATGGTATTATTTAAATCTGGTAAAACTAGAAATTTTAAACATTTATTATTTATTGTGAAACTATCTGAAGTACTGACTTCCAGCCTTTTCAAAATATAAACCTTACATTACTGTGATCTCTAGTCACCCAGTTCTACAATAGCACAGCAGAATGTCTTTCTCCAACTGTAACTTTTTATGCATTGATCAATATTTTCCTAACCCTTCCTCACTCCTACTGTCCCTGGCCCTTGATAAACACCATTCTATTCTCAGCATCTTTGTGATTAATATTTTTCAAATTCCCACACATAAATGAGATCCGATGGTAGCTGTCTTTTTGTATAAGGCTTATTTCTCCTAACATCATAACCTCTAGTTCCATCCATATTGTTATAAACAATAGAATTTCATTCTATTTCATGGCGAGTAGTATTCCATTGTATACTCCATATTTTCTCCATCCATTCGTCAGCTGATGAATACTTATTTTGGTTTCATTTTTTTGGCTGCCATGAAAAATGATGCAATGAACTTGAGACTGCGGAGGCCTCTTGACAGAATGATTTCATTTTCTTTGGATATATTCCCAGCTGTGGCATTGCTAGGTCCCACATGGTAATTCTAGTTTAAGTTTTCTGAGGAACCCTTGCAGTGTTTTCCACAATGCCCTCATTCTCACCAAAAGTGCTCAAGGGTTCAATTTTCTCCATATCTTCACCTCTTTTCTGTTTGTTTGGGTTTTTTGTATATCAATTACTTGAATGTTTGGTGCAATTCAGCAATGGAGTCATCTGAGTCTTGGGCTCTTCTTTGGTGGGAGGTTTTTCATTACGGATTCAATCTTGTTATTGCTGTTGATCTGTTCAGGTTTTCTATTTTTTCATGATTTACTTATGGCAAAGTAGATGTCTCTGTCTCATTGGTATTTACACTCCGGTTTGTTACAAATATTAATCTGAATTTGTTTAATGTTTCATAAATAGTACAAAGTCAAACAGATGAACTAAATTTCGATTTCAATGTGACAATTATGTACTTATTTTCAAAACTGTGCTAAAAAAGATATAAACAGTCAAGACCTTGACTGGGTAGGTTTCAGTAGTTACAGTATAGTGGTTTTTGATTTTTCTGAATCAGTGTATTTATATTGAATGTATCAGCATTCTCAGTTTGATAATGGTAACTCACCTATCATTAAAATAAAAACAAAAAGTTGCCCAACAACCACAAATAACGGAATATAAAGCAAAAGAACATGAACTGAAAACCTAAAAGAAAGGGAGAAGTCAAAGCAATAGATTGAGGATGGAAGCTGCAAGTGTCCTAACAGCATTTCATCAACCCCACACGAAATTGACTTTTGTAGGAGAAGAAGAAAGGACAAAGTCCAAGATCTACTAATGTTGGGGGAGCCGTTAACTGACAAAGAGATATATACTGTGAGAACAATTGGGAATTAACAAATGCGTATAATGCAGTGTAACCCTTGGCAGGTTTCCTTTGACATCCAGGCATCCCTTTGATCCTAGAGGGATGAAACAAATTTTTTCAAGGTTACAAACAAGTGACAAGCAAACTGGGGCCTGAATCCAAGTCTTATTATTAACCCCGAATGCTCTTTGTACTAACAGAACTGTTAATTGTGGAGCATTTTATGCCTTGTTATTTCAGATCTGCAAAAGGATTTCCTCCTGGTCCAGTAATGTTAGCCCAATGCTGAAATAATATCTTCAGAAAACACTTAGTTGGCTGCACGGGAAAGCAAAAATGACCAGTATGTTGCTGATCATAGTGGCATTGGATAGTCTTTTCCTTTCTGCTTTCTTATGTAATGAGTATAGTCTTCCGTACTGACAAAGAGTGATTTTAAACCACCTCACAACCGAAGAATATTCTTTCATACTAAGGTAGGTATAATATATAATGAATTCCTACTAGCATTTTTCAACTCTGTCCAGTTGTTAATGTTGTTTCTGGAACTTAAGTTCCAATGGAAATTAGACTTCTCTCATAATTATGGACATGGTGTTTTCCTTTTAAAATGGTAAGGTAATGGGCTTGCCCACACTAATTTAGAGTCCCACCAACTCATGTGCTATTCATATAGAAAGAGTAAATATTTCTCAGATCTTTGATGGTAGAAAAGATAGAAAGTTGTAGGAGCGGCTACGGATGATAAACTCTGGTTCCTAGCTTTCTCCTTTGAGGAAAATTATTCTCATTGTGGAAGGGGGATGGTGGAAGAATTTTGTTCTGCAGAGCAAACTGGTGGAGGCTAAGAAGTAGAACGTGGGAACAATGCCAGAGAGGACCAGGTGAGGGACCATTTAGACATCCCAAGGTTAGACCCCAGGAAGTACTCAGACATGCCCAAGAGCATGCTTTACTAAACCTGTTAGGCATTTCTTAATCCACTGAAGCTGACATAGCTGGATAAATGGTCACAGCCATTTAGTCCCTGCCTCTGCTCCTGTTTGTGATCCCACCGTATTAATCTTCTTCCATCTCAGTTCTCACTGGGAGCTTCTTTATTTCATAAGCTTCAACTGTTTCTACAATTCTCTTAGAAATTCAGATTTTAGCATTAATTTCAGGTGCCTTTTCAAACAGTTCTATTTATACCTCAAATATATGCTTTCTTCAAATTGGAGCAATCATAATTCTTACATGCACTAAAGATGTTCATCGCAAAAGTGAAAATATTGAGCTTAGATCCTTTAACGTGATCATAGGCAAATGACTTAAGCTCTTTGTGCTCCTACATTCTCATTTATAAGAAAAGATTTATTATCTCTGGATAATTATACCAGGATAATTTACAGGATAATTATAACTTAATAAATATGCTGTTTTGAATTTCATGTAAATTCAAGATGCTAATATAGCAATAAAAAGTGTACGCAGCTCAGATGTATATAGACAGGACTTGATTATGTCTATAGTTGGCAAAAATTTCTAATTATAATTTCCTACAATTAATATGAAAGAAATTGATCCTACAGATTTGAATTCTAGGGTTTTATCATCATGTCTTACATTTTTATTTTTGGTTTTATTTTTACAGAAATGGAAAGATTATAAGATGTCAGTGTTTATTCAGTGTACATTTGTAGGATTCACATAGATTTTGAAGTTAATACTTCCTTTAAGAAGAATGTGTCTGGAGCCTTGAGCATTCACACACCAGTGCAATGAGTAATATTCTCTAATTGTACAATTTTCTCAGGAAGCTTAAAACACAACATTTTACAAAAACGTACAAATGTATGCCTTTATATAAAGTTAAGTTAAAGAAGAAAGTTAGTTTGATAAAAGCATTGGGAACTTTTCAATAATGATGACAACCAATTATGAAGAAACAAAGAAGTTTGTTTTGGCTTCTGGTTGTCTGGCTCCAAGGCAGATTGGCACGGTGAAGGGGCTAAGTTGGAGGAGAGTTGCTATAATCAAGTGGGCTAGGAAGAAAAGAGAGGGGAGGGATCAGAGGAAGGGAAAACATACCCTTCCAGGTCAATTGTCCAGTCACCAGCCTCTAATTAGGACCCTCCTCCTAACAGCGAGTCAATTGCAGTGCTCCTGTAATCCCAGCGCCTCCCACAAACTCTGCCCCTGAGCTATGCAGTTGCTTAGCAAGAAAGGAAACCTGATTGGGAATTATCTTTTTCTGGGAAACCTGAGCTTCCTGTGCTTGTAAGGCACTTATAAGAGCATTGATGAAGCTTCTGAGCTTGCTAAGTATATTTTCATTGGAAGGAAAATATCTCCTGCATTTGCATAGCTTGTGCGGACGTGTGAGGCAGTTACTGAAAAGAAGAAGTTGCATTAAGAGAAATGCAGCTAATCAAATTTTATACTTGAGGGAAAAAGACACTTTCATTGAAAAGCTTTGAGTCAATTTTGATCAAAATTATGGGAACCCTGCATAACTAGTGCAGGATGTAAAGAATGTGAGATCTTTTGTTAAAAGGAACAAATCAGAAATATAAACGAAGAAGGAGAATGTAAACCACAAACATGAGAAACAGGTACTATAAGAAATCTAAGCAAGGGCTGAGGTTGGACTTACCATCGATACCATATTATTATTATGGATCAGAATTATTTGTGGTTTGATCAGCTATAACTACATAAGTGTGCAGTAATTGCTCAAAAATTGTTGACAGTCCATTTTCTCTTCTCCTGAGCAACTGTATATAACACACATTTATATTTTTAAGAAAATAACTAGAACAAGTGAGCTCATATGTATTTTTAACCTAAGCCTTAGTATCTAGATATAAATCAGGCTTTATCATCTGCAACCCAGGTACAGATTGGGTTCCCCAGAAGCAGATGCTAAGGTGGAGTTGGAGGTGCAGGATGCTTTAAAGATCAACACCTGGGAAGGAAGGTAGACGAAGCAGAATCGTGCTGAGCGGAAGTTGAACTGTGCTGAGCGGAAGTTGAACTGAGAAGCTTATGATGCAAACTCTGGCCAGTCTGACAGGAGATCCGAAGTGATATGATAGGCTTCCGACTGGGCCAAAGGCTGAGTCTCCTCCCTTTTCCATGCTTAGTCATTTATATGGGAACAGCAGGAAGGTGGGACCTCAGTGAAGGGAGAGCTCTGATCTCCTACAGCTGGGCAACAGATCTTCCCTGCAAGGCCTCTCTTGGCAGTGCCATAAAGCCCTGTCACATAAGCAGAAGGGAAACTTCACATTACTTCCCCATCTTTATCTGAATGCTAATATTACATATATCATGTGATTTTTGTATTGTTTGGATTTTTAAAAATTGTTCTAAAATTTTTTTTGGGTTATTGGGTGTTATTATTTTTCTGTGCTCTTAAATTTTGCAACTCCCTGAGTAGCACTACCTATTTGTCATATTCCTTACACAAAGGGGTAAAAAGTCTCTATTTGTCTTTCTGTATAGTTTCCCTGTAGGAGGTATATTGTCTTCCAGAAGTTTTCAGTCTCCTAGGGGTATAATATATAGTCTACTATAACCAAAAACATGTTGAACAGAAACCAAAAAAAAAAAAAAGACTTTGTGCCCCATTTCTATTAGCTTTGTAGAATAAATCATTCCACTTCCTGCATAGAGTTTCTGTGATCCTTACTCCCCATACTTGTAGCACTTGAGATAATTTAAAAGTGGCAGATGCCATATGGCTTAAAGAATGTTCGGGACTTCACTGGCCACATAGCATCTACCAAACAAATGGGCACCAGGCAAAGTGCTTACTGAGCCTACTGGAAAGTGCGAGTGTTTGCAAAGATCTCAGAAATACCAATATTAGAATACTCCCCAGATGCTTTCCAAGTCCATACAATCCATCATCAAGCCAACTCACAAAACGAAAGTACAAGTGCTGAATTTTCTAGCACCATTTTTCAGAAGCCTTTTCTCCTTTAATATAACATGATTTTTAAAACCACAATAAATTTAAAACTATATTCTAAAGCATGTGACAAGTATTGTTTCCTATGAGGACAAATGGATGTTTGACATAAAATAATTTTGGAATACTTCCAATCATAATTTCCCTTGTGAAGGAGGCTTTCAATTTTTCTTAGGCTCTACTCTGAAGGATTAGATATGAGCGGAGAGGAAGGAGGAATATGACGGAGTTCTACAAAGAAAACTACAGTATTCCGAAAAAGGAAGTTGAAGAGGATATCAAAAAGTGAGAAGATGTCCCCTGTTCCTGGGGAGGCAGAATCGATATATTCAAAATGGCCATACTTCCAAAATTGATATATAGATTTAATGCAATCCCAATCAAAATTCCAACAGCATTCTTCATGGACCTACAGAAAAGTGTCCTAAAATTCATATGGAATCACAAGAGACCCAGAATAGCACAAGAAATTGTGGGTAAAATCAGCAAAGCAGGGGACATCACCACCGCAAATCTGAAGTTGTTTTACAGAGCAACTGTGATTTAAAAAAAATGAATTCACAGTACTGGAAAAAGTCATAGTACCGAGGATCAACGGAACAGAATAGAGAATGAAGAAATCACCCCAAGCAATTCAACTATTTGATCTTTGAACAGGGCTGAAAACACAAACTGGAAAAATGATAGTTTCTTTAGTGAATGGTGCTGGGAAAACTAGCTATCCACACACAAAAGATGCCCTATGGTTCACCACGTACTAAACTAAAATCAAAATGGATCAAACAACTAAATGTTAAAATACAAACATTTTACCTACTAGAAGACAAAATAGTTAAAGCTCTTGAAATCATAGGCATAGGCAAGGACTTTCTGAACAGATTTTCAACTGCACAGAAAATAGTTGAGGGTCAGCAAATAGAATCACATCACATTAAAAAGCTTCCACACAACAAAAGAAACACCCAAGAGATTGAACAGATAACCTACAGAATGGAAAAATATCTTTGTCAACTATTCCTAAGACAGACACCTCATAACTAGAATATATAAAGAACTCACAAAATGAGACCCTCAAATAAAAGTCTCAATTGTAAAATGAGCGACTGAAATGAATAGACATTTCACAGAAAAAAAAGAAGTACAACTGGAAAATAAATAATACATGAAGAAACGCTCAGCATTACAGACCACTACAGAAAGGCAAATTAAAACAACACTGAATTCCATTTTTCCTTAGAAAGAAGAGCCATAATTAAGAAATCAAATAACAAATGTAGAAAGGGACATGGGATGGTGGGGGTTTGGGGAGACCAACTCTTTTGTACTGTTGGTGGTGGGGATGTAAACTACTGTAATCCTGAAACCAGTATGAAAATCAGTGTGGATACTCCTCAGAAAGCTGAAACTAGAAAAAAAAATTAGAAAGGAAAACTAAAGCTAGAAATTTCACTTGACCCCATTATTTCCCTTCTAGGTGTCTTCCCCAAAGAGATAAGAATACCATATAACTGATCTGTGCATACCAATGTTTATAGCAGCACAATTCACAATAATTAAATCTTGGAAGCAGTCTGTATGTCTAGGAGCAGATGATTGGATAAAGAAAATATATTTGAACACAGTGGCACTATTTTGCCATAAGGAAGAAAAAACTTGAGTCATTTGTAGAAAAATGGACCCACCTTGAGAATGTAATGTTAAGTAAAATAAATCAAATGTGCTTGCTTAAATATCACATGGTTTCTCTTCTATGAGAAAAATCAAAGTAAAAATAAAGAGCAAAGCTAAGAGGCAGATAATAGGAAATAGATATATTTTGACAAATAAGGAGGGGATCAGAATGTGGAAAAGAAAGTGGCGAGGGAGAGACAAGAGATTACAAAAGGAATTAGTATATAAGTGAGGTCCATATGCCGATTCCATACAAGGAATATGCACATTATGTACTGAAAGCATATGCAGAAAAGCAAGAGGATCAAGAGATGGGTAGTATGGATGTGCAGGGGAAGGAGGGCATGGAAGGAAGACGAAGAAGGGTAAAGTTAAGCCATGTGGGACGCACAGATCGATTCCCACATGGAGTGTAAACAGTAGGCACTGTACTTGTGTACTAAAGACAAAAAACTCAAAAAAATAAACCTAAAAACTGAAAACAAAAGAGTTATGCAGAGACTATGCGACTAAAAAGTTTTCTTAAAATCAATTAGCCTGATTTCTTTTGACACCAACTGGCAAGGACTTACGAGGAGAAATAGATTATTCATAAAGAAGATAAAGTTAAATTCTTTTGAGTGTAGATGGGTTGAGTTCTACAACTTACAAAATTAATGCATATAAAAATGAACACACACACACACTTTTTTTCAGGTGATGTTTAGATATCAATCAGTGAATACCGGTTTGTTCTCATTCTTGATTCTCTTCTGAAGGAAGACTCTCACAGTGTCCTCTGTGATTCCTTCTGCCCCAGCCACTGCAATCTGTATTCCCCGCACACTCTTAACAGATAAAACATCCCATGGTACTTCAGATTCCATGGGTTTTAATTCCACTTAATTATGTGTAGTAACTACAACCTGTTAATTGATAAGGATCACAGTGATTGAAACATAGTAGTTTCTTAAATAAGGGAAATGCAAAAATGGAAATAAAGTATTTGTAAATAGGGAACGGGGGGCAGACAAAGGAAGGGCAGGGGCAAGGGGCAAAAATGAGAACCAAGACCTGACATGTAAAAGTACAAGATCCCAATGATGAGTATAACTGTACTGCATACTTAAAATGTACCAATAAACTCAATGAGAAGAAAAACAATGTAGTTGCATTAGTATTATAATTGTTCATATATTATGGCATTAATACTTTTATTAATTATTACTTTTCCATCATAGGGGAAAAAATAGCCAACGTTCACAACTTGAAGAGTTTGGCTCACGGTTTGGCAGTTCAGTCCGTGGCCTGCTGGGTCCAAGGCAGAAATGAGGTTGTGGAAGAAAACTGCTAAGTGCACGACAACCAGAGTACAGAGAGAAGGGAGGAGCTAGGAACAAGAATGGACACTGTCCAATTATGCCCCCACTGATCCAACCTTTCTGACCAGGTACCACCTCTAAATCCGAGCCTTTTGGGGGATATTTGTGATCTAACAACTATATTAATTCATTCCCTTAATTTCCCTCAATATTGGACTTGATTCCTCACAATGATGCCCTTAAGTCTCACCTATTTTTTTAATTAATGTAGCTATATTTTATCCATAATATAGGGTTGATGCTCTATATTTTGCTTCTCATCCTTACGACTCAGGAAGTATAATGGAGCTAAGTACAGTGCAGGCAAGAGAGCTTAGGCTACAGTGTTAAACTTCCTCAGTTCAAATCCTGACCCTATTATTTTAGCCAGACATTTAAGCTACTCGTTTAACTACAGCTTCAATATGTGCAGTGTGGCTAGGGTAATACTGCCTAATTCACACACTGTCGTAAGAATTAAATTAGTCTGTGCATGAACATCACTTAGAACTGAGCCTGTATGAGTGTTTTCTGTCCGTTCCCCCGAAACAATTAAATGTTAGAATGGAACTTAAATTTATGTCTTAATTTTGGATATTTATGCAATTATTTTCTATTTTTAAAAAGCATTCTGTATTAGAAATCTATATTAATCATAAACACATGCTCAACTGACATTTTATGCCTTATTAAGATATTGTGCTAATTTACATATCTGAGAGCAGTTCACAAAAACGTCCATTTCAGAAACATTTGCCACCTGAAAATTGTTATGAACGCAGTGTTTGTCAAGCTGATAGACAAACACTTCGGTGCTTTTATTAAATTCACAGAAGTGTACGCATTGAAAATGAATTTCATGTTTTACACTTCCAATCCCCGATACAAATAAGAAACGAAGATGCAGGTAGATCGGATGACTTGCAGAAAAATCATAGAGTCCTTCAACCCATTCAAAGAGGAAGACGCGGGTCTCCACCTCGAGGCTCCTGAGACTCTTGGCATGTCATGGTACTGTTTTCAGTTGTGCTGTATTTTATTAATTTTACACCCCATTCTTCATGCTAAGCATTTTCACGATAGATGCGTGGCAGTTCCTCCTTTTGCCTCCTACAGTGCTTTGCAAAGAGCACCTTCCACGTAACTATTGGCAAAATGATACGTGTATAAATCACATGGTGAATAAAGAGTGATAATATGAATTATTTAGAAGTTTTGTACAAACCATGTTTGAAAATATTCTTAAGATATTTTCACCACTGTGAGGATACATTAATTTTCAGATATGAAGGATAATTTATGATAAAACACATAAAACAGGTAGAAACGGGATTTTGGGGGGTACTGGGGATTGAACCAAGGACTTCCCACTGAGCCACATCCCTGTGATGTAGACAGGGATCTTGCTAAATTGCTAAGTTGCCCAGGCTTGAACTTTTGATACACCTGCCTCAGCCTCCCAGAGCACCAGGATTATAAGGGTATGCCACCATGCCTGGCTAGAATCAGACCTTTACAGATTAACATGAGGAAGGTGGGGAGGAAAAACCAAGAGCCTTGCTCCCTAAAGCAGCAAATGTGAGTATTGCGTAGGTAAATTGTCAAAGAAATAAAAAAATGGAGCTTAGGTTTGGGAGGATCCCAAATTATCATTGTATCCTGCCAGGATATGATTATTTTTCTATACAATTTGATTTAGGACCAAAGTCAAATGCGCCCAGTATTTCCATCCTCCAATGCAGATGAATCATCCAAAAGCTGAATGAGCCCTCGAATCCGCCCGGTTACAGACGAGTTTACACCAGTCATTCAGCCCCACATTTATGGAATTACTATTATGTAACACAAACCCTACTGAACTTCACTAAAATGGTGAATAACAGAATCTCCGTCCCTGAAAAAGCAATATTCTGATGAGACAGACTATCTTAGAAGGAAATAAACAAGAGAGCAGTGACAGTGTGACATCATATTGCGGAGTTACGGTGTAAGTGGATTAATTCAGAGCTGCTTTAGGTGAGTTGTCAAGAGTTACCTGTGAAGAGGTCAGAGTTAGGCTGAAATAACGTGAACATGCATTATCATGTTAAAAGTGAAGGCCCACGTAAGGGAAATAACCTAATTTTTAAGAACCTTATTTAAGTAGAGCATAGTATAGTAGGCTGTAATCTCAGCTCTCTAGGAGGCTGGAGGGAGGAGTGTAAAGTTGAGTCCAGGAAGGACAAATTAGCAAGATCCTACCTCAAAACTGAAAAGAAAAAAAATTAAAGGGCTCAATATATAGCTTAATGTTGGGGCTCTTGGTTCAGCCTTCACTGTTGCAGAATACATACATAAAATAAAATCCTAAACTAGCTTAATACAGCTAGAGCTAAGTGAATTTCTAGAGTACAGAAAAGAGATAAATCTAGTGAGCTACAGAGAGGCTAGGCCAGAGAGGGAGCACTAAACTTAGGAAGATAATACAAGATATCGTAGTTATATTCATTTGGGGGAATTGGTATGTGGATAGAGCATACTCACCACCTATCGCTATAAGGAACGTTTCAGTGGAACACAGTCATGTTCACTCATATTGGGAAACTGTTAAAGAATTCATAAGTAAGGGAACAAACCTTCAGATTTGCCTTTGCTGGACTCCTCCAAGGTCAAGTGGAGAAAATACTACGTGTGAGACGTACTGCAGCCTCAGAAAATAAAGAAATACAAAGGAAGTAAATAAAGGTGTAAAGGGAAACTATACTGAATGCTTTAATAAGGGGTGGAAGAATAAACAAAGATGAAAAGGAGAGGGAAGAGGTGATGGAGGGCTTCAGCTTCTAAGAATAAGGCCCGGATGAATATTGACTGGAGATTTGGAAAAGTAGGAGGAGGAGACAAAGAGGCACCAGCAGCATCCCATTCATGTCTCTCTTAAGAGGAATTATTGCCTCCTTTAGGGTAACCTCCTTCCTTGGCTATTTACTACATTAGAATACCAGCTGTATGAAGCTGTCGTCCTTATCTCAAGGCGTGTATATTTAGATGGTTTTTCAAAGTGTTTGCCGCATGGTATATTTTTTGCATGAATGAATTGATGTATGCATGAAATAATTTCACATGGAAACACACCTTTTTCATAGCATTTTAATCTCAGGGCTTTGGGTGATATGTAGAACTGCTTCATTTTTCACACGGGGAAATTGCGGCTGATATAGCGAGGAGAGACTCTTCTTACTGTCTCTTCCTGTGCCATTTTTTTCTTTCCACATAACTAAACTAATTTTTCAGGAAAAGAAAAGAACATTCAAAGAGCCATAGCAATTCACAATTCACAGCAATTGCTTATTTCCTTCCTTACTTATTAAGATTTGAAGATAGGATGATCATATGTTTGGCTTTTTAATGTATATTTTTGTCATTGTCACAGAATTAAAAAAAAGTAAAAAATGGATAATTGTACATTCAGTTTTCCATTTTGATTTATTTTTGGACTCCAGTAGACTTAAGATACTTCAACAAATATTTTCTTTAGAACCAGATTTTCAACTGGAGGTTTTCTTAACTCATTCAATGACATACACACCAGAAATTTGCAAATCAACTGTTAGACAAAAATTTAATTCTTTCAAATGCATCCTTTTAATATCTTCTGCAAATTCTGTATTTATAAAATGAGTATAATACATGGTTTTTGCATATGCCCACAATTACAAGTGGTATTCACTTAAGAAAAGCAAAAATTTCTATTGACAGTATTCTAACATTACACAAAATATTTGGCATGCACTTCCATTTGTTTATTTTTTTTTTCTTGGACACAGCAATATGGCATACTGGCCAAAGACACCTAAAGGAAGAACTTTTTATTTTTTTCTTCTTTTCTAATTTTGCACACTTTTAAAATCTTATCTATTGAACCAAAAGTTATTTACAATTCCCTTCTCCTTTTTTCTTTCTTTTTCAGTGACAGAACCTGCCTCATTGGGGCTGTGGATGAAACACAGAATTTCTATTATTAACAAGAACTTAAATGATAGTGCCAATGATGCTGGCCAGTCCACACATTGAGAACCATTGTTTTGCAACAGAGACTGAAAGGCAAATTTACCTTCCCAAGTACCTTTACCACCCCGAATTTCTCAAGAGGGGCTGGGTTATGCTGCAGTAACAATTGCCAAAGAAAGGTAGCTTAAAAGAACAACGATGTATCTCTCAAGTTCCACGCAAAGATAGTAGAGAACTCTGCTATTGTTCTCACTCTGAGATCTAGGCATGTGTAGTTGTTCTCCCTTATGTTGCTGGAGACAGTGACATTGTTGCTGGAAACAGAGAAACTGGTTTCTTAAAGGTACAGCTCAGAAAAAGCACACACCCTTTTCACTTAAATTGAATTGATTCATTCCATTGACTTGCACACTCAATTTCTGAGCAGAGAGAGAAGACACAGTTGAGAAATATAGATTCTAATTCTCATCTCTAACCCCAATGAAGCAAGAATCTGTGACTTAACAAGCTTTTCAAGAGATTGTGTGCTTTTTCTATTCCTAGAGTAAAGAATAGAAATGAAGGAGAGCAATGTAATTACGTGCTTGGAAAGAGACGTACGCGAAGATTAGTGCATAGCTGAATGGGCCTCCACAGATGCAGTTTTGTCCAATACTTCACAACAGAGAGCTAGTGCAGTCGGGAGCTTCTAGAAGAGGAATGAAGTTGAGTGTGTGTCTTCTGAATCTCACCTTCAGTGTACACTATTTCTAACTGGAATGAGTTGGTGTTTAGAGGTAGAGCAGGTGAGCCAGTAAAGTAAAACCTGTCAGCCAAATCTGGTCCACTGCCTATTTTTTATTGGTATATTTTCCAAAATATCATAGCTATGTTCATTTTTGGGGAATTGGTATGTGGATATAGCATACTTATTCACCTATTTTTTATAAGAAGTGTTTCATTGGAACGCAGTAATGTTCAATTATTTAGATATTCTGCGTTTGATTGCTTCAGTATTATGATTTCAGGGCTATGGAGTGGAACTTCATGGCCTACAAAGCCTGAAATATTTACTCTGTGGCCCTTTACAGATAAAGACTGCCCATTCCTATACTAAGGATTCAGGAGCAGGATACAAATGTACTTGGTATCCTAGTGACATCCTTATTCTCCTGCACATTTGGCATTGGCAACTTTAGAGTTATTTCTTTCAGTGATGGGGACACTAAGCGCATTTAAGCCGGTCTAGCAAGTTTATTACTCACAGCTGTAAAAATCTAACAGATATATTTTCCTACAGACATTTGGAGACAATGGGACTCTAGGCCTTGTACAAATGGTAGAGTGGACCCAGAGGTAAAGCTCCTGCCATTGCCTATTTGAAGGTGTCATCACTAGAGCCAGGAATACAGCTCCTCAGGTCTGAACACTCTTCAGATGTATCGTGATATTACTTTGTTATTTTGGTTTAGGAAACTCTTAGATAATACGTCAATTTCTTGAGGAAATAATAAATAAGGACAAATTTATCAAAATAATATTTGCTTTAAAGTTGATAAATAAAGCACAGAGCACATAGTACCATTATGGCATTTAATGTTAGCTTTAACTATTCCATATTTTTATTATTACTAGTTGATAACATTCGTCATTCCTTCTTTCCGTCTCTCCCTCTGTAGGTTGTTTATTTGCTGGCCACATTAATTGTATCTTTCATTCTTTATAGAAATTGGCCTTTTTACCTCATCCTGAGTTTCAAGTTTATAAGCTATATTACCAATTTCATACTTTCAATGAAGATTCATAGCCTCCTGCTTAGATTGTATGCTTGCTTGTGTCTTCCATCTCCACTTTCATCACCAGTTTTACTTGTTCTTATGATCTTCAGATTCATTGTCCTTGAAGCCATGTTTTCTTTAGTTCTAATGACCGCGTTAAAAAAGATTAATGATCACGTTAAAAAAGATTCCTCTGGCGTACGTCCAGAAGTTATGTTATTCCTAGATTTGGGGTTGTTCTCTCTTACTCCTAAGGTCTGCACTGACTTTGTAAACAGTTTATCTTATGCATCCTCAAGAAGAGATCATATCTGCATCACTGAACAACCTTTATATTTCTGGCAGTCTACTCAAGAAGTGTGTCAACTTCTGGGGTCTTCAACTGAGAGAAATTCTGTGTGCACTGCTGTGAGCCTGACACTGGCCTGGCCTTTACTCAACATGGCCCTGCACTGCTGAGGAAGCATTTTCCTTGGCCTCCTTATGGCTAGTTCTTAATTCTTCTGAGTATATGTAACACATTAAAAACTCATTTACTATCAAGCAGGGCTGCTTATGGCCTGCCCATCTTTTAATCTGTATTGTTTATTGGTACATTTTAGGAATTCAATACAGTTGTATTCATCATTGGGATCTTGCAATTTTACATGATTTATCTTGGTTCTTATTTTTCCCCATTCCCCTGCCCTCCCATCACCTCCTCCACCCTTCACTGTTTACAAAGACATTGTTTCCATGTTTTTCCTTTTCACATTTTTTTCTTTTCCCTTTTTACCTTTCCCCTACCCCTCCTACTTTTTCTACTCTTTTAGAGTGTGGGAACTGCCATTGGTACAGGCCCCTCCCCCACCCAAGCCTCCCTACTTCCAGCAGACCTGTGAGGACCAGAGCTGCAGGGGCACGTCCAGCACCTCCTCCATCCCTCACCCCTCACTTCTGGCTTCCTGTCTACATCAGTTCCTCATCTACACTGCAGAGGCACAGGGGGTCTTAAAGGCCATTGCCCTGAGCTACAGCGGAAGTGAATAATAGTAAGAGGACCTTACTCCTTCTAATTCCCCATGCCGAAAGGTAAAGTTAAGATATTGATCATTTCATGCATTATAAACATATTTTGGGCTAGTCTTCAGTTTCGTTTTATTTCACATGGTTAAAGGTGATAGATTAATAACTACCACAAATTGTCATTTTCTCAGCTGTGCTTGATTCAACTGTTGTTGCAGATTATATCACTTAAGCTAGTGTTGTGATTGATCTAATCAGTTATCTTTCCAGGTGTAATTAAAATGAGATTGCCCCAGAGTCACTAGAAACTCAAATCCTAAAGACCGAGTATACCTGGAAGACACCTCTGAGAAACAATCATTCCTTAAAGGTTCTAAATATAAGCAACAAAGATAGTTACAACAAGTAATATCGAAGTATAAACACAGGAATTAACCCAAGGACTATACTGACAACAATAATAGAAATGAAAAGGCATTTAAACAAGACACAGCCTTCCAGCTTACCAAAGGCAAATACTGGGGGAAACGAGATGGAAAAGTCTGATAATCAACCACCTGGACACCCTGAACTGATAGGACAGGAAGTAGTAAAACAGATAAATGAGGCTCTAGAAATATTCAAATCAGAAATAATTTCCCAGATAACTACAAAGATGATGAGCAGAATGAAAGACATGATTAGAGACTCTAGGATAGAAACAGATAAAAATTAGATGAGTTGAAGCACGAATGCCCAGCATAGGAAAGAAATGGAAATCAATAATGCCCAACATGACAAAAAAAAAAAAAAAAGGAAACTATGAATGCCCAACATAAGAAAGAAATGGAATCCATGCAATCATTTCAAACAGATGTCCAAGAGATTAAATACTCTATTATAAGTATACATAGCAGACTGACCCAATCCGAAGACAGAATATCAGATATAGAAGATAGGATGGTGGTAAGTGACCATGAAAAGAGAGATCTCTTAAAAATAGTAGGGGACCATGAGAAATCAGTCTAAGAGCTCCTAGATGATGCAAAGAAGAATAACATAAGATTGATAGTAGTCCATGAAAAAGCAGGAGAAAGCACAAATGACATAAAAAACTGTAAATAAAATTAATGATAGAAAACTTCCTATAAAGAGCAAAAGAACTTGACATACAGATAAGTGAGATACAGATATAGGACTCCAATCAGTTATGATAAAAAAAAAATCTACACCTAGACATATAATAGTCAAGATCCTGGAAAGCCAACAGAAGTCCAGAATACTATAAGCAGTTAGAGAAAAGAAACAAATCACATGCAAAAGAAAGCCCACCAGAATCACAATAGACTTTTCAACACAAACTCTCAAGGCAAGGCGATCCTAAAGTGAGGTATTTCAATCTTCAAAAGTAAACAACCTCCAACCTAGGCTGATGTGTGCTGCAAAACTATCTTTCAAAATTGATAGAGAAATAAGATACCTCCATGACAAAAAATACCTGAGAAACTTCATGAATACCAAACAAACACTCCAATTATTTTTTTTAAATATCCTAGAAAATGACAACGAAAGTCACAACTCCATGAGTTCCAACAAGCAAATCCAATAGGCAAGAAATTAAAGGGATAGGGAGAAAAATTTAAAAAGAACCAACAACAGGAAAACAACATGAGGATGATAAGTCAACATGTATCAGTTATAACCATTAGTGTCAATGGCCTCAATTCACCATTCAAAAGAAATGGCCTGGGGACTGGGGATTTAGCTCAGCAGTTCGGTGGCCTGCTTCGCAAGAGCAAGGACCCGAGTCCGATCCCCAGTACCAAAAAAAAAAAAAAAAAAAAAATAAAAAAAAAAAAAAAAAAAAAGAAATAGCCTGCCCATTTTTGTTAACTTCTATTTGTGAACTCACAAATAAACCATGGCTGATCTACATATAAAAATACAATTCTAATCACAAATGTAGCCACCAGCCCTGGAAGTCCACCTTCTACAGACAGTAATAAGCCAAAGAAGTCAATAAGCAGTCTGAACATTAACCTCTGCAAATTTAAGCCCTGAACAATCAGGATTTAATTAATAACTAAAGGGTTCTCTAATTTGCCCTTGCTTTTAACTTAGGATCAACCAGAGAAAGTCAAATACGTATTCTTATATAATCACACTGTATATTCTGTTTCTCATTATCCTTTCCTCAACTTTCCAGGGGCAACAATTTTCAACCAAAGCACAACTGAAATAGTCCCTGTTTTCCTCTATAAAACTTTTACAGTCCTCTGCTTGCTTTTGAGTCTCTGCCAAATAAAAATGATGGTGTCTAATTTTCTTGCTACAGCAAGCTCTGCGTAAATAGCTTTTCCTTGTTTCTCATTTGAGTGTTCTTTGTTTCCACACAGGCTGCCTTACTGAGCTTTGCTCTACATAGGTTCCACCTAGACAAAGATGAATCAGCTTATATATTGGGGAATAATACATGTTAAGAATAAAAACAAAAACAAAATAGATTATAAGCTGAAATTTGGATAGTTTCTGTTGTAATTTGGATCCGAAATGTTTGCTAGACTCATGGGTTGAAGCTTGAACCCCAGGTGATGATGCTACAGTATAACATTATGAGCTAGGTCCCATTGAAAGGGGTGGGTCACAGGAGGGTATGTCTTTGAAGTAAATATTTTCCCCTTGACTTCTGCCTTTCCCTGGCCTGCTCTGATTTTTGGCTGTCATGCAGTGAGCAGCTTTGTTGCACCACATTTTTTTCCAGGCTCTGATTCTCTGTCTCATCCCAGATACAGACACAAAAAGGCAGCTGTGAACTGAAAGCCTTCCAAAGGCTCATGTGTTCAGAGCTGACCCTTTTGGAAGGTGGTTGCATCAGGAGGGTTGTAGCTTCATCAGTGGATGATGCACTGATGGAGTCGTAATTTGATGGAATTATGTGGAGCTGAAGACAATGAGGTAGGGCCTAGGTGAAGAAAGCAGGTCATGGGGGCCATGCCCTTGAGAGTTATATCTTCTCTCTGGCATCTTCCTCTACCTCTCACTCTTTCCTTGCTTCATAGCCACCATCAGGTGAGCAGGTCTGTTTCTCCACATCTGTCTGCCATGTTTCTGTGTTGACACAGACCAAAAGCAAAGAAGCCACCTGAAGTAGGCTTAAGCTTCTGAAACCACAAGTGAACATGTATCTCCCCCTGCCTTTAAATTGTTTTCTCAGGTATTTTGTCACCAGGACAGAAAGCTAACCAATTTCTTTATTTGCTGGTAACTGCCTCATAATTATAGTTTTTCATCAGTTCTTTTTTCAATCTTCATGAATATTTCAGTAAAAAGTTGGAGGAAAATGCTTAGTGCTGTTGTCCTATACCAAGAGTATCAACTCTGCTTCTTTGAAGTGTCTTCTACTACGACACAAGTACTCACATGCTGAAATCAAACTTAATAGTCTGCTTCTAGGAATGCCATTCATACCTACAAACACAGAATACATATCCAGTTCCCGATGACTAAGGGGTCCAGAAATTTTCATTTGGTTTTTAAAAGCTTTACCTTCAAACGTGTCCATACTTTAGATTATTGTACCATTTTCATTGAATTAACCATAAATTAATTCACAGAACCACCACCTGTTTAATAAATCTCCTAACTAAAGGAGTACCTTGTAATTTAAAAAAAAATATTTCTTACAGTAGGCTGCTAATAGCTTTGTGCCTTTTAAAAATAAATAAGGACCCAGCCCTTGCAAAAATTTTTGATGGTATCAATCACTTTATTTAAAATAATCTTTTTAAAAATTAACTTTATTTGTATATTTAATGCATACAATGTAATGACATTCAAAGAGAAAGAAGAGAATGGAATATAAGAAAATGAAAAACAATGGAAATAAAGTCTTTGTAGCGAGGAAGGGAGGGAGGGTTTGAAGGGAAGGCAGGGGAATAGGGAAAAAATAAGAACCAAGATTGATTATGGAAAGGTGCTTGCACATATTTTTAAAAGAATAAAGGCATCAGCCTATTTCAAAGCAATAAGCCGACCTTGCTTTTAGTTCTATCTACTGAGAAAAGTTAAATTTCACAACTTGTGGTTGTTGAAAGAATAGCCTGTTTTTCTTTTCTGTTTTTCACCTCTGCACACAGACTTGTGTCCTTGAGACACAAAGTAATTTAAAGTGGCTCTCTGCTATTCCCAGTAAATTCAACCTTGTTTTTCTATTGCACACTCCAAAGCCCAGTGTGAAACATTTATCCTACTTAATCATGACAATACAGGTGCCAGAAGAAATTGAGTAACGCAGCAGAGAGGTAAGGATCCAGCCCTTGGTGAGGAAGAATTTTAGCTCTTTTATTTTGCTTTGGAATTTCCATCACTGTGTTCTACTTTCAACATGTTAATAATATTTCATTTGCATATGTTTATTGCCTCAAACTATCAATTTGTATTCTGATCCAATCTAAAGTGTTCTTTCTTTTAAACTATATTTCACAAATTCATTACACATGTTGGTGAAGTTAATAGGATAATATCTACATCTTCCAAATCTACAGATAAAATCTGCAACACTCTTTAAGTCACCTTTGTGACACTGACATGTTTTATGAGGCGTTTGATTTGAAGAATTCCACTGAGATGCACCTCCTGCCTTAAGCTGACACTCATATTGATTCCGAGAATTGCCCTCTGAAAGACGTATAGCTAGCTCAAAGCCCGCTTAGCACCATGCTATGACACGTATCATTTGATTCCCCTGTATTTTTAGTTGATACCCTTAATATTTTACTAAGCAATAGCAATGGGATCACTTGTATGTAATGACTCATAATGATTGACCATGCAAGGTCTGGTGGTATATTTTTCAGTACTTTTTCTGTGCTGGGCAGGGCACCAACCAGTTGTATTTCACAGCAACCTCATTTAGAAGAACCATTATGGATCCTTCTAACAGATGAAAAAGCTGGCTCTTCAATTGGTTAAGGGATTTCCTCCAGGCCACAGAGAGTTTGATTCAAGTACTTATCTTGAACAAAACATTATTTCTTTGGACAGTGCTGAAATTTTTGCATAACTGGCTCAACAAAAATCTTATGTAAATTATAATGTAAGGTACATTTCTTAAATACTAAATGATAAAAGTTAATATAGAAAAACGACAGGAAATAAAGACAGCATTGTATTCGTGTAATTGTTTTTTTTTAAAAAAAACAGTTGTTTGACTTTAATCTTATATTTTAATACAAAAACTTAAAAGATAAGTTATAAGAATTCTGCAATTCAAGTGAAGCCACTATAGGCACCAAGGTTAACTGGCTCCAGAATCTGTTTTCTTCCGACACTGGATTGTCCCCTCCAACTTGCCAGCTTTGTAATTTCTTTGCTTCTGTAGATCAGTCACTGATTCCATGCAACTCGGTTTCTTCATATGTTAGATGAAGATAATTAAAGATGTCATGAAAATTAAATAAAATCACAGCTCTAAAATGCCTAGCAAAGTGCCCAGCATCTACTATGATAAACCCTCTTTAATTAACAGCACCCAGCTAGGGGGTTTTGCTCATTCTCATTGCATTCCTTTGCTTGCTTTGATTTCTTCTCTATCACTCTTATATTGTGGAGAGTAAGATGACCATCCGTGTCCATATCTAGTCTGCTATAACATGAAGACATTATGATAAGGGAGACAAGACCTGACTCACATCCCAGGTTTTATGATAACATAGTATGACACTAAGAATATCACTGTTTTCCTTGAACTCAAACTCAACCCTCAGGGAAATAATAAGTTAGGTACCATACACACCGACACCTAATAGCCAGAGTTAAACCAACATTAGTCTCAGACTAATGACTTAGTCTGCTGTAAATCCAACCACAATTCACACACTGGTCACAGGTTTAGTGGCCTCCAACCATCCACCTTCTAAGAGGCTTGCTACGAATTCACGACCCTCTTAGCTCTGATAATATGCTAAAGAGACCCATGGAACTCAGAAAATCATGATGTTCATGATTTCCATTTTAGTATGTCAAAGATAGAAATGAAAATCAGTGACATGGTGAAGAATAAGTCAAAGTCTGGGTGTGGGTCTCAAGGACAACGTATCATTGTGTCCAAGAATAATTTGTCTTCCCACTATATCTGGATGCAATGATACACAGAGTATTGCCAGTTGAAGACATTCAATCATAAGAACTGCAATCGAGTCCAATCTCTAAGTCTCTCTCCTTCCATTGCCCACACTGATGTTATATGGCTCAACACCCCAGCTTCATAATCATGAGTGGGATTTCTGCTGTTGCCAGATCTCATTCTGAGTCATCTTCTTAGAATAAACTGTCTAGGATCCCTTTGTAAGATACTTAATTAGCATAAATTATCAGGGGTGGCCCTGGGAGCTCACCATGAATCACAGAAACACTCCAAAAATTTCCAGATATTGAGAGTTCACCTCCTAGAAAGTAGGAAAGAAGACTAGCCAAAAATGTTATTAGAAACCAGGAGACACAAAATATTTTTTCTATGAACATGTTGATTCTGTTTCTTAAGTCACACACACTGTTTTAAAATATGGAGTGTGGGAATACTTCGGAATAATCAGATAAAAGAAATGCAAAGGACATGTGTTTAAATTTATTGTTTTTCTGATCATCTCCCATAGGTACAGAGAAAAAGATGATTCTCCCTTCAGAAATACACTCTGATAGATATAAAAGTATCTTGAAAATATAGTAGTCAAATATATCCAGTAGCTTAATTCTCTACTGTCTACATGTATAAAACATCAGCTAATGTATTACTCTCAAATGAATCATATTCCTGAACCTCATAAGGTTGGTTTACACTTGAAGGAATTCAGTGGATGTTCAGGTGGTTTTAAAGCAGAAACCTCATGGTAGGAAAATATGGAGGAACAAAGTAGCTTAGTTCATGGCTGTTGAGAATCAGAGAAGAGGACCAACACCAGAAAGAAAGCTTAGAACTAGATACGGCACCCAAGATCATATGGCCATGCCCCACACAGACACAACGAGCAGTGTGCCTCACCAATTCCCATGTCAGTTCCCAAGGCAAACAAATCAACACACACACACACACACATAAGCTTAACTGTCACAGACCATAGCCTGGGCTTCATTAAATAATGTACCATCAGTCTTGTGATTATAGTAAATTGCAAGATTTCATTCTCTATATCTTTTATTCATTAATGTTGTGATTTGACCATTTCCCCATACAAAAGATATGTGTAGTTATATAGTTTTGCATATGTCAGAACAAACTAAACCACAATCCAAAACTCTACCAAACATATAATTTAAGCACATTACTTTGTGAGCCATTTCTGAAGGTATAAGAAAACTGTTATAAGAAATTAAGTATTTTAAGGATATTGTAACAACTTTCTCTCCCATCCCGGGATACAGTCGCAGCCTTGCTACTTTGCTGATGAAAGAAGTCTTTCTCTCTATTCTTCTTTCTAGGCAGATAGGTAAGATACCCTCTTGCTTTGAATGTGTGTTTTTGGGGGTGTATTCTTTAAGATAAAAGGTGCCAAAAGATAAAATCACAATGCTTTAAAGATATTAATTGACATTGATTTTGATTTGCAATCAGGCAACATGTGGAGGTATAAACATAAAAGTGTTTAAATGAGCCAATAATTCTTACTTAACACAAGTACTAAACATTTTATTTTTATTCAATACAAGTGTTTCATACTGGAATGGAAAAGGACAACATCTTTCATTGAAACAATTAATTAAAGGGCAATGCTTTTACATATGTGCTATGGTATGTGATTGACTTCATACATGTGTCAGAGATTAAAGAAACAGTATCTGTACTCTTTTCTTCTGATAGAACTATGTTAGGTATTTTTTTTCTTTGTACCGGGGATTGAACTCGGGTCCTTGCCCTTGCAAGGCAGGCCACTGAACTGCCGACCTAAATCCCCAGCCTTATGTTAGGTATTTATAAATTCCGAAGTCTCTTCAGTGATAGTTGGCAGTGTGATGCATTATTAAGAGGAGAAAATATTTCTAAAGTATAGTATGGAACCAAATGAAAATCTTCAGACTCCCTTTTTAATATTGTATCTAACCAAGCGATGGCCAGACTAATCTAGGCGTGGATCCTGAAATGTGAATCTTTTTTCTTGGTCTCACCACATTTTGAATAAGTGGACATGGTCCAAGATTTATTTAAAGCAATTACATAATGTTAATCTGTTCTTTGATGCTTGACTTTAAGAATTGCATTCATATATATCTACTTACTGAATTTCTTATTAAATTTGCACAAATACAAATGGTGTATTTATATCATAAATGTAAAATGTTCTAAAAACTGCGGATGCACTAACATTCTGATTCTACCTGTATATTGTCACAAAACCCTTCAGGAAGATGACGTTTGACTTGCATCTATGTGGTCGTATGAACAGTAGCTGCCTAAGACAAAGATGAAGGATATTTCAGTGAAATGTAACTCACAAAGCACATAAATATAAGTTATCAAATAGGGAAGTACCATAAGATAAGGAATGAAAACAAAATTGGCATAACTGGAAACTAGAATACAATGAATTTAGTTAAATACTGCCTGAGGAAGATGTAGGACTAGAAAATAGGTGACTGGCAATGTTGTTGAGTCTCTAGCTACTCAGGTAAAAGAGAAAAGAGTAATTGAAAGATCCATTCATGAGCTGTTCCCAAATCATTCAAGTGTGTCACCTGCAATATCCATGTAATGATTTCACTTGGTTGACAGGGACAGGAAATGAAGCACATATAGACATCTCCTTTCATTGTTTCTCCATTTATCCCAATTTTTGCAGTCCTAGGAACCTGCTCTATCTCCAAAGTTACTTTCTCCTTGTTTCTGGATACAAGTCCTTCCTGGAATATATTGCTCATCCCACTAGAATTAACTTTCTGAACCCTCTCTCTCCTTAAAGTCTTTCAAAATCACTCAAACTGAGATTGACCTTTCTTTATCCTTCAATTTCGTTAAAATAAACATGCAATTTGTGTATCTATTTGAGCAGATATAATCTTATGTTGTGTCACAGTTAGCATGTATTTTGCTCAATCATATAAAAGCTCCTCAGGGAAGTCACTTGAATTCTCGTGGCTCATGATATATGAAACAATATGTCTTTGTTCAATTAAATTTAAGCTGTGGAATATTTTCAACAAAATCGTCAAGCAGATGTGTTAGTTTGGTTTCTACTGCTGTGACAATACCCAAATAATCAACTTACTGGAGAAAATATTTATTTTCGCTCATGGTTTCCAAGGTTTCAGTCCATGGTCAGCTGGCTCCTTTACATTTCGGCTTTGGAGAGGTAAAACATCATAGTGGAAAGGTATGGTGGATGAAAGCTTCTCAGACCAGTGTAGGCAAGAAGCAGAGAGAAGGAAAGGGATGTGGTATCGATATACCCTTCCAGAGCACACCTCCAGTAACATATTTCTTTCAACTAAATCCTACCTCCTAAAATTGCTAGTTCTTCCCAATTGCACCACCCACTGGGAATAGAACCCTTAAAACGTGGGCAAGAGAATATACAAATGACTTTTTAAAAAAATGTTCACAGAATTAATGGCAGAAAACTTCCCAAACAGGGTAAAAGAATTTGACATACAAATAAGTTAGGCATATAAGACTCCAACTAGCCACGATCAAAAAAAGTCTACACCTACGCATATAACAACCAAGGTCTGGGAAGACCAACAGAACAAAAAATACTATGATCAGTAAGAGAAAAGAAACAAATCACTTGCAAAGGGAAGCCCCTCAGAATCACAGCAGACTTTTCAACACAAATACTAAGATGAAGGAGATCCTGGAGTGAGGTAGTTCAAGTCCTAAATAAGAAAACAACCTCCAACCTAGGCTGATGTATCCTGCAAAACTATCTTTAAAAATTAATGAGGAAAGAAGAAACTTCCACGACAAAGAACACCTGAGAAACATCATGGACATAATACCAGCACTCCAAACAATTCTAAAATATAACCTAGAAAAAAGACAACAAAGGTAACAACTTCATGAGGCCAACAGAGAAAACCCAAATTATTTCATCAGGCAAGGTAATAAATTAAAGGGAGGGGGGGAATAAAGAAGAGTCAACAACAGGAAAAATAACATGACAATGATGTCAATATATATCAGCTATAATCATCAGTGTTAATGGCTTTGATTCACCCATCCAAAAAAATAGACAGGAAGAATGGATTAAGAAGCAAAAAAAAAAAAAAAATCCAACAATATGCTGTATACAAGAAATACACCTGGTTCAATAAGGAACTCATAGACTGAAAGTGAAAGAATGGAAAACAGTTCTCCATGCAATAGGAACCCAGAAAAAGCAGGGGTATCTATCTTATTCATAGAAAAAGTAAATTTCAAACCAAAACTAATTAAGAGAGACCAAGAAGGACACTACATTCTTGTAAAGGGAACAATACAAGAGGAAGAGATGATAGTCATACATATATATGCACAAAATACTAATGCCTACAGATGTACAAAACAAATATTAAGAGATATGAAAAACCAAATAATCACCATTACAATTGCAGAGGGGAGCCTCAATACCTCATTGTCACAAATGTACAGATCATCTCAACCATTTAAAAATGAAATACTAGAACTGAACCAAGCTTTTGAACAAATGGACTTAATAGACGTCTACAGAGTGTTTCAGCCCACAAAATCAGAGTTTAGATTCTTTTCTGCTGCACATAGATCATTCTCCAGAATAGACCACATACTAGCTCATAGAATATGTTTCAATAAATGAAAAACGATTGAGGTTATTCCACATATATTATCAGACCATAGTACAATTAAGATGGACAGCAATAGTATAAGAAACTGTAAGAATTTCACAAACCTATGGAAACTGGGTAACATTCTTCTGAACAATCATGGGTCAAAGAGGAAATTAAAGAAGAAATTAGTCAGTTTTTGCATACAAATGATAATGCCAATACAACATACAGAAATTTATGGGACACATGAAAGCAGTTAGTTCTATGAGGGAAATGAAGAGCAGCGAATGCCCACACTAGGAAAAGAGAATGAGTTCAAATAACCTAATGACGAATCCTTAAGCTCTGAAAAAGACAAAAAGAGAAAAAGAAGAGCAACACAAACCCAAAGCTCATAAAAGGGAGGAAATTAAAAAGATCAGAACAGAAATCAATGCAATGGAAACTGAAAGAATAATACAAAAATTAAATGAATCAAATGGTTGGTTTTTTTAAAATAATAAATAAAGTTGATAAACCATCACCCAATCTTATCAAAAAAATGAAAGAAAAGGCTTAAATCCATGCAATTGGGAATGAAAACAGTGAAATGATGATGGATCCAGCAGAAATCCAGAGCATTATAGATACTTACTTCAAGAACCTTAACTCTAATAAAATAGAAAACAGAAAAAAAAATGCACAGATTTCTAGATACATATGAATTACCAAACTTGGGAGAAATAGATAAAAAATTCTAAACACCCCAATTACAATCAGTGAATTTGAAAACATAATTAAAAATTGATGAACAAAGAAAAGTCCAGGTCCTGATGGCTGCACTGCCGAATTCTACAAAAGACATTTAGAGAAGAACTACTGCCACTACTCTTTAAACATTTCAATGCGATGGAAAGGGAAGCTGTACTTCCAAATTCATTTCAGGAAGCAAGTGCTACTTTGATTTTAAAACCAGGGAAAGACCCAAAAAGAGAACTAGAGGTTGATCTCCCTCGTGAACAGAGATGCGTAAAACCTCAGTAAGATCCTGGCAACCAGAATACAGAAGGTTATCAAGAAGATCATACACCCTGATCAAGTTGCATTTATTCCAGGGAGGCAAGGATGGTACAACCTACATAAATCTATAAATGTAGTACTCTATATTAACAGAGTCAAGGACAAAAACTATATCATCATCTCAATACATCCAAAAAAGCATTCCACAAAATTCAACCACCATTCATGATAAAAACCCTGCAGATGGTATTTATCTCAATTTGATAAAGGCTGTCTATGAAGAGTCAACAGCCAATTTCATATTAAATGGCCAAAAACTGAAAACCTTCATGCTAAAATCAGGAACAAGTTAAGGATGTCCACTATCATGAGTCCTCTTCAATATCCTTCTGGAAATATTGGCCATAGCAATTAGACATGAGAAAGAAATTAAAGCAAGAAAGTTATTAAAGGAAGAAGTTAAACTGTCATTAATTGCTGACGATATGATACTCTACACAGAAGAACCAAAAAACTCTGCCAAAAGACTTCTAGGCTTAATTCATACTGTCAGCAGAGTAGCTGGATACAAGGTCAACACTCAATGCTCAATAGCAATCTTGTACACAAATAACAGACTCACTGAGAAATTAAGGAAACAATTCCTTTGACAATAGCATCCAAAAAGTGAAGTATTTAGGAATCAATCTAGTGAAGGAAGCAAAAGACCTCTACACTGAAAACTAAAGCACTCTGAAAAAAGAGATTGAAGAGAATATTAAAAAATGGAAAGACATCCCTGCTCTTGGGTAGGATGAATCAACATAGTGAGAACAGCCGTACTTCAAAAACTGCTCTACAGATTCAATGCAATCCCTATTGAAATGCCAAGAATATATTTCACAGACTAGAGAAAATAATCGAAAAATTCATTTGGAACCAGAAGAGACCTAAAATAACAAAAGCAATGCTAGGCAACAAATATGTGGCAAAGGGTACCACAATCCCCAACTTGAAACTGTACTGCAAAACCAGTGTGATGAAAACAGCATGGTACTGGCAAAGAAACAGACCCAAGGATCAGTGGAATAGATTGAAAGAAGCAGAAACAACTCCAGATGTACTCAGCTACCTCATCTTTGACAAAGGAGACAACCATCCTCAGTGGAGGAAAGATAGCGTCTTTAGTAAACAGTGTTGGAAAAGCTTTATTTCAACCTGCCAAAGATTAAATTTCGACTTCTATCTTTCACAATATGCGCTAAACTAAAATCTAAGTGCATGAAAGTTCTAATTATTAAAGTAGAAACATGAAACCTGCTGGAAGATAAGTTAGGCAGGAATCTCAAAGACATTATCATAGAAAAAGACTTTATGAACAAATCTTCAGTTGTAGGTGAACTAGCACAAAGAATCAACAAATGGGATGTCATCTTGTTAAAAAGCTTCTGCTCTGCAAGAGAATCCACTAACAGAGCTAAGAGACAACCTACATTGTGGGAAAAAAGTTTTACCGGCTACTCCTCAAACAAAGGACTGTTATCTAGACTATATAAAGAATTTAAAAATATCAGGCCCTCCACATTTAAAGACCCCATTAAAAAATGGGTATCTGAAATGAACAGACATTTTTCAGATGAAGAAGTAAAAGCAGCAAATAACTACATGAAAAATTGTTCAGCACCACTGGTCATTCAAGAGATGTAGAAGAAAACAACACTAGGATTCCACCTCACCCCAGAAAGAATGGCAGCTATCAAAATAAGCAACCAATAACAAATATTGGCAGTGTTGTGGTGAGAAAGGAACCTTCTCCATCGTTGGGGGAGTGCGGGGTGATGCAAGAACTGTGGAAATCAATATGCGGATACCTCAAAGAACAGGGATTAGAGGTTCCATTTGACCCAGCTATCCCTCTGCTGGGTATCTTTTCAAAAGAATTAAAAGAATCACATCACAGAGATATATGTGCACCAATGTTTATAGTGGCACAGTTTATAATAGCTAAAACTTGGAAACAACCCAATTACCCATCAATCCGAGACTCAATAAAAATGTGCTTTCTCTATAAAATGGAGTACTACTCAGTCATAAAGAATGAGAAACTAGAATCACTCATAGAACAATGGATGCATATTGAGCCCATACTCTTAAGTGAAATAAATAGGACACACATGTGTAAATACCAAATAGTTGCTCTGGTGTAGAAATCTAAAAGTGTAAGTAAGATCCAAACTGTGTAACTGATAATGTGAAATAGGAAGAAAAGGGCTAATGGTGTGGGGGCAAGCAGGAAGGATAGGGGAAAGGAAACAAAAGAAATGAAAAAATCTGAGAAAAGGGAAAAATGGAAACAAAGTCATGGTATATAGGGCAGGGTGGAGGGGGTGAAGCCAGGTCAGGGGTGTGATGAAAAATGAGAACCAAGACCTGTCATGTAAAGGTACAAGATCCCAATGATGAATGTAACTGTACCATATACCTAAAAAGTACCAAGAATCTTAATGAGGAAAGTAAACGTGTTCTGTTTAAGAGACTGGATGTCACACACAAACAAACCTTATGTAGAAACTGGGAGGAGTCAAGATAGGAGAGGGTTTGTAAATGTGGAAAACTTGGGGATTATGGTTTACTGCTGAGTATGAGAATTTATTAATATCCATAGGCTGACTGTCCTGACAGCATTGTTTAACAGGACACATGTGGAAGTCAACTGGGTATTGCTGACTTTTTTACAGTATTAAAATAGAGTCTGTAAAACTGTTAATGGCTTAAAAATGAACCAAGCTTCTTAGATTCCTTTTTGAATATTCTATCATATTCTAGTGGTCTTAAAGACTAGCTCCTGCACAGGTGTGTGCCCATACTCAGGAAAGACTTAAAAAGGCCATAGGCTGGAAACACTGGTTAAATTCAAAACTATGTGTGAGCAGTGAATTGTAGGCTAAGTTGCAGTTATGCACTGCCTGAATGAGTGTTGAAGGTGTCTCCTACTACACCCTCAATAAAGATTGGAAAGTGTGAAGTTTCCAAATGTTTAAATAAATGTCTATCTAATCATTAGATCTATCTAATCTCTCAGTTAATGTAGCAGGGATTTCAGTGGCCACACATACACAAACTATATAGACTTTGCATATTTACTTAAGAAAAGCCATTAAATGAACTATTACAGCAAACTGTAAGCACAACATATAGGAGAGAAAGGACTTTGGTCTCCAGACATGCCACATTATATTAAGATAAATTTCAGTGAAATAATAGGACACATGGAAGAAACTACAATGTGAGAACAATAGGAAGGATGGAGGGAGAAAATCAGTGACCATAAGTTTTCTCTGAAGAAGTCCAAAAGTTTGACTGATAAGATAAATACTATCAGCTTCTAAACATATCCAAAGGACTAAAAAATCAACTAGAAAATTGAAGTGAATTATGAGAATGTGTCTCATCCATTAGAGAATATTGAGATAGAAATTATTTAAAAGAATGACATAGAAAGCGCCGCAGATTTAGCTCCGTGGTTCCACTGCTTGCCTTGCAAGCTCAAGGTCCTGAATTTGAACCCTGGTAACAACAACAAAAACAACAACAACAACAAAAAAAAATCAAAGTTGACTTTCCTTAAAAATATATGAGAGGAATTATTTCTGCTGAAAAAGAAATGATCCTTGAAAGTAACTCAGCATCACACGAAGAAATAAAAATTACTAGTAAAGGTAACTGCACAGGATGAATTTTATCATTTATGAATATATCTCAATAAAGACATTATCAGAACCTTGGGGGGTATGGGTTGTGAGACATCAACAATAGCTTTAATATTTGTGTTGTTGGCATCTCAGAAAGAGAAGAGAAAGAGTGTGACTGGAAAAATCTCTGGATAATCAATCGTTGAAAAATTGCAAAGTTTGGTTAAAGATTAATAAAAGGTTTATGATTCTAGGCAAGCTCTGACAAATCAAAGGAATCTCAGAATGTACTTAGTTCTCATTAAATCGCTAAAAAATTTAATTAAATCAAAAATAAAATCTTGTAGGGCCAGGGATTAGGCTCAGTGGTTTTGCCACCAACCTCACAAGCTCAAGGGCCCAAGTTTGATATCCAGCACTTAAAAAAAAAATCTTGTAAATATCCAGGGTAATATGCCATACTTTTGATAAGGAAACAACTACTGCAATGGCTACAGATTTTGTAAAACAGTCTGAAGGCTAGAAAGAAGTGGCATATTTTAAAGTGCTAAAAGAGCAGACAACCCCCTGATGAAATCCCATATACAGTGAAAATATCCTTCCATACAAAGGCAAAGAAAACTAAGAAAATATTGCTAATGGAAATTTTTCAGGAAAAAATGGGAAATGACTCCCGAAAGAAATTTAAAATATCAGTAATGAAGTTAGAGGCACAGAATAGACTAAAATTTTACCGATATATATTTTCATTATTATAGCTTCTGTATAATAAAATATTTTTCTCTTCTTCAGGTCTTTAAAATTTGATTGAAGACTGAAAGCAAAAATGTAATATTGTCTGATGGAGTATTCATATTTGTAGTTTACGATACGTGGAAAACCATAAAAGGGAAGGAATGGCAGGGTTATAAATGCTGGTAATGTTTTACTTCTATTTGGAGTGGAAAATATAAATACAGAAAATAAAAGGAAAAGTATTTTAATCGCTGCAGTATTTAGAATCAATAGGTGAGTGACAATAGGAACGTGATTAAATAACTTAATCATTAGGCTATGTATAATTTACTTAAATTATTAGGGAAAAGTAGGTATATCTAACTTGCTAGTTTTAAGCTGAGCTTGTGATCTTCCTCCCAACACGATTACCACACCAAATGCATAGAAATATAGTCTATTTGACCTATTATCTGACCTCCCCCCCACCTCTGTGGATTCAGAAACTTTGTCATCCTGCTGAAACCAACTGGAATCTTTGGAATTCCTGGCACCTACCAAGTCATTGCTTTATTTTTTTTTTTAAGTTTATTGGTACAATCTAGGTCTACAATACAGTTACATTCATCACTGGGATCCTGTACCTTCACATGACAGGTCTTGGTTCTCATTTTTTCCCCTTGTCTCTGCCCTCCCTTCACCCCCCTCCTGCCCTCCCCATTAACAAACTCTCTACTTCCATTTTTTCATTTTCTCCTATTTTTTAGTTACAAGTTACATTCATCACTGGGATCCTGTACCTTCACATGACAGGTCTTGGTTCTCATTTTTTCCCCTTGTCTCTGCCCTCCCTTCACCCCCCTCCTGCCCTCCCCATTAACAAACTCTCTACTTCCATTTTTTCATTTTCTCCTATTTTTTCCTTTTCCCTTATTTCCCTTTTAAGATGTCTGCTCAAAGGATATTTTTTCAATGAGTGTTCCTTTATTACTCTCTTAAACATGGAGCCCATGTCTCCAGAAACCTCTGCCTTCTTTGTGGTCTTTTTCTATGGCATTCATCATCTCAGCATGGGCCACATACTTTGTATTTTCTATATTCTACTCCTGAAATTCGGGTTCAGTGCAGTACATTGTATGTGTGTGTATGTGTCTGCTTTGAATGCGATTTGTACGCGCAGAGCTCTAGAGGAGTGCTTGGAATGTACCCACAGCTGCATCAGTACAGCACTTGTTAAATAAGGATTTGCATCCGCATCACAGTTCATCACGCAGAAGCTGAGATGTTGGAGAAGAGTCAGCTTCTCTCCAGTCACTAGGGAGCTAGTTTCTCTCTTTTGAATTTGGCCAAAACCAAAGACAGAGTCATAAAGTCTGCCATGTATTCATGCTTTTTGCTTTTCACTAAAGAATAATTATGAAAATAAAATTAACATCAATGTCTTCAGAGTAAAATCTCTGGTCTTCACAGCAACAACAAAATATCTTCTCATGCCCTCCTTTTGCATATCTGTTACAGATATAGGAAATAATACCAGAGATGAGTTATGGAACACGACCTGTTAGCTGTATGATACCCTGAGCACTTCTCTAAAAGCCGAAGAATGAATTCTAGGAAGAGTGGTGGTCAAGAACAGTAGTCTATTTATTGATAGGAAAGCTCCGGAGGGGCATGAGGGCACCTGAGTGGGCAGATGGGGACCCTACTGTATAGGGGAATTTTATAGAGTGAAACCCATGTACGTACAATGTGGGCCACAGCCATGATCCTCCAAGAAGGTTCCAAGGGTAGTCACTTAGGCAGTAGTGGGCCAGTTGGGAAATAGGTCCATAACAAGCATGAATGGAAAGAATAAAGGCTTCTCCCCGGAGATGGTGGGTTGAGAGGTCCTGGTCGCCTTCGCAGGTGGCTGATGTCTATCTGGACTTCACGAGGCCCAGTATTTGTTCTTTGAGGAAGTATACAGGTCTGGTCGTCTTGTCTTTATCTTGAGGTCCAGTCTCCAATAGATACGTCTTTGGTTGCAGTTGTGGTGAGCCTCACATTGTCCTGACTCTCTTGAGGACCTAGGCCTATCTGACTGCCTATAATATATCTACCTAACTCATCTGTCTATAATATTACCAAAGAACATTATTCTAGATCCTTTGTAAGTGAATGACATATACATTACTTATAATAAAATTCAAATAGTTCTGTTCCAAATTAATAATATGTTCAACATTTGAAGATTGTCATTGAGAATAGCCCCTACCACCTATTCAGTGTAGCTCAATTTGATGTAATTATTTTCTCATTTTTTAAAAATGAAACTGAAGAGGAGTGGTGAATTTGATTTGAACACAGCAACGATAGGATGCTGCAATGTGCAGCACTAATTCGTGTAGGAAGTAGGCGGAGAAGTTAAGAAGTTAAAGTTATGAAAAAAATATATCCTTTATACAGAAAAAGAAAAAAATATAACGCTGAGTCATTGCCATAATTTCTCTTGCTAAAGAGATCCAAGTCTCCTTGATTTCTAAGGCAGGGTAAAACTGCCATCCTAAGCATATTCAATAGCAGATGTTAAACTTTTGTGTAAGTGAGTGCATGCATTTAACATAAAATAAGCATAGGAGAACTTTCCTTGAATATTTCTACTTCTTTTCTAATATGTCTGGTCTTTCATTTTCATTTTACCTAAGTGCACCATCACTATTATTTCTTTCTTTTTATCTCAACACCTTCTCATTATCTGCCCCAGTTGGCCTTGAAATCACCCTATTTGTGCTTCAGCCTCCTTGAGAAGCTGAGATCACAGACATAGGCCAGGGTACCTATCTGTCATATTAGTTCTAGATGAACTTTTTGACTTTCTTTTATGTGACGTGTCCAAAATATAAGTAAATTAAAGAGCAAACTGAAAGATAGATAATAGGTACTGGTGAGATGGACCTTTTGCAAAAGGGGAGGAAACCAAGAGACAGAGGGAGAGGGAAGGAGAGAATGAAAGAAGGATTAGGATGTGATATGTACTCCCGATGGTGAATGAAATACTTACATTCAGCAAACACGTACTAATAAAAATTAAAATATTGAATGAAAAACACCAATACGGTTAAGTAAAGTTTCATGTGATTTCAAATACATGAATCTGTAAAAGTGGAAGTAATCCCATACAGTCTTAAGACTTTCAGTTGTCCTTTCAAATTTCCTGGTGGCCACAATACCCCTAGAGTAATTTTTATTATTATTTCCTCTTATCCTACTTCCATGCCCTGAAAATGCCTGGCTGCTTTTCTTTCTGCCTGCAGAGAGCTAAGACCTTCCTAAGACAGAGCTGTGATGTATTCAGCCCAGAACTTGTACCTGAACACCGGGAACCAAGGCTCTGCCTTTCAGGGAGACAGCAGGCACCACCATCTTTCATCTCACTGCACTTGTCCAAAAGCTTAGCAGCTAGAGCTGAACAATGAAACCACACATGAGGTACAATCTCCCACTTTCCCTTACCCTGAGATTCAGGTTTCTGATTCATTTCAATGTCTTTGAGGTACATAAAGGAAACTTCAACAAGATATTACAGTAGTAGTACTTCAGCAGCAGGCAATTTTAAACTTTATGGTTTGTGCTGGCTTGGCATTTTCCAAAGGCATTTCTTTGGGGATCAAAATCCATACCACAAAGCCTGCATGCTCCCCTGGGAAATCTGATGCCTGAGCACAGAAAAGTCATTTCAAAGCCTCCTGGGATCACTGTGGAGAAAAATCAAAGTTTGTCATGATATTCTAAATCTAGAGCTTAGTACTTTTGACAAGTCGTTCAAACTCTGCATTACAGTCACAATCTCCTCTGTGAATGCAGTTGCTTTTAACATGTTTGGGTAAATAAAATATTGTCCTATAACTGGGAAGCTATACATTGTAATTTAAAATTTAAAAAACAAAACAAAACAAAACACAGTCTTTGACCATCAAGCTGGAAGTTCAAGAAAACTGTTTTCTCTTTTCATGTCAACAAAGCCACTTTGTTCCCAAAGGCAGGAAGTGCAGAATTGAAATCTGTTCAACCATGGATATCGTCATTAATGCCAATTCAATGACTACAGCATTAAGCTATTTTATCTCAAGAATACTATCAGAATAAAAAGTAGGAATAATAACAATGAAAATAAGAGGGGAGATATGAAATAATATATACAAGGGCTCTTCCAAGTTTTAAATTACATTGGCTTTTAAATGAAAAGTGTTATAATGGATAATATCTAGTATTGAAAAAAATTCCATTTCATGATAAATTATCTATCATCTTCATCAAACACACTTGTGGTCTTTGTCAAGTCAAAACATATCTCTATTTTCCACTTCATAAAGCTTATACTTTAAACTGATTTGATTTCAATTTAAAATTCCTGAAATCTTCTAAGATCCAATGAAATAATGGAGGTAAAAGAGACTGTTCTGAAACAAAGATGTTGAACTGTCACTATTTGCTGATGATATTATTATTATTTCCTCTTATCCTACTTCTACATAGAAGATCCAAAAAACACTGACTAAAGATTCCTGGACTTAATTGACAGATTCCATAGTGTAGGTGGATACAAGGTCAACACTCAAAAATTAATGGCCTTCTTGTATAAAGATAAGGCACTCATTGAGAGAGAAATTAGGGAAATATTCCCTTTCACAACAGCATCCAAAAAATAAATTATCTAGGAATCAACCTAAGGAAGGAAGCAAAAGAACTCTCTGTTGATAACTATAGAACTCTGAAAAAAGAGATTGAAGAGGATATAAGAAAATGGAAAGACATCCATTATTCCTGGGTAGGAAGAACCAATCTAGTGAAAATGGCCATACTTCCAAAACTGCTATACTGATTCAGTGCAATCCCAATTCAAATCCCAACAGCATATTTCATAGAACTACAGAAAATAATACAAAAATTTATCTGGAACCAGAAGAGACCTAGAATAGCAAAAGCCATTCTAGGCAACAAAGACATGGCAGCAGGGTGTACCACAGTTCCCAACTCAAAGCTATGCTACAAAATCACTGTGGTAAGAACAGCATGGTACTGTCAAAGAAACAGACCCAAGGATCAGTATAATAGATTAGAAGATGCAGAAACAACTCCAGAAGTACTCAGCTACATCATTTTTTGACAAATGAGACAATCATCCTCATGGTGCAAAGATACCCTCTTTAATAAATGGTATTGGAGGGCCGGTGATTTAGCTCAGTGGTTCTGCCATCTGCCTTGAAAGTGCAAGGAATGGAGTTCAAGAGAGAGAGAGAAAAGAAAAGAAAAAAAGGAACTATTTAACATTTCACAGGAGTGATGGAGTGTGCCTGTAATTCCAACACTGGGGAGGCGGAGGCAGGAGGATCGCTGTGAGTTCGAGACCAGCCTGGGCTGCATAATGAGTTCCAGGTCAGTCTCAACTACATAGTGAGACCCTGTCTCAAAAAACAAAACAAACAAAAAAAAATCACTAAACTAAAATTCAAATAAATTAAAGATCTAAATATTAAAACAGAAACACTAAACTTGCTGGAAGACGAGTTAGGTAGAACTCTTGAATACATTGACCTAGGGAAAGACATTTTGCACAAATCCTCAGTAGCAAGAGGACTAGCCCATAGAATCAACACCTGCGATCTCACCTTATTAAAAAGCTCCTACACTGCAAGAGAAATCACCAACAGAGCTAAGGGACCACCTACAAGGTGGGAAAAAATTACCAGCTTTTTGTCAAAGGTCTACTATCTAGAATATATGAAGAACTAAAAAAAATACCCCCCCGAATATAAAGATCCAATTAAAATGTGGACTTGCTAGGGATTTAGCTCTGTGGTCTGCAGCCAGCCTCACAAGCAGCAGTTCGATCCCCAATACCAAAAAAAAAAGGAGCTTATGAAATGAGCATTTCTCAGATAAAGAAGTAAAAACAGCAAATAAATATATGAAAAAATGTTCACCATCACTGGTCATTCGAAAGATGCAGGTTAAAACAATGCAGAGATTCTACCTCACCCCAGAAGGAATGGCTATCATGAAATAAACAAATAACAAGTGCTGGAGGGGTTGTGGGGAGATAGGAACCCTTCTCCATTGGTGGTAGGAGTGCAGACTGGTGCAACCACTATAGTAGTCAATATGGAGATACCTCAAACAAGTACGATTGGACGTTCCCTTTGACCCAGCTATCCCTCCACTGGGTATCTTTACAAAATAATTCAAAGAATCATACCGCAGCAATATATGCTCACCTGTGTTTATGGCAGCACAGTTTGTGATGACTAAACTTGGAAACAGCCCAATTTCCCATCAACTGGAGATGCATTTTTTTAGAAAATAAAATGTAGTACTACTCAGTCATAAAGAATGAGACACTAGAGATATTTATAGCTAAGTGGATGCACACTGAGGCCGTACTCTTTAAGTGAAGTAAATAGGATACAAGTGTGGAAATACCGAATAGTTTCTCTGATGTGCAAAACTAAAAGTGTAGATATAGATAAAAATGTATAATTGATAATGTGAAATAGGAGGAAAAGGTGTAAAGGAGCAGGGGAAGTGGGAGGCACAGGGAGAAGGAAGTAAGGGAAAAGAAAAAATATGAGAAATGGAAAAACATGGAAACAAAGTCTTTGTAAATAGGGAAGGGTGGAGGGGGTGAAGGGAAGGCAGGGGAATGGGGAAAAAAACAAGAACCAAGATCCATCATGTAAAGATACAAGATCCTAATGATGAGAATGTAACTGTATTGTAAACCTAAAATGTACGGATAAATGTAATGGAAAAAGAAACCTTGATAAGGATGAAATAAAGTGAGATTTATTTTCATAAAAGTGAATTGTTACCTGAACACCAGAAACCAAGGCTCTACCCTTTAGCGAAAAAAAATCTAGCATTTGAATGTAAAAGTAATGACAAGGGCTCTGTTGTCAGTTTTCAGCAAAAGGTATGGCTGGCATGTTCTAAGACTACTAATAGAAAATATTCTATCTTAGTAAAAATCACCTAACCCAAAGTGTGTTGCCAATGAACTACAATTCCAGTGTCCTTTGCTGCAAGGTTATATCTGAGTCAGTCTCTCCCTAAATGCATCTCCTTATCAAAGTGGACCATAGCAGGAATTCACTTTACTTCCACTTTGTGCCTCCCACAAACTATGTAGTTTCTAAGATACAAAAGTAAAGTGAAGGAGAAGTGGAGGATTTTTATGATGATCTACTCTCTTGGTTAGGAATTGTTACATACTATTTCTCACCACTGCTCTTTGGCCAGATATAGTTACACTACTCCACCAAAGTAAGTGGGTTGGAAAGTTGAGCCTTCTATTTGTCTAGGACAGAGGAGAGAGCAGGACGTGAAGGAACACTAGCTATACCTAACCTATTACCACCTTCATTCCTCTTCTGAGGTCCTGTTGGATAATAATTTCTCTTCCCTAACATCCTGTCAAACATTGCTCTCTTACTACGTGACAGATCTCCAAGTTCATCTTCTTCATTTCTTTGAATAGCAGTATAAGAATAAAAGTTTCTATTTCTCTACACTGACAGGTGCTGATATGTGAGTTGATGTGTTATAGACAATATTAATGGCAATAACTTGGTTTTTGTATTTATTGAACACATTCAAATGCTAGATGGTGTGACTTTTATGTGTGATGGAGACTTGCAACCCATGTATTTCTACACCTATTCTGAGTGCAGAACTTTTATACACCAATAAATGAAGCAAAAAATGTCCCCCAGCTAAACTGTGGCCAAACTGATCTATTCACTTTTGGGTCTGACACTAAAGACTGTGGTTTTCCTTCTCCAAGACACAGCTCCCCTTTCTCCTCTCACCCTCTTCTTCCTGTGCCAAATGAACACGAAGTGCAAATTCTTCCATGTATTTGACAAAAACGAACTAGCACGCAGCCAGTGACATGACAGGAGGTAAAGATTATCCAACCTGTTGACCATAGCTGTTGTTTTGACTTAATAGCCAGGAAAGTACAAGTTTGAAAAACAGAAATGATGGTAAAAAAAAAAAAAATGATACCAGCCAAACGCGAGAATATTTATGTTTCCTGCAAATATCCACTAAAAAAATTTCTCTGTGATAGTTCAGATATGATAGTTATCAAAATCCTTGGACACAGTGTTTGCTGAGGGGACTCATGAACAAAGTAGTCATGGGGTCAGAGTCAAAGAGAAGAGTTATATACAAGTTCAATTGCATGAACTTCACCTTACAGTGATAAGGACAACACTGATGGTCTCCAGTCTACCAGACTCAGAGAAAGATGCTAAACCTATATGGGGGGTCAAGAGTTCTGAGCACAGGCAGTGATCAACATTAAGTACTGGAGATGGCGTTTGGTACCGCACCCCCAAATATCCACCTCTAATGTATGTTTGCTGAGAATATTGCTCCTTGGTACTGACCACCTCAGCTCACACTGTAGTGTATATAGTTTTTCTTTTACTATTTAATAGGTTTCAACATGTATTTCTTTGTACTAAAATCAAGGGAGTGAATTCTGGTTTTTGCAACGAAGAATGCTCAATGATGTAAGTCTTAAATAGCAAACTGTCATACGCAATGGACTATATCCTGTGTGGGAAAGATGTGTTTCTGGGCAGTGGAATTTTCTACAAAATTTAAAATCAAATTCCAGTTTGAAAACACTTCAATCCCAGTTATTAATGTGAATTAGAAAAGGTATAAGAGGCAAAGTGCCCTTTTCTTGAGCAAAAGATCATCTGAGAGAGGCAATGTCCACTGTCCTCATGAATGCCAGATGTGTTCTTTTCGAGGTTTGTGCATAACTTTTAATAATCACTTTATGTTACCTTCTCGGCTTTAATCATTTTTCCTCCTGCACATAGGTTGCTATAAAACAAACTTCAGTTATTTTTTAATATTGACTAGATTTTCTCATAAAACAATTCTGCAGGATACCATATATGCTGTTAGTCTAAGTTTTCTATTTTGCTTTTATTTATATAATGCTATAGTTGGCAGAAACTTTAGATATCACTTAATATTTTGAAATTATAAAGGATCAAAACCTAGAGAAAGAATGTGAATTGTCTTTGGATGCTAATGTTTGGAAAAGATAAATTTAAAGCCCCTATTCCTTGACTTCTAACTCACTGGGTTTTCCATCTTCCTCTAAAGTGAAAAAGACCCTGCCAGAATAACTATAGTTCTGTAATCCTCAATTACATATCTTCTATCAAAATCTGTATTCTTTCAATAACACAGAAGCTAAGATTTATACAAATGCTAATTTAAACTCTGTGTTTAAACAGTGCGATAATAAATAGTTGTGAAAATACAACTTCCATGTAAGAGTTACCTTATTTGGGCTCAGGTTGTAGTTATTCTAGATTCTAAATTTCCGTCACCCCAGTAACTCCTCTCTCCCTATGCCATTTCCCTAACCTTCTCAGTGTTTTAAGCATTGTGTCTGTATGAAGGTGCAAGCTTTCCCACTACATTAACTGGTCTTCATCACATATTTTTTAAACATACTTAATTTATTCCTGAGTGGCTTTTGTTCTACTTTGCTGGCAAACATCAGTGCCTACCACAGATAGCTAATTCCGAAATATGTTAATTATCTCCCTTAAATACCATGCCAAAATGCATCAATATTCCTTTTCTCAGAAAAATGCTGCTTTCAGGAAAGCTATTTATTAATGTTCTTTTCTCAGGACGTAAATTCCTACCCTGGTCTCATGCATTGGTAAAGGAGTGATAAGACTAATGATATTTAAAATGAACAAAGTAGTAGAGTTGATAACTTTAAAGGCAGTTTTGAGATCTTTGGAATATAAAAAATCAAGTTAAAAGACGGGTGTACAATTGACCAAAACCAGCCCTTCAGTCCAAGACTCACTGTACTCCGTACTGTCCCACTGTTTCGTCTTTATCCTCCGAGTGCTCAGTTTATGTAGAAAAAAAAAAAAAAA
>NW_022900924.1:46964580-46971936 GCF_012274545.1 Fukomys damarensis | reverse complement strand
TGAAAAAAAAAAAAAAAAAAAACTTTCTCCAAATGGAAATGCATGCACTACATTATGTAAAAGAACAAAAGCAGTTTTTTCTGGCTTAGTGGAAAGTCTGTACCTCAGCTCACACATTGGCCTCTTTATGGTGCTGAGAAAAACAGAATCCCAAAGTGTGAAGTAGAAGGCATAAAAGACTCGACCGAAAGGCAGCATAGTGATAATCTTGTTTAGACTCAAAGGAAAAAAGAAGAGGAAAGAAAGAAACTCATTCTGCTTAAAATACAGCGTCCTCCCTGGCATGAAAGAGAATCCTGATGATTTGCTCCAGAGAGACTTGGATTTATTAATGACACCGCATGAAACATTTGGATACATATCATATTGGTATTTTTGCTCAGTTTAGTACATTGGGCTTTTACTTCATCATTCCTCTGTTAAGTATTTACTGAGAAGCGGAGTGAGATTTTAATGAGGGAACCATTAGATAGATATTCGCAAGCTGAGACTTTTTAGGCCTTTAATTCCAATTCTATAACTGCTAAATGGGACCTGTTGTTCCCTGGACAGATGCTAAACACCAGAAAGAAATGATTCTTGTAAATATTTCAAACAAATATTTTGATGGTTAATGGCCACACACATTGTAGTATGTTTAAAAAGTGTTTCTCAATTGATGGTTTTGGCTGATATTTATGGTCTCTCTGGGCAAGCAGATCATTGAGATTGTTCAAGTACCCATGAGTATGAATGTTTTAGTGAACTGACTGGTCTTCTGAGAGCCCTATCATCGCTGCCACAACACAGTCCTTGCTTCTTCGTCGTTCATTTATCTTTCCTTCACGAGGTGCCACTTCAACCACCACTTCAGTATTCATTGTGTCCAGGCTCAGCTAAGAACCCAGACATTAGCCTAAGGTAACGCAAGGACAGCGAACATCAGAGGGATCACAATCAAGCCATCTTGACAGCTGGTTCACGTGTCCCTCCGCTGGTAAAGAGCCTCTTCCTGCCTCAAGAACACTAATGCAGATTACTGAGCACTTACTTTGCTTCCCTGTGTCTGTGTCCTTGAGGTGAACTGTCTCTTTCTGAATCACCACCTTAGCTGTTTGGATTCCATGCCCTTCTGTAAACCCATGCCGAAAATGAATCTCGGAATCTGTTTTCCTACATAAAAGGACCAGCTCGCTTTGAGAAGAAAAATCTTGTGCATCAAATTCCTTTAAGAAAATTATGAAAAAGATATTGCCTTGGCAGAAATCTTCAATAAAATCCAGTCTTTTGCTCAACATAGTAATTCAACAAATATTTATTGAATAACTGTGATATGCCAGATATTATCATAGGCACTAAAGATACAGTAGTTAAAAAAGCAGATTAAATAAAAGTTACATTCAAATAGGGTAGACAAATGTGAAAGCTATCAGGATCAAAATGGATTGTTTGTGTCAGCCTCAGTGAAATTAAGTAAATGAATCCAGGAATTTATAAAGGAAGTGCCAAAACCACAACCTTGCACAAAGCCCACCAAAATCTTATATACATAAAAAATATTTGTATATCGCATTCATCGATGTATCCTTGCACATAGCCTGGGAACCATAAAATCTATTAGGCAAATGACAAGAATGCATGCACGGTATGCTTACCTAGAGTACACTTTTCTGTTAAGGAAACGAATAGAGAGCTGTGCCTACTTTCAATAGTTGTTTAATTGTCACAAAAATTTTACAAGATAAAAGGGAATACATTCATTCATTTTAGGAAGTAAACGAAGCTGAAGAGAAGTAAATAATTCACTTAGGGTCAAAGAGAGAGAAGGTCTAGTCCCAGAGTAGGAAGTCTGATGCATGTATTTTTACTTTTTTGTAGAGTTCTCTTCCTTTAAAAGCATAAACGGGACGGGGCCGGGGATTTAGCTCAGCTGGTTCGGTGGCCTGCCTTGCAAGCATAAACACATGCACTGTACTTGAATTCTATTGGTGTTGAGGTTTTCTATTTCTACAATTCAAGAAGCAAGGAGTCTTGAGGCTGAGAGGATCACCCTAGATAAAAAAATTGCCTGCAGTTTCCTTTCTAGTCAGTTTATGTCAGAACACAGAGCCTCTGCCTCTTACCAAGGCATTGTTCCTCAGCTCCAAAACCTCCCTTCCATATTCTAGGTTGGGACGTGGGGCTGAGAGTGCAGATTTTTGCCTTGGAGGCTTTCCTTCAAAGAGATAAAGAGATGCTGCATGATCAGAAGTAGCAGAAAAGATTTCTTAATTTGTTGTTTTCCTAAGGCCTTCCTATGAATAGCGACTCAAAAAAACATGGTTCCCATCATGGCGGCCATGTCCTGTGGTAGAGTAACCTCCACGCCCCAAGCCAAGCTCCTCCTCTAAGTTTAGCGCCCCTCCTGCCCAGTTTATATTTCAGAGCTACCAGCTCCTTCTCCCCTGATCCTTTTGTTCTCAGCTGTGGGAAGCTTCCCACAGTTTCCACCTCTTTGGAGTATCCGAATTATTTCATTACCCTTCTAGTAGTTGGCAACTTTATACATAAAGTTATTTGTATTAAATCTTCTCTATCAGATTTCTGGTGTGGTTCCAGTCCCCCATCTAAACACGACTACACCAAGTTTCCTAAGAGTGCCCTGTTAATATAATTTCTAAAGAAGACTCCAAATGCTTCTTGCTAATGTTCTCTAAAGACCTAATGTATATCCATACGTCTTAACCCATTCCTCAGCTCTTTCCCTGACTTTTCTTTAAGTGCTTCTCAAACTCCAGGAAAATACAGTCTTAGAGTGCTTTCAAGTATGCCACTCTGCTTAAAATATTTTTTCATTCATTGTCCCTCTCTTTCCTTCTCTCTAAATCTCTCTTTCTCTTTCTTTATCCATCCATCATTTACCACTTAATCAAAGCAATTCCTGTAATTTCTATTCACCTGATCATTTATACACATGAAAACATGTTTTTAATTCATCATATATGTTATATAAATTATAATCTATCTTTATAATATAAAATAGGTAATAGCACTCTAATTCCAAGTAAAGAACTACAATTTTATGCTTTTGTGTATCTAAAAGGGTGATAAGTGAGAATAATCTGAATGTATAACATTAGGAAAATGCTGAAATGATAATTAATAAAATAATATCTATGAAAAGATATTACACCTCTAGTAAAATATTACCTATGAAGAATGAATGACATGGAAAATGATTATGATTTAATAATTATTGAAAAATAAATATAAGCATAACTCTGATAGGGTCCCTACTATGTCAAAATGCATAAAATAAAACTGCAAAAAGGGAAAACATAAAATCAAAAGGGAAATTAAGGGTTAATGTTTCTTTTACAATTTTCCTCATAAACCATTAAAATTTCTTCCCTTACTCCTCCTAGCTCAGATGTTCCTTAAACCTGGAAATGTGCGTTTCTACGCACAAGATGCTGTCAGATTGTCCTGTGCTGCGGACATACACTCTCAGATGTAGTTACGTCTCTAGCCTCGTGACCATACTTCAATGCAGCCTTTAGGGAAAACTCGTCAGTGAGATTTAATTAAGAACAATACATCTGGAGCCAGAAAGCATATACCTTAGTTTCTGGTGTAACACTTTCTGGTAATGCACCTTTAGAAGGATTAGTTCGTTTCTCTGATCCTTATTTTCTCATTCTGTAAAAAGGTACTTTGCAAGCCCCCACAGGATTATCTTTAGAGTCCATGGTACTCTTTTTGTTACTGAAATGCTGTGTAAACTAAATGTTGTCTTCTCAAATTATGTTGCTTCTGGAACTATCTAGCCCAAAACTCTTAAAACCTTTACTCCCTTCATCTCTAAATTTTGGTCAAACATTTCCTCCTTTTATTTTGCAAGCATCTATCATAATACTCCATGTGGAGTACAAATAAATAGAACATGCTGCAGGAAGTAGTTGCAGTTTAAATTTTGAAACCTCCCCGCTCTCCTTCCACCCACCTTGCTCTCGCTGAGGAATCTGAGGGCCTCACTAACCTAGAACTGAAAGCTGATATCAACAAACAGACCAAGCTTTACGTTTAGATTAAGAGCAGTGCCCTGCAAGTATACTTCCCAGAACATGGTTCCCTAAAGGTGTATATTGCTATAATATATCTTCATCGATCAGTCTCAGCATGTCATTTTAATGCCCCCATTATTCTAACCTTCCCCTGTTTGGGATTCTAAATTTTAAGAAGAACATAGTTTACAGAGTAGCCTTAAGAAACATAGTCAATGCTAGGGGATTATTTGGCTGGTGTTGTCCCTCTTATTTTCCTACAGATAATACATTACTTGCAGGAAGTTTTTCAAATTTTTATAATTTGGCAGAGTAATTGGACTTTATTAATAACCAAATATTTTGGTAATAACTACTTGACAGTTTAATTGTCACCATGATTTTGGTTTACAGAGATCTTTTAAGAATGGTTTATCTCTTTTGAGCTCTTCATTATTCACTATATTTATTACAGAAGGGTGGTGGCTTAGCTCATTTTGATTTACTGAAACAAAATACATGACACTAGGCACTTTACTAGGTAAAGAGATTGATATTGGCTAATAGGCTTGGAGGCTTAAATGTCTAAGCTCAGGTGGCCTACAAGATTTAAGAGGCTTAAATGTCTAAGCTCAGGTGGCCAGGGTCATGCATGACAAATTGTATATCATGGCAAAAGCATGTACCAGCTTGACATGCATAGAAAGGGAACATATGATGAGTCAATGTTGATTTCCTTAAGGCACTCATTGCCCATAGAATACCAAAGGATCTCATGGTACACAATTTGGTTACATCCCAACCACATTCTACTACACATATGGTACTGTATGTGGAAGGGGCAATATGTGGGCTGGATTTGACATGCGATAACCACTTCTTTCACTAAGTAACACATTCCTGCAAGGCCTAGTCCACTCCTGCAGGACATGCATTAATGCCCTTGATCTAATTATCTTTCAATGGGTTCCACCCGTTAACGTTTCTGCCTCCTTTTAATACTGTTGCATTGTGAATCAATGCTAGACCGAGATTCCAACTCATGAACCTCTAGGAGACAAATGAAATTCAAACCAGAGAGCAGAAGGTGAGGAAGTAGGAATGAATATCCATTTTCCTACTTTAAACATAGGCCCACAGATTCATAAAGCTGCAAGAGTGTGCAGTGGTTATTCATCTATTTCAAAGTTTTTCCCAATATTGAAATACTTTCGATAACATCTTACACTAGATTATAACTCTCTTCTTTTACACTTCTTGGAAAAGATAGCACTTGCACATTAAGGTAGTCTATTCTTTGATGAAAGGATGGACTTCTTTGCTGAAAGCATTAAGCATCCTATACAACAAAGCTTAGAATGAGTCAAAGTTCACGACTGTAAGCCGCCTACTGCCCGTACGGTGCCAAAAGACCACTCATTTGTACTCATCTTCTGCTACTCCTGTGTTACTTTGCTTCCCTATAGAGTGTGAATTTCATGAGGAGGACTCATATCTTATTAAATTTTATATCCAGCAACGACTCAGTGTTAGTTATGAATTAATAACATATGAGGAGGAGCCACGCTAACACTCTAATTTGTTTAGATAGATTCATGTTTAATGAAGTTATTGCAAGTTGCACATAGAACAGTTTTATCTTCTGATACTCATTAGCATAAGCGTCATTCATCTTTCTGAGGTTAGCTTACACATTATAGATAGCATTGGATACTTTCCCATCCTCATCAAGCTAAACAGTCTCTGTGCCTTTATCTGTCCTCCGTACAGTTGATCCTTGATCGGTCCTCAATCACACAGGCGATCTACTTTATACACTTGTTTGTCAAAACCCTAAAATATCAAGAAATAAAATAAAATGCTACCATCTACACAAAAAGAATGTTGTTCTGTTGTCAAACACAAATGGGTGCTTTCATCTGGAAATGTACTGAAAAGGGAAACCAAAAGAAATCACAATTGCAAGAGGGAAGAGTTACGAGTCAGTGGACATAAGTAGTACTCCCAGCACAAACAATATAGGTTGTTTATCCTCCAACTTTTGACACGTTGACTTACATAATCATCATGGAAGTGATTTTTCCCTACATTTAGGTCCATGCTGTTCTCCTCAATTAAGCAAGAGAAAGTCACACAGAATGCTTTGCTAGTAATGTAGTGGCTTGAAGTTGTTAGCCTTAGACTCTAAATTTATGGACTGTACTTAATCCTCACTAATACTAAAATTTTTGAGATCAAACAAGTTTTGTGGAAATTTAGTTGGGGGCTTTCATAGAAGGGCAGCTTGTGTAATTGCTGCTATTGTAATTTACAAATACAAGCCGGGCATGGTGGCGCATGTCAATAATCCCTGCACTTGGGAGGCTGAGGCAGGAGGCTTGCTTTAAATTCACGACAAGACTGGGCTACATCGTGAGTTCCAGGTCAGTCTCAACTACATAGTGAGCATAGTGAAACCCTGTTGCAAAAAACAAAACAAAACAAAAACTCTGAAACAACAACAACAACAAAAAAACCAAATAACATTTCAAACTTGGTCTTCCTAAACCATACAGGTGCAACACTGAACTTAATATCACAAATCACATAAGACACAGAGAAGCTCAGTTCATTCTAGCAGCCCATAACTCCACATTTTTCTATACTGGTCCATCCTTTATGTCTACTAAATACTTCCTACTCTATATTCAAAGGTAGTGGTTTTCTCTTTTATGTACAGCCTCTACATAAAATAAATTCTTAAGCTTGTAGATTGTTGAATACAACACATTGCTTTTTGAAGTTTATTTCTTGCACTTTCAGATAGAATAGGAAAAATTAATTCATATTTTTAGTGTGCCCCGCTAGAGATAAAATTATGCAAATAACAAATCAGTATTCATATTGTAAGGAAAATCGATGATATCAGTCGGAGTTATGTTGTTTTCTGTTTCTCAGTCAATAGCACTACAGAGTCAATGGCTTCTCACGCTGTCGCTGTAGTGAAGGGAATTTGGAAGAGAAGATGACCGCAGTATTGATTTCGCTACTGAGTAATTACGTCACACTATTCTTTTATGGATGCACAAAAACACTGTTTTATAAATATGTTCTATTTGTTCCTTCTATCTTTCTTTCCTAAGTGCCACAGTAAGCAGTCAGTTTCAAAAATGATCAACCTGATTGAGAAAATAAGTGTTTGGGTTTTGCCAAGGTGGAAGTGCTGTTTTTCTGCTTTTCCTTTTCTGCCACATATAAAAACGAGGTTTGGGGCCAGGGATTTAGCTCAGTGGTTCTGCTGCCTGCCTCGGAAGTACAAGGTCCTGAGTTCGATCCCCGGTATATATATATTATATTTATATATATTATAATATTA
>NW_022900924.1:46941858-46964438 GCF_012274545.1 Fukomys damarensis | reverse complement strand
ATATATATAAATATATATATAAATGAGGTGTGACTTGCAAAGAAATGGAAAGTGGAAATAGGAAAATGCTAAATAAATTTTTCAATAACCTTACACATATGGAAAACAGATCAGTCAAGATTTCTGAAATGAAGAATTTTAAATGAAAAGAGAATTAGTACAGAGAATTCCATTCTTTGCACACACAAAACGTTATGGTAAGAAATAAACAAAATTTCATAGACACATATTTATCCTGAAAATGAGTCAATAAATATACAGAAGATTTAAGCTACTTTATTTATTTTTCTATAATACAAGGCTTTTAAGCATTATGATAAATACAATTACTTGACATAAACCTATTTTTATAAACATAGATAAAATGCATGTTCATGGTCGTTTGTATTACAAAAGTTCCAGAACAGTATTTTTCTCTATCGATATCGAATTTTAATTCAGACATGAAAACATAAGAGTTGTCTCTCTTTGGTGGTGCTTATTAGTCAGAGTTATAAAATTTATTGCCTACTTTTTTGCAAAATGTATCTTTTTAATCTTTCAATCTGCCAATCAACAAATACTTCAAGAACATGAATGTGATCATTGAGGAATAAGCTTTACTTAGAGGTAAAAAGTGGAAACAGGAAGCTGGGAAGCCAATGAATTACCAGGAACTTTTCGTTTTGATGCACTTCAGACAATTTACCAAATAATAACCATAAAATATTCACAGTTATTATCTATTGAGGGCATAAGTGATTGATATGCCTAAATGTAAATGTTTCCACTTTATTCAACCACACAAGCATAACAAATACATGAAATAATTGAAGGAGAGGTAGATTTGCCTTCCATTGCTTATCTAGTGCATGGAGAAGGCTCAACATAACATACCGGGATTACAAGTTAGCTATTGATTTTCATCTATGACTTGTATCCATTCATTCATAGACACATTTATTTATTTGTTTCTGTTTATTTATTTTGCCATACTGGAGACTGAACACAGGGCCTCACATAGACTGGACAAGTGCCTTGCAAATGAGCTATATTATTTTTAAGCCAGTCTTTTTTTGGGGGGGATGAGAAAATAAGTTCTTTCTATGCCTGTTTTTTAGAAAGCTGGCTTTTGGGCCAGGGATTTAGCTCAGTGGTTGGGTGGCCTGCCTTGCAATCGCAAAGACCTGAGTTCAATACCCGGTACAAAAAAAAAAAAAGCTGGCTTTTTATTATGAATAGATATAGATGTTAAATTCTAAAAAATGCATATTCTGCTGCTAATGAGATAATTATGCAGGAATTTTCTCTTTCATTTTTAATGTAATGCATCACATTGAATGATTTGCATATATTTGAGTCACCCTACATGCCAAGAGTAAATTTAACTGGGTCATGGTATATGGTTCTGTTTTTAAAAGAATTTATAGTGATTGAAGGAGTTTTATTTGCTGAAAACGTGGTCAGATTGGCTTCTATAGTGACTATTTGGCAGAAGAAATGTTTTGAGACAGTTTACATGGGATCAGCAAGTGATTGGATAGTTTGAGAAATTGTATACTGAGTTGGAAATTAAATGACCTATAGCTCAGACGAGAATTTGAGCTATGGATGAGCTATGAACATTTGTGTATACAAGTCAGATATTCAGGCTTGAGATATATTTATTTTATCACGAAAGAGTAAACATAGCAGGGTAGACTTGTGTAATCTGACGATTTTTTTTAAAAAAATTCTTGCATCCATCTACATTTTTCCTTTGAAAATTATGGCCACATCACATCCTTCTCTCTGGTGATTTTTTAATTTAAAAAAATTTGCATCCATTGATAAACTCCATATCAGGTGATAAACACAATTTATTCCCCCAAATTGTCGAAGGAATTGAGTTCGTGGACAGAGGGACCACTCTACTTTCACTTCATCATCCACTTTCTTTTTCCACCCCTCCCCTTATCACTTTCTCTTTTCTAGTAATTTAGCTTCTGTTTTCCTGCCATCTGATTTTTAAATTTATTTTTTAAAGTGCTATATTTCAGAAAACATGTGATATTTGACCTTCTGACTCACCTTTATTCCATTTAACATAATGATCCCAGAGTGCTGGGATTACAGGAGGATCTCACCAACCATGCCCAGCGGAAAGTTCCTCTTGACAGTGGTTTAGGCAATGATTTCTTGGATATGACATAAAAAGTACAGGCAACAAAAGGAAAAATACACAGATGGCACTGCATAAAACTTAAAAGCTTCTGTGAAGGAAGTGAAACAAACAACAAGTGAAAAATTTACTTGCAGAAAGGGGAAATATTTGTAAGTATAGATAATATTCGAAATACATAAGGAACTCATACAATATTAGTGATGCAGAGAACTTTTCTAAATAATCTAAAAACCTACAAAATGTTAGGAAAATGTAAAATGGCTTCTGTCTCTAACAGCAATCTGCTTTGTTTAGTTCAAGATTAATAGACACGGGGGGCACTGACCATGAAATGGGACATCTGGCCTCATCCCTAACCTTGAACACCCCCTTCCTGTGCACTAGAATAGAGAGACAGAGGAATCTTAAGGTAAACTCACCAACTGCAAAGAACTGTTACATCTGGGTTAAAGTTTACTATCTTGTGACCATGATGTGAACTGTGAGATTGAAATGTAACCACACAAATAAAGTTAAGGCTGTAAAACCCCATAAAAGGAGGAGTTGCAACCCAGTGTGTCGTCCATCCAAGCACAGCTTATGTGTGATCGACCCTTGTTGATGAGTAAATTTGTTATTTTACTTCCAGTCTGCTGCCTCTCTGTGTGTCACTTGCAAATTCCTTCCATAACATACAGTAGTAAAATAATGAAAGAACAGAATTTTAAAAAACAAATAATCTAATAGGTAAATGATCTGAATTGACATTTCTAAATAATGTCTATTTTTAAGGCCCATAGGTATACGAAAGCTGTTCAACATCACTAATCACCCATCCAGGAAATACAGATCTGAACCACAATGATAGTACCTCACAGCTATTAGAATGACCATGACTGAGAAGACAGAGGACAATGTGTAATCTAAAAAAGTTGATCTCATAGGTGGTGAGAGTAAAATAGTGCTGATTAGGAGGCTGGGCAGACAAGGAGCAAGAGAAGGAGGAGAAAAGATTGCTCACTAGATACTAAGTTACAGTTAGGAAAAAAAAAAAAGCAAAACATGTTTTGCACAGGTAGGGTGCCTAGAATGGTAAGTGGGCCATATAATCTTTTCATCCTTTTTTCTCCAGTTTCATTGATTACTACATGTTTGCTGTGCATAACGATTGCATTCACGGTGGGGAGTTGGTCCATGTACACAGCACATCTTAATTATTTTTTCAGCCACTCCCCTGCCCCTTCCCTCCATCCCTTGGTCCCTCCCCTCTTTGCAAAAATTCTATCTCTGCAAACAATTCTATGTTTCTCATTATCTCTATTTTATTTTCCACTTTATTTATACTTTGGTCTTCTCATATATGGGAAACCATGCAATATGTAAGCTGGTGTGTTTCATTTATTTCACTTGAACACCTGATCTCAAGGTGCAGCTATTTTCCTACAAATGAATCAAATTGATACTTAAAAATAAATGAAAGGATTTTGAGTGCTTTCACCACAAGGAAATAAAAAATATTTTAGTAAATACATATATTTACCTGGATATGAATAGTACATAAGTGTGTGTGTTTTAAATCAGTATTTCCCATCCCATAAATAGGTATAAGCATGTTATTTAAAATGCAAAAATTAAAATTAAAAAAGACAACAACACATGCATTGGTGCAAATGTAGAAAAAGGGAGAACTCATACATTTTTGTGGAAATATAAATTTGTATAACAATTATGGAAAACAGTGTTAAGTTTCCTCAAAATTTGAAGTATGACTAACTTACAATCCAGTAGTCCTATTTGTGGGCAAACAATTGAAAGAAGCAAAATTTGTAACTTGAAGATACTTATGAGCCCAGTGTATCACTCAAAATAACTAAATGTGAAAATAAAATATCCATCCATAGACTACAGGATAAAAATATAATTATACACATAAGATCACATACACACACAACTGAATACTAGTCAACCTTAAAAAAGAAGGGAGGGTCAAGGGAGGGCAGGGGCAAGGGCAAAAAATGAGAACCAAGACCTGTCACGTAAAGGTACAAGATCCCAATAATGAATGTAACTGTACTGCATACCTAAAATGTACCAATAAACTCAATGAGGAAAATAACAAAAAGAAGGGAATGCTAATATTTGAGACAGTGTGGCTGAATCTCAAGTATGATGCAGTAAGGAAAAAAAAAAAAAAGACCCAGACAGTCACATTATAGATTCAGAGAGTTCAAGGGTGGTTGCCAGAGTTTGGGTGCAGGAAGAATATGAGAAATGAGGAGGTGTTGGCTCAATGATACAATATGAGAAGTCTTCCGTTAGAAGGAGGTTGGGACAATCACTGCTGCAACAATGTGATAATTGAAATTTGCTATGAAGGTGGGTCTAGTGTGTCCTCTCTCTCCCTCTCTCTCTTTCTTAGAAAATAGGAAAAATGGGAGATATTGTGCTAATATGGATACTATGCTAATTACCTTGTCTGGGAGATCATTTACCAACATATCCCAAAACATCACTTGTAAATAATAACCATATTAAAGTGTGATTTGTTCATTATACTTAAATAAATGTAGGAATAAGAAGAAAGACTACACTTCCTGAAGAGGTGAAGCACCTTGGGGAGGGGGAGAATGTTTGCCTTTCTCACGGTTCTAACACAGCACATGGCAAACAGACACGGGCTCATGTTCTTGAACGGTGACTTTCATGTTCAGCTAATGAGTTTAATGTTAAATGCTGCTCATGGATGTTAACTAAGAATTGCAGTTCCATGTACAGGTAATGGACAAGTGCTGTTTTTAGTTGCCAGCATCCATATCTGTTCATTTTGATAAACCGCCTCATTTTCTTTTAGAGATTTTTTGGTCTTAGTGGCAGCATCCGCAAACTCACCCACTCTAGGAACAGGGTATCTGACAAAAGGAGCTCAATATGCTCTGCCAACAGGCTACTTTGCTTTCCTTTTCTATATTTTTGAGTGTTTGCTTTTTCAGTTTTTATGTTGATTCTTTAAAAGTCATCCCCAATATTATCAAAAGGTTATTTCAGTCAAAATGAGTCAAATCTCGTAGTGTGTTTTTGGTTCAAGCGATCATATAAACCTATGGAGATGGTTCTTAATTATAAGTAAAATGTAATTGATTTACCTATAACAGTCCAGTTAGGTGAACTGTATATTTCAGCAATAACGACAGAAAATAATAAGGTAATGATCCTGTTTAAAATTCTATCAGCTCAATCAATCTAAATAATATCTGTACACGACTAAAATTATGAGGATAAAAACATTACAGACTGAATTGTACTGCTGCCTTGCAGACATAACAGATCACTGAATCCATTACAACCCCTCCTAGTCTCAGTTTAGAAGTTATGAATTCTCAGCTGTTGATTCATAAACCATGAATCTGTCTGGAAATTAATGAATCAGCCTCTGGCAGCACAGCACCCTCCCTCTGCAGTTACCTTGATAAATACTTCCACACAGATGCCCAAACCTACTCTGCTAGCTGAAGTGTGTTCTGTGGAGGACAAAACAATTCATGTCTAAAGGCTGTCATCCTAGTAAGGTTATTTAGGAGGAAAAATAACCTTATCAAGCAAATTCCACCCTAAAACTCGCAAACTATTAGTGTAAATTTTTTACTTCAAAAGCAGAGGGGAATTGTTTGATAAAAAGTGTAGATGAATGTAACTGTGCTGTATATCTAAAATGTACCAATAAACTCAATGAAAAAAAAAGTGCAGAAGCACTCCAAAAGATAGTTAAAGTTAAGTTCCATATTTCCCAATTATAATTTTAAAGTTATTATTCTAAATCCTTTGAATTCAAGCTCCACAGATAAAAATGTGGGATTGTTTTCTCATATTCGATGACTTTTCAAGATAAAGAGCAAGCAAAACAAGGGAATCCATGCCCACTTCTGATTGCTCTCCCAATGTCACCTTCTATCCGTCAGTTGGGTCAATTCTAAAACTCTTCTTGGCTTCCTTGGGATTTATATTTTATGGGCGGTAAGGGTTGACTTTGCAATTTCCTTTATTATTAACGCTAAGAGAATAATACATACAGCACAGAAATGCTGATGCATACCACTATTCTGCTACTAAATTTTCTGTCACAACTGGTTCCCTGCTGAATTGTTTTTCTTTTTAATGAAAATTCAGCCGGTGAGATTCTGATCATTTGTGGCATAACACAGTACATGGCATATATTTCAACCAACCAGAAAGAACAAAAAGAATAGCACTGTGGAGCTATGACAGATGAAAACTGTCTCAGTGTGGAATATAAAAAAGGAAAAAAAATCGGAAAAGAATTACAAATGTGAATGGTTGAAATTATGAAGAAATCTTGTACTGATATTACCAAGTTTTCACTTGGATCGATATATAAACCTAACTTTTCAGAAGTGCAGAATGTGAAACCTCGGCAGGCACATATATCTAAATATGAAGCCTCCCTCCAAATGATCAAGGCCGGAGAGGACACAGGGCTCTATAAGGCTTCTAGAACATTTACAATATCTTTAAATAAGTGCTACTGTTATTTAAACCTAGATATATTCTCTGTAAGTATTTAGCAGTGGGCAATACAGGTACGTGTCACTATGATAATCAGTCAGAATTCTTACAAATTTTGTTGGGCTGACCCCAAAAGAAGTGCAAACAGTCCTGGGGTTTTTGACATACATTTCCCCATTAGGCTGAAGAAGAAAAGAAACAAAGGAAGAACTCGATCAATGGGACATCACTATCAGCATTTTACGTGTATCCTTACAAGCTCTTCTGGAAAGCTCATGACCTATTATTGGTAAGGATTGGGGAAAACTCTAAGTGTTCTATTATGATTCAATACCAAGCAATGATTTCCTAAGAATCAACAGCTTCTCACATTACAGCTCCCCAAGAATGGGGAGCGACTCTGATTCATTCTCCAGCTACAGCTTCAGCTTTGCACACGTTGGTCCTTTACAAGGACATCCGTGAGCGAATCTGAGCGGCTCTAGAATCAATTTCAATTATTTAAATATCCATAGCTCTTCTAGATTTGGAACAATCTAATATCAGTGCCCTTGAGAATTAGTAATTGAGCATGTGTCGTCTTTAGTCATTTTTCTTCATAGTCATCTTACTCCTCTCTGGATGTGTTCCCTTTGTCTGCTATTTTCCTCCTTTAGGATTATCTAAACCCTTGGTCCCAAAGGGTGACCTAAAATAACACTGCTATATATTTGAACAAGCACAAAGTTTGTCCTAAGGAATTCCCTGTGAGGAATCTCCATGCTGTCTCATCTTCCTAAAGCTATGAGCAGATCAGACCTTGAGCAGATTCCTGACTACAACCAGAGATTTCTGAACTTGAAAGTAATTTCCCTTGCAGAGATTCTATGCTTTTCGAACTTCCTTCTAATTATCTCTTACAAGGTCAGTTATCTACATCTTTTTCTGTATTTTCCAGCCAGTGAAAAGGGACATGACCTTGGGTTGACTGAGGTATATAAAACATTCACCATGGCCAGGACTGGGAAAATAATTGACATTGCCTAGCATATTGAAGCTGAAGGGACAGTATCATTTTTCTCTGTGAGGACAGGCACATTAAAACATAAAGGATAATCCGTGGACTCACAGAGCTGCACTAATCCTTGCAGACCATAAGCAGCTTTGCAAATTTTATCATGAACTTGTAAAGCTTGTTTGCAACTCTCTAAAAACCCCAGAATCACAGAAATGTTTGGTTGGAGGACCCAGTAAGGTCATTCACTAACAGCCTTCATTAACCTATCTCTAGTCAAGTTTCCCTATAACAGTTTTGACAGAGGACTCTTCGTCTCAAAATTCTCAGGGGAAATACACTCCATAACATCTTCTGCAGTTCCTTCTTGTTCTAAAATACCTTAAAATGTATTTTTTCATACTACTATCTGTTAATAAATCAACTTCTTAAAATGACATAGGAAAGAATGGGGTTAAATGGAAAAGCAAATTCAAAACTAATCCAGGGACATATATTAAACCACTTTTGCTTTCTAATTACCCATCTGAAACTTGTGATGAGACATTGGTATGATAGAATAGTCCCCATATATACATACATTTCTTTACCATTTAGTCCCCTCCTCTATTTTCCTAATATTGACCTATAAGCCTTCTAATTGATAAATGTCAGCTTCTCACACCCAGGAAACTATTCAGTATTTATATGTTCTATTTATTTCACTTAAGGGTATTGCCTCAATGTGCATCCATTTAGCTATAAATGTCTCTAGTTTCTCATTCACAATGGCTGAATAATACTCCATTTTATTAAAAAACAACGTTTTCTTTATCCAGTCTTTGTTGATGGGCAATTGGGCTGTTCTATAACAAACTGTGCCACTATAAACACAGGTGAGCATACATTGCTTTAGTATGATTCTTTTAATTATTTTGGGAAGACACCCAGCAGGGGAATAGCTGGGTCCAGTGGGACCTCTAATCCTAGTTCTTTGAGGTATCTCCACCTTGATTTCCAGTGGTTGCACCAGTCTACACTCTTACCAACAGTGGAGAAGGGCTCTTTTCTCCCCACAACCCCGCCAGCATTGTGTATTTAAGCCTTGCCTAAGGCTGTATTGGCTCAATTGTGGAATAGACAAAGATAATTTCTGTCACCTCTGCTCTTCAAGACTGAAAACTTTCACTGTGTGATCTTTTGCAGAAAACGTTTACCCACTGCTGCCAAAAACCTTTGAAGATTTAATAGCTTCTCCAATGTGATCCAAATAAGAATCTTCATAGGGGTTATGTGGGATCATTTACAGTCCATATATTTTACCAGGACTCCAACGTACCTGGCAAGTCTTGCTCATCTATTTCAATGAAATAAGTGTATAAACTGGCAGAGAGGCTTCCACCTTCTCCTTAAATTAATTATTAATAGCATTTAGCCTTTAACTATCTTTCTTTAATGCATCGGTAGCACTCTGCCTTAGCCATGCAATCCAAGGGTGTTTTATTACGGATTACTTCTCCCGTGTCACTCAGTGAGCAAAATTATTGTACAAGGGTACACTAGTAAACTTTCCCAGTCCAATTGGTCAAACTTTGGACTGTGGAACTGCTATATGTGGGTCAAGGCTATCAATCCAAGACCACACAAGCGATGCAACTCCAAATCTGACATCAAAGTCGGTCTCCTTGTACCAGCCTCAGTACCAACTATCTGAAGTTGGGTTCCTCAGAGAAGGAAACAATTTTTTTTCTTTCAGGAGGGCATACACTAAAGATTAATTCCTGAAGTGAAGGAGAAGGATGGGTTGGGCAAAGGCTGGCAGTTAAACTGTGATAGAGTCAAAACAAAGACCTCCGCCCATCCCAAGAGGAGCTTTGGAGTTGATCTGATGGGAAATCCAGCAAGGCCTCCACTTGAAGGTATGATTTGGGGTAAGGTGATCCTCTTAGGTCCCGAGCAAATCTTGATGAGTGCCTCAGTTATGCTGTTAGCCGGCAGCATTTTCTGCAGCTGGCAGAATGTAAACTTTAATTCTTGAGAGGAAATCTGGCAATAGAATACATTATCTGCTACAGGGAGACCATGCCTGAGAGGCCTATCTACAGTGTAATTCAGCTGTGAGATCATTTAAATAGCAAGGCAATAATTAAAAAAACTAAACATTAAATGATTTTGGAGTAGGTTCTTTGCAAATGAAGATGACACAGCAGGTCATAGCATACATATATGGCTGTCAGGAGAGCAGTCAGTCTTCTTACAAAATTAAATGTGCACTTGTTTTCTAGCAATTTAGATCAAGTATCTTAAATAAATAAAATTTTATGTTTATGAAAAAATATGCCTAGAAATTTTATTTGCAGTAGCCCAATACTAAATCAAATATTTTAAATTGGGGCATATTCACACTATGACATGCTAGTTAAAAATTAAAATTGAGGGAACTTGCAAAACCAAATAAGGTAGATGAATATACTGAATGAAATAAAAACAATCTAAAAGATTACCTACTCTATGGTTCCATTCACATAGACTTCTTGAAATGACAAAATTGCAAAAGTAGAATACAGATTATATTAGTTGCCAGGGGCTCAGAAAGGGAAGTTAGTTGGCTGTAGCAGGAAAATATTAGCATGAGGAAGCCTATGAAGGAACCATTCTGTATTTGATTGTGCTAAAACATAAAGACTCAAAAATGAGTGCTTAGAAAACTGGCGATACCTGAGTAAAGTGAAGGCATTGTGTCTATTTTACTTTTCCGGTTGCCATTTTGTACTATAATAATAATGTTATTGGGAAATACTGGTTAACGACTATGCAGGAACTCTTTTTGTTACTTCTTAGAATTGATGCAGCTCTAAAATGATCTCAAAATCAAAAGCTTTTTAAAAAGTTATGTTAATTTCGATCCTATAAAATTGAAAACTTTTAAAACAAATGTACGGTACTTTTACATCCTCAAAAATATTCAAAGAGAAGTTATGAAAAATACTGTTTAGAAAAAGGCTTTGCAGTTGTTTTCATTGTTGGTAGTGGTGTTTGCATGCATGAACTTGAGTTCCTTCAGGCCAGACCTATAATCACATCTGGCCTGGGGTTGCACAGAGGACCAAGAATTCAGACAAGTACTGAGCAACAGGAAAGGTTATAGTCTTGCATCCTACCTTAATTTACTTTATATTGTCTTTCTCGAAATTTTGCAAAATCCTCTTAAAACGTATATGCCAGGAAATAAGTTTAATTTTCAAGCTCTATTTATAACTGCAGAAACATAGACATGTCAGTCTTCCAGGGGAAGACAGATGATTTCAGTCAAAATTTAATGGAGTATGAATATCAGAAGGAGCTAATCATATTTTATTTGTTCTGCAAAAGAAAAGTCTTCCAGAGAAGGAAGATCCAATTATTTTTAAATTTTCTCAGGGTTCATAATGATAACTGGGGAACAAATTAAAGAAGAATATTTAAGCTTAATACAAAAAACAATATTTAAGTTATTACAGGTACTATCCAATAAAATAAGTTGCCTCGGAACATAATAGGTTTTCTTATTTGTGGATGGATTAAGGTAGGAACTACATGGTTACCAGAGCACCAAATGTAGGGTTAATTCAATAACCTTCTAAATTTTATTTATGACTTGGAAGTGAAGTCTATAAATAGCAAAATAATTTTTACATTATTTCTACTAATAATTGAAGAAAAAACATTCTGTGCAAAACTTTGCTACCTAAAAATCTTTAAAACAGCCAACAAATAGTTTTAGCATGAATTTTAATGAGTAGCACTATGCCTAATGTTCAAGATAGCCTCTTGGGCTGGGCATTTAGCTCAGTCGTTCTGCCACCTGCCCAGCAAAGGCATGGTCCTGAGTTTGATCCCCAGTATAAAAAAAAAAAAATAGTCTCTTTTTGGTTGTTGCTTGGTTCTTTTATTCCTCAAATAAAGTAAAACAATTAGGTATCACAGTTTGTCTCTGTGTTGGGTGAAACTTTTTCCTTTAAAGAAGAATCACAAGAATAATTTATGTTCTTTTATTTAAGATTTAGATTTAGAATGATAAGTATCATCCTTTTCCCATCTTCCACTCTTTTTTTCAATACAAAGAAAAAGTCCCTTACTACATGAATAATAAGTTCACTGAATATATTAGCATACGATTTCACTATTATGGTTTGAATGGTCAATTTTTCCCCTGTTATCTTCTCTTTAGAAAGACAGGGGTTTTGGGATAAGAACTCTGGTTCTTCTAGTGCTTTGGAATAAGAATTCTATCTTGAAGGGCAGAGAAAAATTAAATTTGATTGACAAAAATAGTATTTCTGATAATAACTAATCACCATTAAATATTAATGACACTAGGAGAAAATGTTAAAGAAAATCACTAATGTATATAATTTGTATAATTAGAGCAACATGGTAATGTCATAATGTGTGGAGTTTCCTTTGCTTTGTGCTCTATAAATGTATGCATTTGGGGCAAGGAGAGAGGGTAGTTGTGTCTAAGAGTAATAGCAGTAAATCTCAGGTGAACTGTGAAGATTAAAGTCTACATCAAATTTAAACTCATAGGCACCATGTTCTTTTATAAATCAGTTTAGCTCTATTTATGGTATTCCCAAAAAGTATATTAGCAATCCCTCTAGCTGGTTATCAACAATATATTTGCAGGCCATCCAAGAGCTTGTTCCTCCACATGACTGTCCGTGTACTTCCCAGTCAGAGGAATCATGGCTGTGAATTTGATACTTTTCACACCCCATGCATTTCATACCATTTCTTTCCAAGAATTTTAAGAACATGTAGGAAATTTTACACATACTTCAGAAATAAAGTGTTGAACTAATTATGGTTCCACTATACATTTATTACTCAACAGGAAGAGAAAAGGTGTGCTCTGTAGGGGGAAATCCTTGGACTTAAATTCAAGACACAGCTCTAGACCTGGCACTGAGTCACTTAGCAAGGGAATCTGTTTTCCTAATGTCTAAAGTGAGTGTTGGACTACATTAGCAGTTCCCATTTTGCTACACAAAATTGTCTTCTCCTTACTTGTTTTTCAGTTTAAGTTCTATGATTTGCAATTCGTGGTCCAACCTCCTCATCCATAAATTCGCACAAAGTAATCAACAAATTTTCTGATCTGTGTAAGATGCTTGACTTTATTCTAAAAAGTAACTGTAATTTTGGTTTAGATGAAAAAAATTATGTTATTTCAGTATTCCTGTGTGTTTTAATTCTGAGTGCATATACTGCACATGTGTGTATGTTTCTAAACATCTGGAGTACGGTCTTTGATTATTCAGAGCAAATTGGGTCAAAAACCTTTTTTGGATTCAGGTGATAACTTAAATTGAAACAAAACAACCTCATTACATTTCTCTCTATTCTTTGCCATAAATGATTTATGTCAGTACACAATGAAAGCTTTATTTTCACCTTTTGAGCCTGTGTCTAGCTACAACCTAAACACAGACTTTTATAAATACATTTAGAATTGTAGTTTGACCATAAATAACGATAGCCTTAAAAACCAGCATCTCTGCTACTTTAAATAGACCCATTTCAAGATGATAATTTTATATTAAATTGTCCAAAAGCACAAGTAGTTTGAATTAAGAAAATGAGTAGCAAGACATGCGCAATTATTAGAAAATCACAGAATAGCTTTGAGTTTTGAGAATCTGGTTATACATAATGGATAACAGTACCAGAAATGAAGGCCATAAGAAGGGAGAAAATGACCAGTGAGGATGGCATTTGAGACCAGTTCCCTAGATGAGTCTGTTTTCTCACCCTCATCTATTCCAAGAGCTCAGTTTCTCCAACTGCACCAAGCCTCTGAGATTTGTTTCACTATCAGAACAACAAAAGCAATAGTGAAGTATTTCCAAAGCCTGCATTTGGCTAAGCTTTCAATTCTTTATTAGAAAGAAAATAACTTGCAAACTCAATGATTTCATGCTTGCTGTACCCAGATCCCTACTGGAAATAATCTGAATATAGGCAATGTTTCTACGGTCAGAATCACTGAAGTAAGCACGATACAGCTTTGATAATATTAGTTGTTAGTGCACAAAAATTGTACCTTCAAGAATAGAGTATTATGACCACATTGAACTTATACAAGCTCTTCCCAGAAGCAATGCACTAATTAACACACTTAGCAACATCTTGCCTTTGATTACTTGTGAATGCTGTTTGGTGTATGGGGTGGGAGCAAAGATAAAACAATTTCCGGCTCTTTGGCTTTGAGGCAGAGACCAGCTGTCCAAATTAATGTGAGATTCATAGGATCAGGACCTGACATAAATTAGATGGAGACAAGAGAAATGTTAACGAAAATTGAGAGCAATTCCTATAGCCCCTATATAGGGCCTTTCCATAGAGTTGTATTCCCAGTTGCACCATGATGATGACTTTCTAAAGAATGGACTTGACAACTTGAGGTCCTTTCATAGAAAATGCAAGTTGAGGAGTGCACCAATTTTTCTTTTCTTGTTGTTTTTTTGTTTTGTTTTGTTTTGTTGAGACAGGGTCTCACTGTGTAGTTGAGACTGACCTGGAACTCACTGTGTAGCCCAGGCTGGTCTCGAACTCACAGCGATCCTCCTGCCTCAGCCTCCCGAGTGCTGGGATCACAGGGATGTGCCACCACACCTGGCTCCAATTTCCCTTTTCTGTTGACAGGAGACCAAAACATTCAGTTTTTCAAAATCACTAACTTATAAAAAGTAAGAGAATTACATCTATTTAAGAGCAAAGGCAAAAGAAAAACCTGAGGTTAACTGAAATTATTCTGAATGCTTAATTTTATTTTGGGGTAGCTGGGAGAAAACATGTAAATTTAATCCACAGATTAAAATGTTGAGACATCATAATTGATCATGACTGTGCCTCCATGTTTGTGAGAGACTTTATTATATATATATATATATATACACATATATATGACTCTGTCTTTAATAGTAGACCCTCCACAATTGTTTAATCCTTCCTGATCAAAGTGTTATGCTCGAACTTGAAACACCACCATCTTGGGGGAGCTCAGTAGAAGAGTCTAATTTCAGGTCCCAACCCAGAATTACTGAACCAAAGTCTACATGTTAATAAAATTGCAGGAGAGTCAAACGTGAATGTTTGAAAACACTGATTTAGACTTTCAGATCAGCTGCTCATTTTCATTGCCCTAATAAAAATAAAGGTAAGCTTTTATTTTGCTATAGAACCTCCGTTCCACAACATGAAATGATTTCAGAGTTGGAGGGGTCATTGAAACCATCACATCCAACCCTAGAAACTGGTTTGTGATGGTTTTGTGCAGCTCGACCATACGTGTTCTACTCCACCAGTATTTTCAGTGTCAGGTTGTTCATCTCTGATGATAAGTGAGCTGACTAAATCTGTACACCGAGGTGACAGCAATAGGCTGCTGGAGAACGGGCAAGGAGGCCTCTGCGAGCCAGGAGAGCCGAGTTTGGATGTGGGGTTTTCTTCTTCACTGGTGGGAAACCATGATTTAAACATTGCCGAGTCAGAGGCAAACCAGGAAGTCCAGAATCTTCACTGCAGTTAAAGCTGTGCCCTGTGAAGAGACGGTGACTTCACCAGCACAAAGTCGGCCCTTCGCCAGTACCTCACGGTGTACAACATGTGCGGCTGTATGCTTATCTTTGAAAAACGTTGCTCAGGCAACACATGGAGCAGAAATTCCAAGAAGAAGAAAGAGTTGTAGCGGAATAAATTGGGGCCTTTAAGGAAATACTCTAAAACTTAAACTACTTGTAGCATAAAGAATAGATGAAAATGAAACTTTTTTGGGGGGGTACCAGGGATCCAACGTGGGTGCTTGCACTTGCGAGGTAGGCAGTGGAACCACTGAGATAAATCCCAGGCCGAAACATTTAAAAAATATATATTTTAGGCAGGCTTTCTAAACTCTCTGCTGCATCTAAATAACATGTGCGAGTATGTTAGAAAGGGATTAAAAAATGACTAAGTAGCACTTTCATGCTTGAATGAGTTACATCTCCCCTCCTCTGGAATTTTACCCCTGTTCAATTTGACCATGTTACTTCCTGAGAAACTCTGATATTGACAGATACAAAGCTGCGAGAGGAGAGAAAAAGTGACAACGGGAAAAGGAGAGAAAAAAAAAATGAAAGCAAGAACCCATGCCTGCTTTGTAAATTTAAATAAATAGGCAAATAAGCAAAATTTTATATTTTATTTCTTGACATCTTTCTGCAACTGAGTTTGCTGAGCTGATGTGTGACATTATGGGCATTTTAAGATTTATTTCTTAGTATTATATTCTCCTGAGACCACGCCAGTGAATCCCCAAAATAAAACATGAATAAAGTTACCACAAAGGATGCAAGGGACCCAATACCATTTAACATATGAGTTCATGAGTGTGACCACTGCAATTCACTAGGAAAGTTCCGGGGTAACCTTGGTGTGCCATGTGTATGCCACACACTGTGAACTATTATTTCACCGAAGATAAAGGAACCCCGGGCGTTATTTCACTGAATCGTAGAAACTGGCACGAACTTCCTTTCATGTACCTCAGCCAACACAGTACCTCTATTTTCTCCTTCAGAATTTCTAATCCTGGGAGGCAACCTGCCTGAAGGTAGCAGCTACCCCATGAGTAGCTCTGCTGCTAAAATACAAGATGAGTAGCAACAGCGGAGACTCTCTCCCATACGTTTAGAAGAAGAAAACACAAAACCTCCCCATGGACATGTTTTGTTTTGTTTTTTAATCTTTTCATCGTTGTTGTGTGTCCACATAATCATTTTTACTGTCTCAAGGATAGATAACTCATTTTCCTTTTCTAGAATAAAAATGGCAATGTGAATTTCAGAATTAAGCTTTGTGCCACAAACAGAAATAAATGAATATGGAAGACTTGCGGTTGTAGGAGCACAGAAGAAAAAGACAGAAACATTGCACAAATAATCAATATATGTACTCTATAATAGAGCAAACATTCTTTTGCATCTACAGCTAAGTTGGCCGAGGCAGAGAGAGGGGGAGAAACAGAGAGATCACAAATTGAGGATTAATTAAATCCCCACTGTAAGCCGGACCTCACTTTCCTATAGGACACTGTTGGCTTTATAGCTCAGAAACTTCTGCTTTGATGTCAATGCATGGAGAGAGGAGAGGAAGCTGTGTTTTCCACATAAAACAATGAGTTGAAATTTAAATCCCTGTATAATGTCTTACGCATGTAGAGCTAACAATTTGGCAACATAGTAATCTAGGAAAATGGGTTTGTCTCTGCCTGGGCTTAGAGTGAGGAAGACATCTCAATATTTTGCTCGCGCTTACCTAATATACACCCATGTTTTCAAATATTTAAAGACTCAGAAATGACAAATTTAGTGCAACCACGACCTCAACGAAGGAAACACAAGTAAGTACAAGGAAGTGAAGAATTTAATTGGTTTTGTAGCTTTAAAATCTTTCATTAAGCCCACAATGAAGATGAGAGTATAGGGGATTTCAAGTAAAAAGAAAGCACGTACAAACGTTGTATGGTAGTGAGAAGCACTTGAGAAATTAAATGAGGACCAATGGAGGAGATGAGCATGCTAGAGAGGAAAGAATTGGAATAGGTGGAGGTAGACAAAGTATGAGATCAAATGTATAAGCAACTAAAATGAAAGGGAATTGACACAGAGGGAGCACAATTTGGGAATGAATTATTGTCCGGTGCTAACTGCTCCAGTATTTTTGAACGGTTACTGCATTTTACAAATGGAAAGATCATCTTACTATTATCTTAGACACATCTGTGGGAAAGGACTTCTTCGTACCATCACAATTACTTGAAAGCAAACACTAGGTCCAGCAGCTAGGACTAACACTAGGCAAAGTTCCTGGACAACTTTCCGGAGGTAATCTTGCCTTAAATAGATTGGGCATTGTGGTAGGTAAGACGCCCCCTTTAAATATGTTTATTTCTTAATTCCCCCCATCTTGTGAATATGTTTCCTTGCCCCGTAAAAGGGATTCCACGGGTATTCTTAAATTGGAATCTTGAGTTTGGGAGATTATCCTGGATTATCCAAACATGTCCAGTGTCATCACAGGGGTCTGGAAACACGAAGATGGAAGTGAAGATTAGGGAGATGCTGCCACAGACCTAAGGATGTGGAGTTCTTCTTCTGAAAAGATGCTAGTTAGTAACATAATCAGATGAATTCAGGCCACTAAACCCTGATAGAGACAGATGAAGACATAATAGACAGGGAATTTCTTTGTCAGGGGGTCAGGGGTCTTCACCAGAATAGAGTTCAGCCTCAAACTGACTCTAATCCCCAGATTTATTGAACAGCATCAAAGGCTATAGAGTTCTGTTGAGTGCAGGTGTTTGTTTTAGGTAGCAAGGCAGGTGAGCAAGGGATGGTGACAGTTTGGCTGAATAATTGACTTTTATCTTGTGGTTCACCCCTGGAACTTCCTTGTTTTTCCTGTAATGTTTATCTCCACTCAAACTGGTAAAATATCCCATCTTTAAGTTGTTTTGCTTCCTTAAAATTATTTGTCTTCTGCCTCCTCCATCAACCCAGGCAGACATTGTGGTGCAAGGAAATCCACAATAGTCCTGATGACTGATTTTAGACCTTTGTTATTGTAATTGTAATAAATGAATTGGAGTTATTTTTAAGTTACCAAATTTGTGGCAATTTTTCTAAGATCTGTGGGATACAGACCTTGGCGTAAGCTAAACTGATGGTCAAGGAAAAGGAAATGATACAGACTTCTATTTGACGCTGCTGATAAACACTACACCGGTCCACAGTCCACACAATTTCTCAGTAAGAAATATGCTGTCCAACGCATAATGATGCATGGATGTCAAACACTTGAAACATGACTAATTTGAATTAGATGGATTGAAAGTGTAAAATACATGGTGAATTTGGAAATTTTAATAGAAGTGATAAAATGTCATAAATAAATGCATACCGGTTACATGTTGAAATGGTAATATCTTAAACAGAATTGAATAAAGTGCTGCATATCATTAAAATTTCACCATTTCTTGTTTATTGTATATTGTTGCTACCAGAATATGTAAAATTATATGTGTGACTAACATTATTTTTCTATTAGACAGCGCTGATATACACATTGCCATGACAGCTACCCAATTTAGACCTCTCCACATGCTTAGAAAAAAAACAAATACACTCTGTTCATCCTGCGGATAAGATGGTAAAGAAATTCAGCAAATATTGTAAAACACATGAGGAAATATGTAATGTGTGAATGTTCAAACTCAAGATGTACATAGAAATTTTTTTCACTTATATTAAAACCACAGTAGTAATCTGTTTTACTGTTTTAGTCCTATCTGTGCCAATTTTGAAGTCTGCTGTTTGAAATTCTGCAATAAGGCATGGCTTTTGAATCTCATCTTTTGCTTATCTAGATACTGCATTATTTTTTTCTTTCCCAGGCTAGAAAAATTTCCACTGGATTAGAATAATGCGTCTGAAAGAATAAACAAATATTGTGTTCACCTTGACAGATATCTTGCCTTGATTTAATAATGCTTTTTATAGTAAAAGAATAAGATGGATACAGTGCATATCAATGAAATAAATCCACTAACTGAATATTTCAAATATTAATAGATATTAATTTTAACAATACCTTTTAAATTCCAAGGCTTGATCAATTAAAATATTTTGAAAGTAAAAATCAGCCTATGTATTCCTGATGCCTAGAAAATTCTGTTTTCCACTTAATTAGGTAAAGTATGAATTCCACACATACCCACACACCAGTCATACTTTGGCAATAATGTATAACTATGAGCTTTTTTATGTGAATCATAAAGAAGAAATGAAATGGCATTAGATATGAAAAAGAAATTATAGTTACAATCTAATCAATCTCATAACCTTGACTAAATGAGAAGTAGGTTTGAAAGTCATTTCCATGGCAGCCCACTTGTTGATTAAATTAACTGAAGGTGAAAATATAGACCTATATTAGCATTATTCATGCAATGCGTGGGAATTCACTCCAAGTGCCACATCTATCTTTCTGCATTCATTCCAGATGCATGTAATGGGTGCTCACTCTTAAGGGAGAACTTCAAAATCAGCTTTCAAATTCTAATTTCATTTGGAAAATCAGATAAGAATCCCCACAGTTTTGCCCACCAAGTAAGTCCAACAAAGATGATTGTAGCATACTTAAAGTGTCTGGATAATTAGTTAAAATTATAAAGACTTTTGATGTTGAAATGCAAAAAATTACTTTCATTTTCATTAAAGGCCTCATGTAGTATGACCTGCCTCTACCATAACTGCCACTAATCTGCTACAGAGCAAATTTAATTCACAGACCAGGAGCAGGCTTTTGAAATTCCAGAAAATTTTACTTCTGATTTTTTTGTTTTAATTAGGGAGGGCTATTGGGCTACATTAGTTTTACATTATTATAACCGTGTTACATGAAGTGCAGTGAATAGTAATGAACTAAAGCTTATTGATCCACTGAGAACTTGGACACTGAGGATAGTCAGTCAATGGATGCATTTGGGGACATCATGATTTTAAAGGTAAGTCAGGAGAAAGAGCATCCACAGGGCATTAAGAAATATGACAAGGAATGTCAAGCAAAGAGTTGTGTTTAAGAACCCAAAGAAACAGAATAGTCCTAATGAGATAATTAACATTGTGAAATAGGAAAAAAAGGGCTAAAAGTGTAGGGAAAGTGGGAAGGGTAGGGGAAAGGGAATAAGGCAAAAGAAAAAAATATGAAAAAATGGAAATAAAGTGCTTGTAAATGGGGAGGTGAGGAGGAGGTGAAGAGAGTGCAGGAACAAGGGAAAAAAATGAGAACCGAGACCTGTCATGTAAAGGTACAAGATCCCAATAATGAATGTAACTCTACTGTATACCTAAAATGAACCAATTTAAAAAAAAAGAAACAGAATAGCCTCACTTTGAGTCAAATGTATAAAGGCATCAAGTAAGATGAGGACTAGAAAGGTATGTTAGATAACAGATATTTGAAGGTCTCTAGTGCCCTTTCTGAGAGCAATTTATTACAAGTGAAAAGGAAGAAAGTCAAATGGTAGTGAACAAAGAATCTTGAAAAATTTAAAAAAGGAATTTATTTATGTTAAGTCTGTGTTTACACAGAGTTTATTATGATAATTTTCATAATTATCTTCATAATTATTTTCATGTCCTCAAAATAATTGTTGCTCCCAATTTATTCTCTGCTGTCATTCCATTTCATCTAATCTAATAAAAGAATCTATAACCAAAGACATTAGTACAGATGAGAATATTAGAGACAGTGCACAGTTTCTGAAAACCATTCTTCATGTAGGGAAATTAAATTCCTGAAGAAATTTTGTCTGGTCAAGCAATGATCAGATAATACTGGGTCATCTTATTTTGTTAGAAAAAAGGGGAACATCCAAGACTGATTCTGATATGTGGAGTTTTTTTTTAATGAGAATACAAAAATCAGTTTGAAGGAGTTTCTTTTTTATTTTTAATTAGGTTTATTGATACAATTTAAATATAAATAATGATCATGTTCCTTATTTGAAATTTGCACCTGCACATAATATATTTTAATTATTTTCTTATTCTCCTCCCCCTTTTAGCCCTCCTTCCCCTCCTTATTTACAAAAGCTTTATTTCTATTTTATCTTTCTTTTCCCAATTTTCCCTTTTCCACTATATCTATATCTATTTCTGTATAATTTTGGATGCCCTTTTAAGATATTCTGAATTTCCTGCAGTGCAGGACTTTTCCCCACTTCTGGAGGGAGGTCCTTCCAAACATTTTTATTGTGTAGAATCCATCTTTCTAACTTCTGAGGCCCATGTCCAGCAATTGACTGATACCCAATATAAACATTAAAAAAACCTATTCTTTGCAGCCTGCTTGTTTCTCAAGGCCAAACTATACACATTTTTAAACTGTTACATTGTCCTTGTTTACAGTTTTCACAATTGTCAACATTTTGAGTTACAGAAATACTGTTTAACCATATTTGAGCTTTATCTGAATAATACAATTGTGTGCATGCGTGCATTTGTGTGTGTGTGTGCGTGTGTGTGTGTGCATTCCCCACAGTCAGGTATGGTACCAGGGTTTCCATAATGTTCTGTTGGACAGGCATCAAAAAGAAGTGTGAAGGGATGTCCCTCCAGTTCCCATTTAACAGTTTTAAGGGTCACATATTTTTTTTATCAAACTTATCATGTTTAGACTTATAAACACTTAATTCAAAAACAAAATAGCTCATAACAATTCGACACGACAAAAGAGTCCATAATATCTTGATTGCAGTCTTCATTCTTCAGCCGTGCGTGGACTCATCAGTTTTTGGTGCGTTGAAGGCAGAGCTTTGAGTGCATTATCTCCTGGAGCCACAGTCTGGATTTTTCAGCCTCTGAAGTGGGGTTATGAGTATGTTGTCCTTTGGGGTCACAGTCAATGGAGTTCTTTGGATAGGCCCATTTCACTATAGAGTGGAGAATCCAAGCTGGACTTCAGCTACCTTGACAGCTCTGGCAGTAACCATAAGTGTCTCGTACGGCCTTTTTCATATAAGTTGTAAAGCGGTCTATTTCCGATTTTTAACATAAACTCGCCACCCTGGTCTTATTAGATGGGCAGAAGTCAGCACAGGAAGGTCCTCTTCATTTCTAATTTGTCCTTGAATATTTTGGAACACTTGGCTCAATTCTAATAGCTTTAATTCCATAATGGATGAGCCCAATTGAGATAAATTTCCCATAAAGTCTCCTAAGATACAGAGTGGCCTTCCAAACAAGACCTCATATAGGGAGAACCCATTATGACTTATGGTATTTCTTATTTTAAGGAGGGCTAATTGGGCGCATATATATATATATATATATATAGATATATAGATATATAGAGATATATATATCGATATGGATATAT
>NW_022900924.1:46901617-46941637 GCF_012274545.1 Fukomys damarensis | reverse complement strand
CACTAAAGTAGAAATAGTACAATGATAATAATATAAGCATTCAGAAAAAGGAAAGAACAGGAACTATAGAATAGTCAGAGTTCCAAAGCAGGTATAAAATCCTAATGGACAGAAATCACAAAGTCTCTTTCTCTTAACCGTAGAGGAGATGTCTTGACTAACTCTCCTTGGTTTCTGCTTTCTGGGTCTTTTACTGCTCCACAGTGGCACTTACTCTAGTCTCTGGGACATCCTTGCCCTTTTGTGTGATGTAACCACACGTGAAGCTGAGTTGGACTGTCTTTGCAGGCAGATTTCATAGCTTTCATTCTGGAAATGCAGGTTTAAGGGCTTAAGGGATGTTCATAGATCAAACAGAAGTATTCTAACAGAAGCTTATGTTTTCACCAGTAGTACTATTCCTATAGAAACTCAGAAAACTTCTAAGTAGCACATGCAAACACCTCCTTTGGTCCTAACTGCTGAAACTGCACTATTTCCCTTCAATCTGTTTATTTTTGTGCTTCACCCACTTTAACTCCAAATTAAAAATAAACCCCACAAAGACACCTGAGAGAAAGATGACGGATGTCCTTGATCTGACCTTTAAGACACGTCTGTACATCACCGGAAAAGTGGCACATGCAGTAATCTGGGATGTAAACATAAATAATAGTCGTTGACAAATTTGCAAATATGGAACCTATAAATAATAAGATTGACTTATTGTACTTCAATTTTGAAATCTAAGAGAGAAATAGAATTTCCCTATGTCCTCTTTAACGTTTTAGCAAACTATGCTTTTACAAAGTGAAAAGACAATATTATTTCTCCTTCTTATTTCTTTTTTCTGGATAGGTCAGGGATTTATGTGGATAGTATCAAAGTCTGAGCGGGGGAGTATCAAGACAGGAATAAACATTAGTGAAGATGAACCAGGAAATTAGTCTTTCACTCCCACAAATTTCCTGATCTTATTCTCCTACCACATAGAGGACTTTGAGTCATTCCCTGTACTAGTAGTTGTAATTAAAACAGTGGCTAATGGGAAAAAAAAAAACCCACACAACTCCCTTTTCTGTTCATACACCAAAATTTTTTCCTTCACTTTTAGTCTCTTGGGGGGGGCACTTTTCTTTTCTAGCTAAGTTTCTTAAATTAAAATGAATCTGAACAAAATGCTCTAAATTTCCTTTATAAAAAGATAATGTGGATTTTTAAAAAATCAGGCCCAAAAATCATTTTCTTCTTCTTTCTGTGTTCAGTGATGACAGTAGTGGGCAGTTACTCCCTCAATTTTCATTCTTCTTTTATCCTTCATTTAGGGGTTTGTCCTGAAGGCCAGTTCATCCCTCAGAAAGAGCACTTGTCTCCAGTGTAGGGAAAGAACCTTTCTTCTTGTCCTCCCTGAATTTCCCTGCTCAGTGTTTATCCTAGCAGAACCAAAGCCCACATGTTATTAAGCAGATGCTAGGCAAAGAATTAGAAACCCTGCAATCATGGACAGCCAGACCCCCTTAGAAGTGTGCACTGATGCAGACTGACTTGCTGTCTGCTCTAAACCTTGATAGCAGGAGGTAATTTACAACCTGTCATTTCCTCACTGAGTGGGAGGAATTCTTCATCTGTTATCAATGAAGGCAAAATACAGTTTAAAATCTTCTACTCTCTAGCTTCTCGTTTCAGTCTCCTTGAAGGGAATGGCTAATGCCTAATTAAAAAGCTGCCATAAATATAGTGTTGGTAGCAGAGATAGCAGCGAATGCTGGAGAAAAGGAGAGGAAAGGGGATATAGGAACAGAAGCCTCAGTAGCATCATACACTGTGGAAAAAGTGGAGCTTTTGATTCGCCAATTAGCAATGGTAGGGTTGAGAGTCAGCAGCCAGATTACAAAGTTGAAAACATGAATGAGGTATTTCAATAAAGATGGTGGATCAAATGTGTATCTGATTTCACTTCCCTCTGAAATATCCCTAAATTGGAAATCTCAATAAGTACAATTTTAAGGTATAAATCTACGTGGGTGAAGAAAATATGATCAGATACATCAGTTACAATATTTTGAATGCTTGTGTTTACAAGGAATGAAGGTACCTAACATGGCAACATGGAGAAAGCCAAATCCTAAGAATGCAGCAAGATCCAGGAACCAACTTGTGCAAAACGTTAGTGCTGGATAACTCCAGATGTGGTGGTGAAGCAGGAGCGTGTTGGGGGATCCATGGGGGATAAAGCTCTCCCTAATCCTCTGAGTTCTACTCTGGAATCTGACTTTTCTGGAAATGCTTACACCTCTTCTACTTTAGCAAACCCCTGAGAAGAAAGGGGCAGGATTATCCTCTAAAGAAGTTTAAGTGGAGGGTCTTTCTGGCAAGGTACACACAGAGGAGCAGAGTGGCCATGACTGTCGTGCAGCTGGCTATACACTGTAAGAATTAGATTTTACAAAGCTGTGGGTGTTGCTGGACAATCAGAGATTCACCACTTAATCAAAGCAAGAGACTGCTCATGCCCCACTGTGGAAATGCAAAGAAGCTCATGAAAAGGTTCATGGGAAACTACTGCATCCAGGTAGCAATGACCCCTGAGGGTCTCCAGTAAAGCCTCTGGCAAAGGGGAAGAAAGCTAGCGACAATGAGGACAACGAATTCGAATGTAACCAATGCTTACTGTGTGTCTGACCTATGTGAATGGGAAAAGGCCTCATGCTTGACATTGTACCTCAATATTCTCAATATTTTGAAGTAGATCTATCATTTTTCAAAAGAACCATTTCTTATACAAGGTAGTTTTAAAAATCAACATAATAATGTGTATGATTCATCTTCTTTTCATCTCTCTGATTTTTTAATCACTTTCTGATCTACATTTAGGTCTAGGTCAAAAGTATCTTCTGTGCAACACAATAATTAGAATGCAATTATTTTGAAAGTCAGATGAAAATAAAATGACTACATGAGAAGTCTTTGTTTTTGAATTAGGCAATAATACTCCTTTCTATTAATTTTGAATATTACCCAGGCTGGGAAAATTTATCAATAGACAAATAACAGAAAAATCTTCAAATATATTCATTACTAGAGTCATTTTATAAAGGTCTCATATATGGCGAAAACTTTATAGGATACAAAAACGAACATTGAAGGTGTCATATGAAATGCTAACTTTTAAAAAGCTGTTTTTAACAGTCTGTTTTCACAAAAATCCCGGCCATTTATTCAGAAAGAAAAACACCCCACTCTGAAGTAAATATCAATGTGAGTCATGAAAGCTGATTATTCATTTATACCTGAATGTAGAAGGAACATGAATAATCTGACGAATGTGGCTGGATTCCCACAAACCCCAGAAAGCACATTAGCCACACAGCTAAAGCACAGGACGCTTTCTGAGGAGACAGTTTTTTTCAAGGAAAGTCAGAGTGACCTTGTCAATTGCCAAGTCAGTAAACAAGTAATTATTGAACTCTCTAAGCAAAGGGACTTTACAGTCTACTTTGGTGAAAAAACAATATTAGCACAAAAGCAAATCTGTTCTTTATCCACATGCACACTCCTTTCTGATAACATTTCTTAAGAAACCACATCTTAAGAAGGGACAAGAAGCAAAGGATAAGCACTTGCTAAACACCTACTCCTTGGCACCTTACAGATATAATCACAGAGCCCTGCGTCTCATCAATACTAAGCAGAATGGGGATTCCTGCCAAGCAGAAATGACTCAGAATCATTGTAATTAACATGTGTGGCTGTAATGAGGATTAAATGCATGCTGGGCTCAGAAATGTGCAGAGAGAGGAACACTGAGAAGGCCACACATCTGAGTCACAAGGACAAAAAACGTATTTCACAAAACAGTAAATGTGATTCTATCAAAATTATAAACTTTTGCACAGAAAAGGGAACTATTAAGAAAATACAATTATGTCCACAGAGTGAAAAAAAAAATTACAAAGTACGTATCTCCCAGAAAGATCTTTATCCAGTATAAAGAATTCTAAGAAGAAAATCTACAAGGGAAACTAAAATATGAGTGAAATCTGAAATGATACAAATATCTGCAGAATTAAAACAAACATAAACCAAAAAAATCTGAAAAGGGCTTGAGATTTAGCTCAGTAGTTCCACTTCCTGCCTTGTAAAATCAACATAAAAAATGTTCAAATAACTGATCTCTAGAAAAACTCAAATCTAAAGCAAGATAAGATACCACTACACAAACCTATTTGAATATCAAAAATTTAATTTACAAAAGAGTACTATGCACTGTCAAGAGTGCGGAACAAATACCACTCTCATAAACTACTGATGAGAGTATAAAAAAGTCCAGTAACTCTCAGAGTTTGACAGTTAAATACACACATGCAACAAGACCCAGAAATCCCACTCCTAAATATTTACCCAAGTGAAATAAAAGCCCAAGAACACGAAAACCTGAGCACAAATGTCTACAATATCTTTATTCACAACTCCAAAACTTGAAAATAATTTTAGAAAGGTATTGATACATATTTCATTCTATTGCAAAAATTAATCTGAAATGGGTCATAGATGTAACTTGTCTTTCAACAGGTACCAGGTAAAATACATGTATCTATACAATAGAACACTGCTCAACAGTACAATTTCAACAACATATCTGAATTTAAGGGCATTTTGCTAAATGAAAGAAACTAATCCCAAAAGGCTATGTATTGAGTCATCCACTGCATGGTATTCTATAAAAATCAAGATTATAAGAATAGTCATAAAGACTGGAGCTGTTAGGGGTTGACAGGGAGAAGTTAGTGTGTAGGAGAGATACAGGAGAATAGTGAAGATGTTGGAACTGTATCCATTTATCCATTAGGAGGCTAAAACTTTCTGTTTAGTATTATGATGTGTGCACAATGCACACAAAATCTATCTATAACACAAAGGATGAACTCTGTAGATGCAAAGTTAAAATGTTTAAAAATCAATAAATATTTTTTCAGAAACTAAGAAACCAAAAGCAAAATGCGGCTTGTAGCAAATCTCACAGTGGTACAAATGAAAGACACAACCATTGCTGAGGAAGTAGGAAAGAAAGTACCTGATCTCAGTAATACTGTGTAACAATATTTAATTGGTTACTGAAGGGCTAATGACAAAAAAAATATATATCCAAACACTGTGTTCTCCAGGTAAATTTGGCCCTCAAAGGGTGCTGATTAGCAATTATGAACCTCCTTTTTATTTATTCTAGTGAATAACAGATGAATAAGTATAAGATAGGTAACGGGAAAGGATTTTTGTACCATCAGAGAAATCAGTTAATATAAAGGAGAGAGAAAGGAATGGGAATTAACTGACAGTGCTCGAATGAGACCTATAATGGGGCTGGATTTGAAGAGGAGGTGCCTATACAAACTCATATTTTGCTTTTAGATTATTAAACACTGTACAGGCATGCTGGTAGGCATAGACATGCATGTGAAAATGTGTATACATGGGTTACTATGTATGCATTTATTTCCTAACTCTGTCTTACTGGTGACATCCCATTAGCAGTGATACCACGGGCCACACATATTTAGATTCTTGATATCATGCTTCAATGAAAGAAACTAGATCTCCTTGGAATAGTGGAGACTGGGACAGTGAAAACTGAGATTTTTGCAGTGTCATATGGTATAAAAAAGAAAAGTAAAATAAACCATGCATCAAGGTATTTAGAAAGGATGCAGGAGCCAACCTGGAAGCGTTCACGATGACCAAACCATAGATCTATTTAAGCAACATAATACCTAACCTTTGTACTGGATGACAATCCAAAGAATATAATAAATATCCACAAATGCACTATGATATAAACAACTAAAACAACTACAAACAAATAAATGCAAGAGAGATTCCGGTACTGCATCTTTTTCTTACACAAGAATTTCCATTAATAAATATAGAATGAAAGATGAAAATAAAACATGACCATTAGGACATCATAATTACAAGATCCATGGGAAAAAAATTAGTAGCTTAAAACTTAAAGAGAAATTAGTTATTTATGTAGTCTTAATATACCACCTTTAAATACTTACTGTTTGTAAAAAAAAAAAAAGAAATAACAGTTTACAGTCAGAAATTTGGCAGGTTCCACCTCACATAATCAGTAATGAAGTATATTGATGTACCAAGAAGGATACATTATCCCTGCGGTATCACCCCACTCCATTCAATCCAATTTTGGAAAAAAAATCAGATGCTCCCAAATCAATGGTCATTTTCCAAAATACTAGGCCAAAACTTTTCAACAGTACTAAGGTAAGAAAAGACAAAGAAAAACTTAGAAAGTATCATAGACTGCAACATAAATCATCAGTACTGAATGTGAGGTAGAATGCTTGACTTGATTTTACAGCAGAATAAGGCCTCCAATTGGAACAAACCATGAAGTTTAAATACAGTCCAGAATTTAATCCAAACTACTAAATTCATGTTGATTCCTTAGTTCTGATAAATGAACTATAAGAAATGGGTAAGTAGTAATGGAAGCATCCCGTGCTATTTTTGTACCCCCTTTATAATTCTAAAATATTTTAAAATAAAAATATTTTTAAGCAATCACATTTTCTAAGTTCTGCCGTGATGATGTTAAGTATTAGGCTTGGGCATTGATATTTTTCTACCCCCCCCAACATTTCTAATGTCAGGCAGTTACAAACCCTGGTCTGAGGGAGTAAAAAACTCTAGAGAAAGTGGGAATAGTAAAGAAGAGTTAAAAATTAATGATAAAAATCAATCTGCCAGAGATTTCATATATACAAAATATGCTCATAGAAAAGTCAGATACTTGCTTTTATATTTGTTACATCAGACGATGAAGCAGTTAATGTAAAAATTATAGTTAAAAGGAAAAGTGACCAAACAATAGCAACGAGAAATTATACACAATGAGAAATTTTTTCACATCTGAAAAAAGTTTTATTTGCTAATTTCATAATTTGAATGAATTAATAAAAGTCAAGAAGAGAGACACCTTCTAAACGAGTCTTCAGCACTTCAAGGTATGGGAACCTTTGCTCTGAAACAATTCATTAACAGGTAAGTATGACTGCAGAGTGTGGAGACTTTGGATAAAGAAGCAGCGTAACCCTTAACCTCACTGGTTTTGGACAGTTTAGCCCCTAGACTTAAATATGCACAACTGGCAACTCTAATCATCCCTGGGTGCAGACAAACATGGGCCATGCCATGATTTTTCTATTTATTTCCATTTGAAAGCTGAATCTAGTCCTGCAATGTCTCTATTACATTAGCTTCTGTGCAGATATTGAACGAGAGCAGATGAGGCAAAAGTCATGAGTCAGTCCTTGACTTTGCTATTAATACAGCTACTCTAGGGCCCATGGTCTAATAGTTAGTATAGAAGTGTAAATTAGAAACATATATAAAATAAATTTGGAATCTTCATATCTACCTCCCCACTTTTAAAATTAGTAGAATAAACATTTGTTAGGCTTGTCGAGGTTACTTCCTAAAAACACTGTTGAAAGTAATACACTAGCACTTTAAAGTATATAATTTCTGTTAAGAATGCAATATCTATCCTCCCTGAACCTACTGGGTCCAATGACAAACTGAGCCCAATAAATCATGTACAAGGGGTAAACACCACAATCTAAAAACCACGCTCTGTTACCTTTATTAGGGCCATTTCATCAGTTTGTATTACTTTTCTGGTCTCTATAATGATGACAGTTCATAATACACACTTACAACATTAGAAATGAATCATGCTTGCTCACAAAAATGATCTAGTACTTCCCAAAAGAAATAAAAATCTAGATTGACCAACATGCCGGTAAAGATCTTATGACTGAGTCGGTGAGAGGAATGGCTGAAAAGAAGGCTGATCATATTTGAGCACCAATGTGTGCTAAAGGATCAGGCTGAACACGTTAAACATTTCATTCTTTTTCCATTTACTGATTACAAAAATATTGTGCTCAGCTATTGTCAACTCGTTTTACAAATGGCAAACTAAGATTTAGAAGACAAACAAGGCGTGCTCCACTGCGACAGATTCAGAGGTGTCAGCTGCTCATCCTTTGCTTCGTCACCCACACCACTGGCCAGTGGGAGGAAGTGGAGAGTCCCATCATGCTGCTACATGCTGGGACACCTGCCTATTACAGGGTTCAGAAGCCCTGCTCTCAAAATTGCTGTGCTGTTTCACAGAGACCGGTTGAGCCCTTCCTCTGAAAGAATTACTGCACAACCTAAACTTAAAGTACTGGGAAAGGGCTTGGAGTAACTGGATCTCCAAGTAAGAAACAACTTCTAAATTATCAGACCTGTGATTTTTAAATCATTTATGACTGAAAGGGGATGGTTTTCTTTTTAAGACTTCGCCCAGATGATCTTCAGAGTAAAAGATTAAAAAACAAAAAACAAAAAAACCCCAGTGCTGCACTAGCTGCTCTTGTTCCTTTCTCGTTCTCTCCTCATCCTCCAGTCTAGGGCCTCAGGACCATCGGGGATGGAGGAGAGAGATTGGGCGGGGGGATCCCTTGGCCTTTCACATTCTGGAAGGAAAGGCATCCACAAATCTGACATTGGATAGAAATTTAGTGCTCATAGGGGAAAGTGAGGGGCCTAAGACTTTACAGCATCATCACTGAAAGCTGGAAAAACAGTAAGCTGTTCTCCATCCAAACTTCAAGTGCTTGCAGCCTAGGAATGGCTGGCAGTTTTTTAGGAGATGTTACAGCTGGAAGCTGATTCTTCTCTTCTACATCCAGTGGTATTTAAGAGATGACTCGCAGGACTGAGTGGCAAAGGAGAAGCAGCAACAAGTTCTAGCAAGAAATTCTTTCTAGGTAGGTCTCAGTGACTTTAACTGCATAAAAAGACTGATAATTCTTCCAAGACAGCCTCACTGGGCTTTGGTAAGACATAAGATAATAAAGTAATGTTTTCTGGTCTGCAAAGTGTAAGAAAAGGCATTTTTTTTTTTTTGCATTACTGGGGATTGAACCCAAGGAGTACTGATCTACATACCCAATATTTTTAAAAACTTTATTTTATTTTTAGGCCAAGTCTTGTTAAATTGCCCTATCTGTTCTTGAACTCCAGTTCTTTCTGCCTCAGCTTTCCAAGTACCTGGGATTACTGACCTGTACCACTGTGCCCAGCAAGCTTTTTTGTGCTTTAATGGCAAGAGGTATACAATTTGACTATGACCTTGTTCAGATCTCTTTACAGTATGCTGAGCATGATTCACAACATTATTTCAATCTCTATGGCTATTATCATTTTAATTTCCAACTTACATGCTTGCTCTTTCATTTTCCCCAAAACCAATAATAAAATTAAGTGCTTAGACTGCTTGGCATGCTGTTATCCTTTCATAGGCCCCACAGTTTGTGCCACCTAAGTTTAAAAAAATTAAGCCTGGCCTGGCGCATCCCTCCCTCCCTCCCTTGTTGCACGGTGGGCACTGGGGTCCTGTGTGCTGAGTCCAGCCATGACCCTGCTCTCTACAGCAGAGAGCCGCTGGTCTCTTCTCACTCCCCTTGGCTCTGCTCCAGGAACTCCATTCTTCCCTCCTCCCCCTCCACTTCCTGGCAGCTGGAACAGGAGGCTGGAAGCCAGTGGCAAACTATGGCACCCGGCTGTTTGGTCTGTCACTAATGACAGCCCCCGCTGAATCATAACTCAACAGCGGTGCCTTTCCTTCAAGAAAGGCCAAGTGAAAGAAAAAGAAAGGCCATTCCGACCTCTGGCCTGCGTCCCCCGGTGTAGAATGCCCATTTTCCTATAGTTTAGTAGGTAGAAGTGGACTGAAAGTATAAAAGGAGGTCACTGAAATTCTTCAGACGCATTCGCCTGACCTTTGAATTTAGGAAAGAAAAATGATACTCCAGAGAATGTAAGGAACAGAAGAAGACAGTTTGCTTGGTTGCTGCTAAAGCGTAATAATAATGTGAAAAGGACATGCACACCCCTGAACTTCTTCAGGGAAAGAATGTGTGGATCAATTGCTCAGCATCATTATCCTGCTCTACTCTGTGTCTTCAATTGGAGATTGCTCATGGGAGATCGACCCACACTTCCCCAGCATTAACTCGAACAGCCCTCACCCCAACACAAGGGTTTAGCAGTCATGTGGAGGCAAAGGCACGGAGACTGGCTATCACCAAGACAGTCGGAATGTCGCGAACAACAGTGTGCACTAAATGCAGGTCGAGACAGTAGTAGTTGCCAACTAGACGTGTGTGTGTGTGTGTGTGTGTGTGTCACACATCAAACATGTTAATCCACACCAGCCAGTTGCCACTCCCTATACCTGCACAAGTCCAAGGAGCGTGACTTTGTTTCTCCTTTCCTGATGATTGCGGTGTTCGATCCGGTTTCCTCCGCGTTGATCCCGGGGTCCACTCCGGGCAGACGTCCGATGTCTGGTCCAGCAGAGTGTCGGGCTGTCTCGGGCATCCGAGTGGGACGATCGCGTCTTCTGCGCTCTCTTTTTTATATCCATTCTAACGTGGGGTCTGTGGCACTGGTTCAAGTCTTATCACTGCACACCTTGGGGCTGGTTGAGTAGATATTGGGGCTGCACCCGTCATAGGGCTTCACACATTGAATTTGTTGGGTTAGATATCAGGGTTACACCCGTCATAGGGTGATCTGTTGGGTTAGGTATCACTCCGCACTCTTGGGGGGATTACATATCACGTTTCACACATTAAGTCACTCGGATGGGGGTTTCACTCTCCACTCTTGGGAACACACTGACACTGTACTCTTTCGGGAGGCATTATGTTCTCTGCATCCTATACATTGACGTGTGCTCTCTACACGGAGTCACCTCATCCTATACTCCTCAGGCTAGGTAAAAAGACGTTCACACAGCAGCAAGGCTTCCAGGACTCACCGTGGGAGCTGGGAGCAAGTTTAGAGAACCACAGGTAGAGCCTGCTCTTTGAGCTCCAAGGTCACAGGTGCCTTGGGGTTTAGTGCCTTTTGGGAGTGCTGGCAGCTGTGAGAAAGCTGCCTGTTTTCTTTTTACCTGTCACCCCGCTCATTTTGTGAGTTCTTTTTCTTCACCCGCACTCGTTCTGTGACTACTTTATGCATTTATTTCTACCTTTCCTTTATTTTCACTTCTTTTACTTTCCACCCCACCACACTCACATTCACACTTTTTATTGGTCAAAATCACTTATTCCTTCTTTACACCATCATCTTTTTCCACTCCATTCTCCCCTTTCCACTGTCCTATTTGAAGATATTTTCATTCTTTTTCTTTAGGTTTTGTCTCAGTAATTTTTCTTCGTAAGCATATGCTGCATTCTTTTCTGGCTCGCGTCTTGCTTTTGCCTCCAAAGTGGATGTCCACAAGTGCCGGCAAGATTGAGAAATGTACAGCAGATCACCCCTTGTTTCGGCACGGTGAAAGAGTAGCCTGCAGTACATGCTTAATGGAGGCTTCAGGGATGGCAGTCCTGTTAGCATCATTAACTCTGCACTCCTAATCTTTTCTGATAAGCATGCCTGCTGGGGAGATAAGAGAAATCAAAGGCTGCTTTTTCAGTCTTGTCGTTTTGAAGCCTGATAGTGTAGTTCTTAGACGATGCCATTTTAACTCCCTTCCAGATGAAAAAGTCCAAGCCTCAAAATCAAATACCTCCACACGATTCCCTCAGGCTCCCTTGCCAAACCCTCTGACCAACTAAAAACACCAAGCTTCACAGCCTAAAACAAAATCTTTTAAACGCAGAAGGATCAGTGAATATTTTACCTGGGAATAGAGGCGATTTTGTGAATTTGAGCAACTAATGTAGCCGGGGAGCTTGCTTTATTTTGTGCATTAAATGTACTCCCCCATCAAAATTAATGAGCCTAAATATTTACAGAGTGAATTATATTTTTTATAGGGATGCCTTATGACTAAGATATCCTGATACAAAGGCAAAAAAGCATTCAGGGCCATATTAAAATGCCATCACAAGCACTTAAAAAAAGGGCTGTCTTTGATAATTTACAATTAATATATGTTTATATCTGTCATTTCAAAGGCCACAAAAAGTAACTGCAATATAGATATTCTAAGTGGTTTTTGAACATTCTCTAAAAGACATATTCTAAAATAAAGCACTTGCTACTTATTCAAGAATTTATTCTAGCTGTAAGGAATAATGACAACTTACATAATTCCAAAGAGGTCACTTTGCTATCAGATTTTTAGTACGAACACTTTATTTTATCTGTGAGCACATAAAACAAACATCCATCCAGGCCAACAATAGGCAGAGGCAATCACCTTAGCACCTGGAAGTCAAAGCAGCTTGTCACAGGACTTCATAAGACAATCATATAAATTTTATCTTGGCAAATAATTTTGGAGAACAATAATTCTAGGAAAATGTGAAGAAGATAAACAGGTCACATATAGCCAAAAGTCAGGAAACAGCCTTATTAAACTTTTCCTATTTGTTTGGGTTTGTTCATTTTCCACCCAAAATCTTGAGGAACATCAAACCAACTAAATTGATAACTTTCATTTTAAAAATGTTGCTAAAGTCTTTCAACTGCTGTTTACTTATAAGCCATCAATTAATATCCTTTTAATTATGAGTGGTGAAATGGAGCTAGCTACAAGACTTTTTGAATATTTCAGGAAGATACAACCAGATGATAAGAGTTGGAGCAAACATGATAGATGATGAAAAATAAGTCAAACAGAAATAGAAGTAGAATTCACGCCTGATCTGCTATCAAGAAATCACACAATAACAAATGTTGGCGGGGTTGTGGGGAGAAAGGAACCCTCCTCCATTGTTGGTGGGAGTGCAGACTAGTGCAACCACTATGGAAATCAATATGGAGATACCTCAAAGAGCTTGGACTGGAGGTTCCATTTGACCCAGCCATCCCTCTGTTGGGTATCTTTCCAAGAGAACTGAAAGAATCATATCACAGAGAAGTATGTGCACCCATGTTTATAGCGGCACAGTTTGTAATAGCTAAATCTTGGAAACAACCTATTTGCCCATCCGTTGGAAACTGGATAAAGAAGTTGTGGTTTTTCTATAAAATGGAATATTACTCAGCCATAAAGAGCGAGAGAATAGATTCATTCATAGGAAAATGGATACATATTGAAGATATACTCCTAAGTGAAATAAATAAGTCCCACATGTGTAAATACCGAATAGTTTCCCTGGTGTGAATATTCTGCAACAATGCATAAGATTCTAATAAGATTACTGACATTTAGAAATGGGAGGAAAAGAGCTAAAGGTGTAGGGAAGATGTGATACGTAGGGGAAGAACAAAAAGGGAAAAGAAAAAAATGTGAGAGAATGAAAAGATGAAAATAAAGTGTTTGTAGATGGGGAGGGGAGGAGGAGGTGAAGGGAGGGCAGAGGTAAGGGGAAAAAAACGAGAATCAAGACTTGCCATGTAAAGGTACATGATCCCAACAATGAATGTAACTGTACTGTATCCCTAAATGTACCAATAAACTCAATAAAAAAAAAAAAAAAAAAAAGAATTCACGCCTGATGATATATGTGTCATGGAAAAATATGGAAAAGAGGAGAATGACTCTTTTCTTGTTACTTAGATTTTTGGAAGGTTGAGATTTTGCCAACAGCTGATAAACTTATTTTTTATCAACCTTTCATTTTTAAGAAGTTTTAGACTTATAGAAAAATTTCAAAGATGATATGAAAAGATCCCGTACAACCTGCGCATATTGCAGTTATAAGCATCTTAGCATGGTATATTGGTTAGACTTCTTGAACCCATATGTATACATTATTATCAACTAGGATTCATACCACCGATGTTCTCTGTTTTATGCTAATCTATTTTTTCTTTTCCAGGATCCCATCTGGAATATAAGGTTAAAATTAATCATCGAGTTTCCTTAGGCTCCACTTAGTTGTAGCAGTTTTTCAGTCTTTCTAGCTTTTGATTCCATAATTATGAATCATACTATGATCAGGAGTTTTGAAGAATATTCTTCAGTTTGATATGAGGTTTTATGATTAGACTTAGGTTATGGGCTTTTGAGAGGAAAAACACTTAGGTAAAGCAATATTTGTGTCATGGAACATTAAGAATGCATATTGTCAATATGATTTATCACTACTGATAAAAACTAATTACTTAAATGATACAGCAAGTGTCAGAAGTGTCAGATCTTCTCATTCCAAGATTACTCTCTCCCATCTTAACCCTCTTCCACAGTGTGCTTTTAGAAGTAAGTTGCATTCTTTATATACTCATGATATTAGTCCTTTCTCTGAGGAGCAGCTAGCAATTTTTTCCCCACTTTTGTAGGTTGCCTCTTCATTTTGTTGTTTTTGTTCTTTGTTATACATAAACTTTCTAATGTAGTACAGTATAATTTCATCTGTTGATTGTTGGTGTTATTTCTAGTGCAGCTGGTGTTCAGAAAATGTGATATGTATTGGAGTACTACTCAGCCATAAAAGATAAAGTTGAGTCATTTGTAGAAAAACTGATGCTCCTTGAGACCATAATGCTAAGTGAAATAAATCAGACACAGAAAGTTAAATATCATGGTTTCTCTCATATGAAAACCCCAGTGTATAAATAATTTAAACAGCAAAATAGAAGATAGATAATAGGAAACAGGGAGATAGACTTTGTGGACTGGGAAAGGAGATTTGAGAATGGAGGTGATGAGAGGCAGTGGATGAGGAAAGGGAAAGTAAAACCGGATCAAAACATATTGATCCTTCAACGTGAATGCAAATATTCTTTATGGCAAACATTAAAAATGAAAAGAAGGAAGTTGCTACATGTAGGTTTTACTCAAAAAGGGGGAAGTCAGACTCTACCCTTTTTAAGAAAAGTTTCTTCAAAACTTTTTGGGAGTTTTGGAAAAATATTTGCTCTCTTCAATTTATTTACTTTTACACACTTATTTGTACCAGGCTGGACTCACCTAAATTAATATTGTTTGATTTTTTTTTTTTTTTTGCCCAAATTCTTCCTGTTTTGCAACTGGAAGTACTTCCACCTGGTTCCTGTGTCTCTCTGACATGCCACTATCATTAACTTTTTTTATTCGGTTCTGAGCCCTTCCTTACTCTAACACTGCAAAAACTCCAATTCCATCTGGCCTGTGTCCTACCCACTTCTAAATCCAAAGGTTTCTCCAGGAATCCTTGGTTTCGTTTATTGGGTCATGGCGTAAAGAAACAGAGTCAGAGAATCAGGTGTCTTCATGTTCTTAGCTCATAATATTAGAGTGAGTATTCTAACTTGGTGCACATATCTACAAATATTTCCACATTTTAACCTCTGTGTCTAAATTAAAATAAACTAAATTAAAATCATATTGGTGGTTGTGAATCTTATCTATTACCAATCTCCTAGCTTCCTCTCATTACTTATCTATACTGTCCCATTTCAGTGGGAAAAATTGGGCTTTCAGTGTTCACCAGCTGTTTACTTAATTGTTCCTTTCCAGTATACATGTGCAGCCATTTCAGAATCCTTGATCTTAACCGGTGGGAAATGACTTTATCAGTTAGAACACAGTGCTCACACTAACTGTCTGCTATCTTTGTCTTCCCATTTCCATTCATTACCAAAATTAGTAAGAACAGCCACTTTTCTCCCTTGTCAATAGGTTGATTCATACATTTACAATAAAGTCAAATTTTTGTCACATTCTGCATTCCATCCCAGGGTTCCGTAAACTCTATATGTTTTTGTTGTTGCTGTTGTTGTTGTTGCTGTTGTTTTGGTACCAGGGATCGAATTTAGGACCTTGTGCTTGTGAGGCAGGCAGCAGAACCACTGAGCTAAATCCCTGGCCTATATGATTTTAAATATGTTAAGATTAACTATTTGTGTTGTCAGTTTCTGTGGGTTGGAACAAAAACATAAAATCATTCATGAGCCATTATAATATCATACAGAATAGAGTCAACACCTCCCCAAGTACTCAATTTTTACTTCTTTGGTTTTCTACACTTCTCAAATCCTTGACAGTCATTGATATTTCCACCATGACCATTGTTTTGCTTTTACAGACTATCATGTAGCTCTAACTATGTATATTGTATCCTTTACAGGTTGACTCCATAAACCTAATTATGTACACCAGCATCCATATCTTTTCCTGCTTGTTTACTCATTTGTTTTTATTGCCATTCACTCCAATAATTTTATTTGGTTTTGTATAGGTAAGGTGCATCCCTCAGTTTACTTGCAAATTCTTTAAATATTTTTTTTTCTTTTGTTCAATTTGAATGTGATATGCTTAGGTCTACTTTAGTAATATAGAATTTTCATTAGTCTTCTTTGGTGTTTCTAGACTGTAGTTTTGTGTCTGTCATTAATTTTGGAAAATTCTTGGAGATTATAATGTCTAATATTTTCCTAGTATATTTTCTCCTCTGTTAATCCAATTACCATGTTACATACTTTGAAATTGTCCCATAGTTCTGGAATGTTCTGTTCTTTTTTTCTTTACTTTTTCTGTTTACATTCAGTTCAGGGAATTGCTACATCATTGTCCTTGAAATCTTGATTCTTTATTCATCTGTTTCCCTGATGCAAACATCAAAAGCATTTTTTTAAAATTTCTGTTACAGTGTCTTTGAATTTAAACATTTCCTTTTGATGCTTTCTTAGGGTATCTTACTCTCTGCTTAAATTATGCATTGCTTTTGCCTGTTGTCTATTTTTTCTATTAAAGCACTTGGCATTAATCGAAGTTATTCAACATTCTCTGGCTGATAAGTCCACCATCTGTCTCATATCCGGGACTACTTTAAATTATTGTTTTATCTCTTCTCACTGTATTTTTGCTTGTATCTTGGTATGCCTGTAAGACTATGCTGCGTGAGACAGGAAGTATGATATTAAGTAGAAAGTATATAGACTTTAATGACAGGATTTGTATCAATTTGGTGAGGAATTGGGCTGTGCTCAATGTTTGTTGGACCTCCAAATGTCAGAGGGTGAACATTATTTTATTGTCCTTATTTTTGTCTGTCTGTTAAACTTGTGCATCTCTCTGTACTCTCGGTGATGGCCAACATCTTCTTATCTTAAGCTCTTTCAGCTGTAATTCACTGTTGTAATACTGGGGTACTCTGGTGGTGGTATGATGTGAGAGAGGGGAAGAACTCTGTAATTGGGGGGTTAAATATTAGTTGTTCAGTGGGCCTTAGTTCTGTTTCCTGTAAATAAAATTTTTAGAAAGTTAAAAGCAGATATAGAGGTAGAGAAATACTTTATTCTTGGGAGATGATAGAACATGACAAAATTTTTTTACCTATTGAATGTAGCCTTTTGTTTGTGAAAAATATTTTAGAACTAACTCATAATGATTTTTTTGTCTTCCTCACTCCAGGAAAATTCACCTTAAGGACTGTGGGGAATTCCTGAATATGAAAAGCCTGAATGATTTTCCCCATTAATAGTGAGCACGGGAGAGTTTCACTCCATGTTAACCTGTGGCATCTTCTCAAAGTGAACATTTCCATGTTCCCAGCAGTCTCTGAGTTCAAAAGTTTCTGCTCTAATGTAAGCAGATCTTGGCTATTAGTTTCTGGATTGTCTTGGGGTGTGGGAGAGAATTTACCTGCCATTTTAATTTTCTTAGGGATCCTAAAAATGTCATCATTGTTTAGTGTTTCTGTCCTTTTCCTTTCAGAATGTAAATGATGACTTCTAAGCTCTTTTCAGTCAGACCTGAAGCCAAAATTCAATACATTTAATTTTAATATATTAATACCAATATACCAATAAATATTTTCTTTTTATTATATTAAATTTGAAGTTCAATAAAAATGAACATTTTGCTCACAAAAGAGAAGTTCCTTTCACTGGCTTGCATTACTTCAATTCCTGCCTGGAACTGTGGGACCTTTAAAGACAATGGGCTATTTGATCTAGCATTTGCATATCAGAAGATGAAACATTGTCAGAATATTTCAAGAAATGGGTCACTCTATTGATTCACTTTTAAATATGCATTCAAATTGATGCAGTTAATCTCTGCTAATAAATTTGCACAGTTCTCAGTTATGAATCACAGCCCTGAGACCTTTGGCTCACTTGCCTCAATATTTAATGCCTCGAAACAGGACCTGCAAACATGAAACTGTAATAGATATGCTGCTGTAAATATAGGAGGTGTTCTTAGGCAGCAGGATTGGAGTTTATGGTTTCTGGACTCTGCAAGCTGTTTTTCAGCTTCAGATGTACGAGCTCCCACTTCGGTGTGGTCTCTTCACCCTGCTAAACTCCTTTCTGAATATTACCTCTCCCTGTTTTGCATCTGAAGACACTATCAGTTTTTTCTAACTTACGGATCCTTTCTTCTCTGATTTAAAAATTTACAAAAATTCACCTTTCTACAAGATTAAGAACACGTGCACATAAGCGAGCACACACACACACACACACACACACATACACACCATTGATAAGCCACCTGTCTCAGGTTCCATTTTTCCTCTCATAACAAGATCTTCAAAAGGAGCCACTTCCAATAGTTTATTCCACATCTTTACATCAACATCTCACCTTAATTTCTAGGCGATATATTTATATCCCAGCTACTCCTCTAATACACTGCTCTCAACAATCTGCAATGTGAAACAGCGGGATACGGAAGAGAGCCTTATATTAAATTCGCAACCTGAATTCTAATTATGACTTGAACAATTTGAATGACTTGAGGCAAGCTACTTCCTGTAACATTTGACACTCTTTCTGTGAAAAAGGAGGCTTACTATATATAAGATCCGAGTACGGTATCAGTCTATTTAAATTCCTGTGGAAAGTAATGGAGAAAAACTAACGTTTATGGAACATTTAAAATAATGTCACTCAGCCGGGCATGGTGGCGCACACCTATAATCCCAGCACTAGGAGGATGAAGCAGAGGAATTGCTGCGGATTCGAGGCCAGCCTGAGCTATACACAGTGAGACGCTGTCTCGAAAAAAAAAAAAAAGATCATTTAAATCTCACAAATAGCCATTGAAATAAATATTCGTATACAGTGGGTGATCAAAATATATGGTAAACATTTATATTAAAAATTATTGATTTTGAATTATAAGATAAAGTTATGGTTTCTTATCTTGTTTCTTATGAAAAATGCAGGATGGGAGAGAAAAAGAATAATTGGTTGACAGCAGGAAGAGGAAAGAAGAGCAAATGATAAAAGGTAGTTCTGTATGTGAAGAACTTCCTTTATGTATGATATTCATGAGAATTTTCATTAATGCTTTCTCAGTTTCCCAAAGTGTCTCTCACAAATAAAGAAAATCTCTAGCTTTCGAATTAATTTAAATAAAGACAGTTTGAACACAAGAGCCAGTGTGTTTCTGAAATTTGTGTTTCATCAGTACCATAGGCTTTCTTCTACCACGCAGAACAGATGTTTACACCCAGCTCTAACCCTCAGTCTCTGTACAAATTTTCACCTGTCACTTAGTTTCTCTGAGCTCATTTTATTTCCTGTAAAATAAGGCCAAGATTTACTAAACCTACACAGTTGCTCTAAAAAGCAAATAAATTCATGTGTAGATAAAGCTTTATAACTGTAAAGAAGTAAACAAATGCAGTTGATGTATTTGCTCTTTTTAAGTTTTCTCACTATTATGAATTATGACAATTGAAACTATGAATCTCATTATTCACTACATCAAGGAATGCCCAGGTCACTGGCTCCGTCAGTAAATACTGTCAGGAGTCTGTATTTTAGCAGGGTGAAAGAACACCTTCTCCACATGAGACAAGTGGTAGGTAGCAACTCTGAGTTCAAATATGTAATCAAAATACAGGGCCTTTGAGCAAAGGATCCAGAAGGTCAAATACCTCTGTGGATGGAATCACAGAATAAGAACCCAGGAATAATTAAGCTGTCCAGAAGCATGTACCTGGCCACAGTGTCTGAAGAAATTTGTCAGCACAGGATAATTTTACTGTATTTACCTAAGTTAAGGTTAAAATCGGATCTATTTATCAATGCATTGAGTTCTTCTGAGTACATAAATCAATAAAATTAAAGAAAAAAAACTCCCTGCAGAAGTTTTTGTTATTGTTACTTTCAAAATATTTGCTTGAGGGCTGGGGATTTAGCTCAGGGGTTCTGCCACTTGCCTTGCAAGCTCAAGGACCTGAGTTCTATCCCCAGTACCAAAATAAATACATAAAATAAAATAAAATATTTGCTTGTTATTAATGTAGAATTTAAAATTCCAACACCAAAAATATCAACTTTGGCATGAAGTAGCATGGATGGATGAATGTGGGTCAGCAGGAACAGAACCAGAAAACAAAAGGTAGATTTGTGACTTCTGGTTCAGTTGTTTGTTTCTGCCTATCGAATTTTATTATATTAACATCCATCGACCAAAGTGTTCTTGCCACGATTGAACTTTGAACTGGGTTTTCTTCCTAATTAGAAGGCCATAACCTTGCTCCCTACTTTTGATTTTCTTAGAACTTTTACTTTGGAAAATTTTCAGGTATAAATTCTTTCTTAGTAGCCAGGTGTGGTGGTGCACACCTGTAATCCCAACACTCGGGAGGCTGAGGCAGGAGGATCGCTGTGAGTTTGAGACCAGCCTGGGCTACATAGTGAGTTCCAGGTCAGTCTTAGCTACATAGTGAGACCCTGTCTCAAAAAAACCAAAGCAAACAAACAAACAAACAAATAAATTCTGTAGCTCTTTCCCATCTTTCTCACCTTTAAAGATATAATCATCAAGAAAGATAAGGCTGATACCACCAGTCTCTGTGTGAAAAATGAGAGCCTAACTCCAGGTAGCCACAATGACCAGCCTTTTCCCTACATCAACTATTACTTATGACTGGACAAAGTGGCTTCCACTTGTAGAATCAGGATCAGGGGGCTGAGGTAGGAGAGTCACTTGAACCCAGAAATTTCAGACCAATCTGGGCACCTCAGTGAGAATGTGGCTAAAATGAACAAAAAACAACAGCAATCCATCCAGTACTTTTCCATTAGCTCCCCAAACATTTAAAATCTTTTCTACCTTATATTTCTCTAACATTATATTTAATCGTTCTCCCACTGAAATACTCTTGACCCCTATTGCAAGTCATGTATAGTCTTCCTTGCATTTTAACAAGTGTCCAGAACAATTTTCCTCTAGCAAAATACACATATAAACTTACACTATAATGATTTACAAACAGGCAACAAATTTCACTTTGCAAAGTGATCTTGATTTAGTGTGGTACTGTAACACTAAGAAAGAAATTGTGTCGCTGTATTTAGGAAAATAAGCCTGATATTCAGAGAAATTAATGTGTTCTCAAAGTTGCAAATATTAAGAATGCTCAACCTTGAAACAAAGGTACTAACATCCAGGTCCAGGACTTCTCCAACTGTATCTCTTTGACAGATACACTCTAAGAAACAGGGTATTCTTTAAAAAATAACACAGATTTAATACCACTTACTGAATTACCAAGACTTCCTGAAGTAAAACAAAATTGATTTTGAACTCTGAACAAACTCATCTGATGGTCTAATATGAGGGCTAAATAGGAAAGTGCATGACATTGTGTTTCACCTTAACAATGTTAAACCCTAGTTTAGTGTCTGTCACTGTGTGTGTGTGTGCTTGTGTGCATGTATGTTTGCAAGTGTGTGTGGTGTTGATCAAACTCAACACCTAGGTTCATGTGTTAGGTAGGCAAGCATATCTAGGCAAACATGATACCACTGTACTGTATCTTCGACCCTATCTGTGACTACTTATATCTTGATATATTAACATAGTATAGGTGTTCTATCACATTACTTTATACATACAGATTTGTAGCCTCCCAGAGTTAGGCAAAAAATAAGCTATTTCCCTTATGTTTTCTTTTAACCATAGGTAAGGACTTAATTAGGGATATTTTCATGAAAAATGTCTAAGCAGCATATTTTGTCATAATGCAATGTCTTTGTCACTGTTATTTTAGTAACGCAAAGCACAAGGATTTTCACAAGTGTATCTTGCCCTGTTCTCTTTCTCCTCACTATTGAGTCCTCAAAGTACAATCAGTTAGAACAAGAGTCTCTTGGGAATTCTAAACTTGAGAATAAATGACCCGGAAACCGCTGAAGCAATGATTCTCAAGTCTTTATTGTGCTCTAAGTGCAATGCCAGAATTATTTGAATAATTATGAAACTGTCTTGGAGATCATGTAGAGGATGAGAAAAACACAGAGGAAAGGTAGGCGTTGTGATCAGTATCTGTAATTAAGTGAAGTGGCTATCATATGTCTTCTTTCTCAGCTGAACGTTGGATTTGAGACCCTGGAATAATGGAAACTAAAAACAAAATCTTCCTTTTATTAATCTGAACAGAATCCACGCTGGGAAAATTACTAGCAGTGGACTACTTGGGAAGAAATGCAAATGCAAATGCGCATAATTAGGTGCATTAAAAACATTAAATTACCTGCAGGCATATTCCAAGAATTAAATATTCAGTCAAATAAAGTATTCTGATTACTTGAGAGTAATTGCATATGCCAGAGCTAAGATACCTATTTTTCGACTCAAAATATGTTTCCTCGTGATTTGGGATTTACTTCAAATCGTCGTTGTCCATTAGAACTGACTTATGGGGTTTTTGGTGCAATTAAGTGCACATCATTATTCAATGTCCTGCAAATGTGCAAAATTATTTTCCATAGTTAAAGCACACTTTGTGGTGTCCAGCTCTAATCACTGGTAATTCCAGTTATTTTAAGCATCATAATGAAAATCTAGATGGAAAATGAAGACCATTTTATTTATGTTACCTAGGCAGTCACAGTTGGAAGCCTTTTTGAGAAGCTCAGGATAGGCCGGGTGCTTTGAAAGAAAGGCTAACAATTCAAGCCGATAATGGCTTCTTGAAAGCATGATTTTTGTCGCGTTTATCTTTTTATTTCGCTAAATAGTTTAATGTGGAGTATCACACAAAATAAAGTTGACACGGTTAGACTTTTAATGACCTAGGCGTCTTTCATCTAATAGGAGTTGTTGAAGTGTTGAGTCGGTATTAGCAAGCATTTCATTGTTAAAGCCCATTTAGATTTCATACCAAAATTATTTTCCACTTTACTGAATTTCTTCACGTTGCTTCAATAAATTACTTTCTGTATATGGAAACCCCCATAAGAGCTGGCTTCCATGATGTGTTATTTCTTTAGCAGACTCAGAACGCCATCTGTGGTAGTGGCTTCAGTATTTAGTGCTCTGTTTCAAATTGAGCTCCTGAGTTAAAGTTGCAAAAAGTTAGAGAGGAAACAGACTGCAAAATCCTCTAGTTCAAGTTCCCTGACCAAAAAAAATGTCTCTGTGGTTTGTATTCAGCTGTCACTTTTTACTGCCCATTTCAGAATAGTCAGCAGCATAAACCTCCAAATCTTCAGATACTTTCTAATGTAGGAATTTCTAGGAGTTCAAATGAAAAGATAGAGTGTACGAAACCCTGACCATCATTCACAAGGCCTTTAGGCAAATCTCATTTTCTCAATCTCTTATCCTAAGAGCCCTGAGAGTCCCTGACATCAGCAATTCCATAGAACCATCATTCTTGGACACCTTGGAATTTACCTTTTTCCTTAGGATTTTAGAGCACGAAAACACTTTGTAAAGGAGCAGAGGGGAAATGAGTCAACATCCATGCTGAGATGGGGGTAGGGGGTTTACTTTTATCTATAAATTTATTTTTAATGGACATGATATTAACATGTAGGAAAGGGTTATTTTTAACCAGGTAAAGATACCCTTAGTTTAATTAGAAAAAAAGATGCTGATGTGCTCTGTTCTCAATTTAAAGGTACGATTTTGAAGATGGGTAAGAGAAGCTTGGGGAGGGGATTCAGCTCAGTGGTTCCACCGCCTGCCTCGCAAGTACAGGGTCCCGTTTGATCCTCAGTACCAGAAAAAAAAAGAAAAAAGAGAGAGAGAAGCCTCAGCTTAATGATGTTCTAGATTACTGACATCCAGGAAGGGCAGCAGTGTGTGCTAAACAATCCTCTCTTGTGCTGGGATCATTTATTCCCCTCACGCTACTACCTCCTACAGCTCATGAGGGTGCGTTTTACCTCAAAGGATAAAGAAAGAACAAGATGTACATATACATTTTTTTAAAACTATCATTTCTTTGGAGCAATACAAATCTGTTATCTAGAAATACCAAGTTTATTAACATATCCATACTGGAATCATAATAGGGAAATGAATAAAATAAGAAGAAATGTTATCACATGAAATGTGTTTTAACCTTTGGCCTACAAGACAGACTAAAGTTAGACAATACAAAAAAATGCACACAAGTACTGAGTCAACAGCAAAAGGTAGTGAAAAATATCAGCAATACCATCATATAATTATTTGTATATTAATTTAGAATTAGATCTACATAAATGGCATCAATTTGACACTGTCAAGCTAGATAATAAAAGGCCTTTCTTAAAGGTAAAGGAGATCATAAGGTACTGTATAAAGATAGAGACTCTCAATCAAAAATATTCTGTATCAACAATCCTGTTGACCTTAATTAATTGATTGTGTATTATCTTGTTCTTTTTAGTTTACAAAGCACAATTATGAGTGTTTATGCTAAAAGTATAACCTAAATACTCTACTTAGCACACAGGCGAACCTGGAAGATCCTGCCAGCTGGGAAAGTGTTTCCATTGCTGTAAAGGACAAAATCCTGTCGAAATGGGAAGAGCTGCTCCTGTGGAGTCTTTGATGTAAGTATGAAGGAAAACTCACCGAGTAGGCAGGCAGATAGGATCTATAGTGTACACAAAGAAAAGATGGCAGCTGAGGGGAATTGGAACAGAAATAGTCACATTTAGCTTGTGCTTCTTCACATTAACCTTGTATTTATGTGACGAAGGGTAGTTGGATTAAGAAAAGTAGATGTTAGGAAACTTATGCGAGATTTGGTTATTCAGCATACATAACACCCAGGAAAATCAGGATGGCTTAGTGTGCAAACACTGGACCAAGATTAAGGAAAAAAGTACATACTCACTTCTAAAACATGTGCTTCTGAGCAAGTTACTTTTTCACCTCAAGTTTGTTTCATCGTCCACAAAAATCTTCAGAGGATGGTTGTTAAAATTTACTTTATATAAAATTGTTGATAGCTAAGTATTTCCCAGGAAATGATTTTACAGGTAAGATCTCACCACTAGAACTTTGGTAATTCCCACCCCTTTGGATTTTGTCATGATTCTGATGGATTTTCTCCTGGGTAAGCTCAATGATTAATCTCCAATTAATTAATTTCAATTGCATAACCCGAGAAGGAAGAGTAAACTCCAGGTCCACAGAGCGTTACGACTTACATTTGCTGCTGTCAGGTATCCCCTACCATTCTTTATAAATCCAAAGATTCGTATGGTATTAAATACATAGAGTTTTCCCCTATAATTATTGATTTTTCATTTGTACTTCTTTCATCTACTTGCCCAAGTTCTTAAAGTCTGGTGAAATAGAAGCAATAAGGTTTACATTGCTATAAGTTACTTGAATTGTGTGATTCTTGTCTTCCTTCTTTGAAGTATGGCAATAAAATATGTGTATGTTCTACTTCGTTTTCCTGGGCTGGGCAGGTGAATGAGAACATTTGAGGGATGTAGACCATTTGTCTTTTGCTTCAGGTGTTCATTGAAATCTCTGTCACTGCCTCTGTGCCCCTTCTCTGGTTCTCTGAAAAACTCCAAACTATCTCTACATGAGCCTTTTATCCCTCACACAAACATCTTCCCTATCATAATATTTAGATATCTAAGCTTGAAGAGCAGGCCCTGAGTAATTTAAACTTTGAAATCTATGAACAAAACTTATTGTTTTCCTAGTATTATCAGAACAGAATACCACGGAGTGTGTAGCTTCTAACACTAGGAATGTATTCTCTCACAGTGTAGGAGGTTAGAATTCACACAGGCAATTCCTTCTGAGATCGTGAGTAGAGGTCTTTCCTGGCTCTTCCTAGCTTCCGGTACTCCTTCCGGTCATTGGTACTCCTTGGCGGGGAGCTGTGTTGCTCTAGTCCCTGTCTGACGTTACACGTCTACCTCCCTATGTCTCCGTCATCACACGATCGTCTCCTCCTTTTAGAAGCACACCACTCATGTCTCATTAAGGTCCCCTCTAATGACCTTATCATGTCTTCGTTTTATGCACAAATACCTTATCTCAAAATAAGGGTACATTCACAACTACTAGAGATTAGGACTTGAACAAATCTTTCCAGAGGATGACACTCAACTCATAATAAGAAACTTTATAAAGTATAATGTTAGCATGCATGTTTGTTAATATTTTTCATATGTATAAATAAAAACTGCTCAGAATAATGAGTAAAACAGTAAGCTATAATTCATTTTGTTTTGAATTGAATATAAGTACCTTTTTTTTGTTTTTTTTTTTTCTGGTCCCTGGAATCAGACTCGGGTCCTTGCTCTTGTAAGGCAGGCGGTGGAACCGCTGAGCTAAATCCCGGGCCCTTACCTTGTATTTTCTTGATAACAACATAGAATGAAGCTCCACATAAAAAAGTATCTGGCCCTAGTGATACAGATGACAATTTAGAAGAATGGGAGGGATCCTTCTGGAAATCACAATTAGTTTCCCATAAAATTGTATGCAAGTTGTTGGAGTCAGGAAGTGCTACACTACATTTGGTTTCCCAAATGACTTTATTCCATATTTAAAGTTTCTGTTCATATTGTTTTCAATGTCTTTAGAAATAAATTTGGCAGTTACTTATAAAAGGCACCTATGGAGCCACCTGAGAAGTAGATTACATGGAGTTTCATCCAAGTCTGGCCATCCCGACATCTCATTTTAAAAGACTATCTTCATGGAAGGATGTCTTGCCTCTTTAAACCCTGTTTTTCTCACGTGTTAAGGGAGGGATTTAGAAATAGATGATATAATAATTTTTAATAGCTCAAAATGATTTTAGTATATGTTGTATCTGTTCCACTTCACAGCCTTACATATATGATTTTAGTAACTCACTCTAAGATCATGTTTTACCACCATCTCCAAACACTCTTAAATCTTGAATTTTATTAATACAAGTATAATTTCATAAGGAGTAAATTTCAAATATTATCTTACACACCTATGCGTATGTGCAAAGATAAAGGCTCATTTTTCAAGGTTGTATAATAATGATAATCATCCTTAGGACCATGGCCTTGTTGAATAATTAAGAAATTTCATGTTATCTCATCATTTGGGTATTCCAGATCAGCATTTTGGAATTCTGATTCTTAGGCCAGGATTTCTTGGTAAGATACCACACCAAAAGTTTTTTGCTTGGTATTAGTGTTAACTGCATATTTATGTGTCTCAAATGTCTCTAAAATGTACTTATTTTTACAGATGCTATCTCTCATTTAGCCTGAAAAGTCCTTTATATGTATAAACACTCACCAACCCTTCTCCAATAGCAAGAGTTCATCACATTTGTTACACACTGAACCTATGCCTTACTTATGCCTAAAAGTTTTCACAGAAGGCTTTTGGCTTTTGTAAATTTTACTTAATAAACCAATTAAGCTGTATTTGTTATAATCCCTGTAGGGTTATCCACCAAGACAATGCTCTTGCAACTAAATTGTCTATTTGAAATATACTCAATCTGTCTAAAATGGCCACCGAAGCATTTTACTGCTGTGGACCAGCGAAATTTAAATGGGATTTGAATTCATCTAGCAACTTGAGAGACAGATGGCGTTAAAAAGATACAGATGTAAGAGTTCCCACTGATTCTTAATGTGCCCCCTTTTTGTTGTTTTAAGCATTTTCATCAGTCAATGAAATATTTGTTTTGTTAAAGTCCATGATTTGCATATCAAGTTGGAAGAAAAAACATAAGGCAGTATCTAAAAACTTGGAATATTATTGCCGTAAGAAGGAAATTTTCCAAAACAAACATTTTTAATTTCAGAAACACATGCATCTTTTATTACTCATTAATTCATTCACATACATTTATCCAATAAATAATTTTAAGCACCAACCGTCACAGGCATTATGATGCTCACTTGGAAATGAAAGGTACAAATAATTGAGTTATGATCCCTGCTCTTACCTCTTATAAAGAAGCTGAGCAATGAATGCAAAAATTGAACAAGATTAAAAAGTGAGAAATGCCATAAAAGATGATGCACTGGAAAATTGAGAATTTAGAGAAAATATTTGGCTAAATATCTGAAAAGAATAACATTTGTATTAGAACTTGAGTACTAGGATGTTTTTAATAGGTAGAGATGAAAAGGTAGGCATAGTGGTAATATTTGAGAACTTGCCATAAGGCTGTAACATCAAAAGGTGAAAGATGAGTATAGGATGGCTGTCTAAATTATGCTATTCTTCAGTTAGATCATTTCTGCAAAGGCAGAAAGAGTGGGGTACAAGTCCTTATGTGAAGGCTTTTATGGGGCTTCATCTCTGAAAAGTCCCAAAGATATGGTTCTCTATAGAAGAGAACTCTACAGAAGAAGAAATTGATATCATGGATGATCTGTCCTTAAGTATCCATCTGTTTCTCAAGAGGATAGGTGTCTCATCTGCTTAAAAGAAACAACCACAATATGTGGTGTTCTTGACCTGCTAATCTTCAAGCTAGTACATCAGTCTCTTCCCTGTACTTCTCAGACATCTTTTATACCCACAGGACATCTCATCTTCTCCCCAGGAGAGGTCCCAGGCGTACAGGGGACCACTCGAGCCCAGGTTCCCTTTTCAGTGGCATATATCCAACAATGCAAAGGACAGTGAAGCTGATTTTCAGAAGATCTTGGTAGGTTCACGGATGGACCTCCAGACTCTTGTGACCCAACTGCTAAATAGGACCTTTTCAGTGTCCCACAACTGGGATCTGTATGAGAATGAAAGGAGAAAGGCTGAGAGAATAGAACAGACCAAAATTATAGTTGTCACTACTGGCAATGCTTTGAGAACATCCCAGTTGTCCAAGGGAAAACCTAACGCCAATCAAGGCCTTCTTGAAAACTGGGACTGTATCAAGCCACTGCCTGGGCTTTGCTCCCTGAATCAGGAGGTCTCTGTGCCTAACTCACAGCACTGGAGCATTGACTGTCCCTCTCCAGAGAGAGGTAGGCCAGCCAAAATTCTCACTTCCCACTCCAATGGAGAGGACCAAAGAGACCCCTGTGATATCCCAGTTCACAGACATCCCCACCTCTTGCAAAACAAATAAAAAAACCTTGCAGGTGATGGTGGACATCATTGGCAAACAATTCGATTACTTTGTTTAAGCTTCCTTCTCTAAAAGAACCTCCTCTAGATCTATAGCCATAATTGGGGTCCTAGTCAGAGCTTCTGTACTCCTACTTTGACAGGTCAATGTGAAGGTCGAATGTTCAACCATGAGCATTTGGCCTATTGCCTCATTAGGAAGAGATTTTCTAGTAAAATTAGAGGCAGTCTACCTTCCCAAGCAGGTTACTGTCATTCATTGCAAGGGACACAAAAGAGTCATATCTAAAATCTCTTTGGGAAATCAAAAGGCTGATAGAAAGGCAAAAGGTGCAGCTTTACCAGCCCTGCGGACCCCAGCCTTACTCCCAGTTCCTGAGGAAGCATTAAAGCAAGTCCAGAAAATAAACTATTCCTTCTTGCAGGGATGCAGTGGAAAACTATAAAGACCCTACATGGGAAATGGTCACTTGGATTTTCACAGGACCAGTGACCAAGTCTGTGCGTTTGCCCTCTCTTAACAATAGCTCAGAGCACCTCCTTTGTTAGAATCTGAACAGAGGGTAAAACTACCCAAAAGAAAAAAGCTACTCCTATGAGCCTCTGGAAGACCTGAGACTCCTCTTCAAAAAATAATAGTCCAGTTCTGCTCTGAGCACAGATAACTTCGGTCATTAATAACCCCTAGTTTTCCACAGCTTAAATGAACACCTGTATTGAAACTTCTATTTTTAAGTAGATCCAAAAGGTGAATAATCTTGCTGCAGGTACAGTTCTTAGGCTCCTAGTGACTTATTTAATATCTCTCTATGCCATACTTTTTCCTTCACAAGATGCACAGAAATCAGTCCTACTCTTTCTCATATGGGGGTTCTGTATCCCCAACCTAATATTGTTTTTTAGAAGAACCTGTTTCCTCCAGACTTCCCGCTTTCCACAAAGTAGAAAGGAAGTCCCGCAAAAGGACATAGTCTTCAGTTTAACTCCTGACAAATCCATCAAACTTTCTCCCGTTGAATAAGCACCTCAAGTTCTTCCTGTATAAACACTAACTCCTCTTTTATTATCTTTTGATAGGTTTTCACTTTTTTTAACCCAGCCAGTGAACCACAACATCCCAAACTAGTTGGAGAGCACATATTCACCAGTAGGTAAGGCCTACAGAACCTTTCATTGGGAAATAGCTGTATAAAGATAGAGACCGCCATACCTTCAGCACCCTATAGAGCATTATGGATATTGACGTCTCTTAGTAGGAAATTAGGCAGGAGATTAGGACATGGCATACTGGCTGGATGAATAGGCACGAGCCCAAACTCTTCATCTGGGACCACCTGGAAAAATGCTACCTTCAATTCTTTTTTTGAGAACTCAAGCAAGTTCTGATGTCAGCCTGAGGATTGGGAGATAAAGAAGACATAAACCTCTTCAGTGGCTTGCTCTCACTCTGCAGAGTGGACTGCTTTTCCCACCTTTAATGGGTCCATACTCACTCTGCAGAGCATATTTCCTTTCCTACCTTGAATATCTGCAATTAATGTAAAACCTTGCTACTCTTTTCACTTGTCTTGAAATTCTTTGTTCGAGGCAGCAGAACCTAGAAAGCATGTCTAGAAGGAGCAACCCAGAACCTCAAAACCTAGGAGCAGTCGTAGTGATTTAAAAAAAAAATAGAGGCTGTGGAGAAGAGATATCAGAAGCCCAAAAGGACAGGGTGTTTAAGGATTTAAATGTGAAGAATAATAAACTGAAAAACATAAGTAATAAAAAGAATGAAGACAGAAAAGCAACTTGATTAACTTAATTGTATATCAGTGCACTTTGTAGAGGAAGTTGAACAGAAATCGCCAATCACAGACAGGAATATTAAGGAAAAATATATAGATATATTGAAACATGACATATTACTTGATTTCCAAAGTCTTTTCTAATAATTTGCTGAAAAACAAAAACAAACAAAAATGAGAAAGGAAAATGCAATTGATGTGCCCTGAACACAAAATAAGGTCTTGAAGGAAGGAAGGGTGTGAACATTTGTAAGGAATAAGGTTTTGTCATACATTTATTTCTCAGACTATTAGACACATGAGCATATCAATATGCCCAGGGGTCAGGAGAGAATAGAAATTCATGGAAAATAATAGGAGGGAAAAACAGAAGGCAAAAATGTCTTGAAGTAAAAGTGTGGCCCTTCTCTCTAGATTGGGAAAAAAGCTTAGTAGGTTGAAAGAAAATCTGAGGTGAATATAATGAGAAGTAATTAGGACAGTTTCATTTGCTTTCAGTTTTCACTAAATAGAAGTGAGAATCGTCTCTATAAAAACGCAGAGTAGCAGTAAGACACTTAAGTAAGAAAAGTAGAATAAACTTTTCCATGAACTAGAGAATAAAATGGGAAGGAAAAAAAAACAGGAGGAAAGTAGTTATGTAAGAAGCACTTTAGTTATTTAGCTAGTGAATAAGCATCAAGATACAGAGGAGAAGGTGGGGTTGAGGTAGGTAGCCCACAGTGAGGGAGCAAAATACAAGGTAGGCAGTGGGACTGGAGCTCACCTTGAACTCACCTTGACCTGGAAAGGAGCACCTCAGGGGAAATGGAATGTGACTGCTCCCTACATCCAAGGTTGAGTTTCAAGGAACTTAAAAATGCAGATAATCTAGTTTTCTTTTAAAATGTGGCTTTCTTTAAGCTCTGGACAGGAACTACTTTAGAGAACATGAGTATCCATTGGTCACTTTAAACCCACAGAATCTTCTGTGATAGGTGACCATTGGGCAACTGAGCAAATTCCAGTGCTCTTCTCATCTATTGAAGACCTAGATGAAGAGAGTATCCTGGAACCCCACTTCCTGGGACTCTTCCCAGATTCCAGGAGCTATTTTTCTTCTTATACTTCCAATAAATACTCCCCTAACTTCCTTCTTTTTGTAGACTTCTTGAGACAACAGGCTCAGTTTGTATGCCGATAGCTTTTGTGTTTGTACTATATTGTGTTGAATTTGCATTGATCCTAATTGACAGTTTTATAAGTCTTCTTCTGCTTTTAATTATGAATTGGGACATTTGTGATTTGGGGATTTGTCATCTTCTATCAACATTTTAGATCCTACTTCTGTGCTCTATTTTTTTCCACTCAGCACTTTCTTAACATTACAGTTGACCTCATCATTATTCTTATTATCTGTTGTATTCTTCCCTGGAAGATTCCAAAGATATATTTGTATCTCATGTGCCTAGAAAAATGACCACTCAGAATACGCAAATATTTGTACAGCCATACTAACATTTTTTTTGCTTGAATGTAAATCCTTTTTGTTTTAAAAAATGTAAGCACAATTTCAAATCCGTGATGATGCCCTGTTGTTGCAGCATTACATACTACATACTACCCCCTCCTTCACCACACCAGTGATCTTAACAGGACTCTTATTAACAGTTAGTGCAGTTTTAATTATTAGGTTGAGCCTATAGGAAAAAAACTAACGATTTTACTTTAAAATAACAGCAAAACATTTTTGCATACAAACCACCACAATAACCTATGTTGTGAGGGGAATTTAGGACAATATGAAGGGAAGATATTTTATCACAACTTTCACACAGTGACTCCTTTAGCAAATCCACTAAACCCCTCTTCTATGCCAATAGCCAGTTTTAAAACTAAATGAAATAAACAAAGATCTGCCTCTCACCTTAGAAGAACTTGCATTGCAAAAGGTGAGGGGGGAATTGTCTGAGTATAAAATCCAATAAAAACGATACGAAGAGATTAAGCTATACGGGGAAAATCAATAAAAACAGCAAATTTGAAAATTAAACATCAAGGTTAACTATCGTAGGAAATTCCTCTACTGACTAGGAATATATTTAGTTTTATTATCGAATGCAAGAAGCAGAGATTGGGCAAAGAAAGGTCAGTCATCCCGGAAATGAGATTTCTGGGCAAAGTACAAATGGGAAGCTTAGAACAGGTACATTATTATTAGTCCCTGGGCAATTTCAGTGCATGCTCTGACGGGAGCTGCCTCTTTCTCTTCTGGAAGGACCTCATCTTCTCTAAGCTGAAGCCATTCTGAGTTCACTCCTACTGCTGTTACCTAAATGCTAATTACTATAATTATAATTGATAATATAACAATATTAGTAACAGTAATATAATAAAAATAAACATGACCAAAAACATCTCTGTTTTCTTTTACTTGGAAAGACAGTGAGTGATACTATCAGTATTAATAATCCCCTGTTTTCATACTGTGCTCTATAGTTTGTTTTTTGTGATACTCCATTACCACCATGACTATTAGATTTTCTTTTTTGTTTGTTCAAGTACATAAGAATTTTCACCAGTCTGATATCTATTTTAGCATTTACTTATTTTCCTATTTATACATATGGTATATGTGTAGAGTTTTTCTAAATTTAACTACCAACCAATTTACCTATTTAAATATCTAAAATATAAATATAATAAACTAAATTATTTTGCAAATGCTTAACTTGTCTTTAAATCATTTTTGCAAATGTTTAATTTGTCTTTATTTTAGCTACTTATGTAGAGAATCTCTGAAATCTTAAGGTCACCTAAGTATGATTTCAGTTTACAAAGAGAAAATAATTGTGTAAAATGGTAATTTACTGAAAACCATTTAACTATGGAAAAATAAAGTTTAGCAAACAATAAAATGCATTAATAATTTTTGGTGTAGCCCTGCTCTTTGTTTAACAGAACTCACCTATAAAATCAAGTATAAGCCTGGTGTCGTGGTGCACACCTGTAATCCCAGCACTCGGGAGGCTGAGGCAGGATGATCGCTGTGAGTTCAAGACCAGCCTGGACTACATAGTGAGTTCCAGGTCAGTCTCAACTACATAGTGAGACCCTGCCTCAAAAAACCAAAAAAAAAAAAATCAAGTGCAAATTTAATAGTATGGAAAATATTTCATTTAAATGATCTAAGCTATTTGGGATTTTTTTTTTTTTTTTGCCAAAATTTCTTCTCCTCCTCATGAATTCTTTCTGGAGCACTGCAAGCTAACACAGACCCACTCTGTAATTTTGCAAGCAAAACTGGTTGCAGTATTTCTCAGAGAAAGCCCTCATTTCTATCTGAAGAACAGTACATTTCAAAACAAGGTAATATGCAAAATAGTCATCTGTTTACTGTACCTTCTTCACCTTTCTCTTTACACTTGAATGGATTTCAAGAGGCCCTGGAAACATGTTCTCCTCAGTGACAAGGATTCAAACATATTTTAAAAGAGCAATAGATATTCATTGCTCAGAATCCGAATCATTTAACCTTTACAGGATGAATGCAATCCCCCTTCCACCTTGCTCTTTACAACTTATAAAATGCTGAAATGGCATCGTATTTTGTCACAATGTATATAAAGTGGAAGTGTCTCGAAAGATGTATGAATAAGAGATAGATATGAAATGAAAATATGTTAACAGGACTACCTAGATCAATCGGTAAGCACATGAAACTAAAATGCTACGACTGGCAGCAAACATGAGGCAAAATGTAGGTTATAACTTGATCCTTAGCCACAGACCACAATTTAACTTTACACGAACATCTAAAAAAACTTTCTTTTTCTGTATGTCCTATACAAGTAAAAAAAAATACAATTTCATTAAGTTTTGGGACAATGAGTATAAATGACCTTAAAATCGGGGATCCATTTTCCAGCTTTGACTCCGTCAACTAATAGGGCAGAAGGGCAAAATCATTCATTCCCTTATGCATTCTATCCTGCAATTATGCTTTTGTGAAATATTTATTTGCATGTACTATGTGTCGGGGATTGTACTAGGGACTGGTGATACAGTAGAAAACACATACCGTCTCCATTACGGGCAAGGGATTTTCCTATAGCTTTAGTTAAGATGTTTAGATTTTATTTAGATTTTTCAATAATAAGACATTATTGAAATTTTCCACAGAAGAGTAACTTAATATGGTTTATATATATTTTGTAAAGGTAGTAATCCAATTATTCTATATATGACAGATATAAGAGTAGAAGCAATCCCTAAACCACTTTCAAAAACCATTACTTCACGGGACTGTGCCAAGAATATTAGGAAGTGATTATTCCAGCTCTTGCTACGTGGAAGGAACAGAAACTGGCTGAGAAAGAGTGCCTGGTGTATGGATACATGTTGAAAAGGGACAAAGCCAAAACTAGAGGACAGTTTATTGGCTCTTCCACTACAGTATAGGCTCATTTCAGTATTATAGTCATGCGTTAAGCGATCATGCACATTTGGTGCTGTGTTATCATTGAGCTCACAAATGTATAAGAATCGTCCTGAGTTTCATCTTAGAGGAATACCATGATATGGTTTGTTTAGAGGCTCAAGGGACACCGTTTTCCAGTAGGTGGACTCATTTTGGAAATGTTCCACTGTGCTCTTCAGAGTGACGTTTTTGTTTTTATTTTCTCATTTTTAAGATGTAAAAAGCAATCGAGTACTGTGAGACTGATTTCATCAGTATGAAATCAAAAGAATTTTAGATCTATCTATGTAAGTTTCTTGGTTCCTCATGGAAAACCTTTTATACAGCTAAGTTCGGAAGTCTCCGGTGTTTCTGATGGTCTTGGCTATATGTATTCATAAAAGCATCAAATAAATGATAATCCCTGCACTAAAAATTCAGACTCCAAAACTAACTGCACAGTGAGGATTGAATTCCAGCATTGCGGAATCCTTCATGACTGTTTTTTAATGGATGGGATCAATGTTGATTCCTGCATAGGACACTTTTGAAGATTTCATATATTCAAGGAGAGCTTCCAAAGACCCCAGTGTAGAAGCCTGGACACAGAACATCTAGTGCCTATTCCAATGCATGAATCAATTCATCTTAAAGAACAAGAATTTCATCTTCTTTATAAGCCACCAGGAAGAGTAAACTGGCCAACATTTTCTCTAGATGTTTACAAGAATATTTACTCCCTGAGCTGCCTGTAGTTCTTTATGGTTTTCCTACTGGTTCTTCACAGGTAATCCCTTCATAGGAGGAGCTTACAGGAGGCCTTGGATATGAGTGACGACAAGCCCTCTACTCCAGGAACACTGATTGTGTCATTTTCCTTCAAATGCCCATTGATCAGTGTGACATCTATAGTGGTGACCATTCCTGGGTAACCTCTATTACCTGTGCTCTCTACTCCTCAAAGTGTGTGAGTAATTCATCTGACTTAAGTTGAAAAGAGGGTAGATCTTCCTATGCCATTCCCAATGTGTTCAGAAGACAAAAATGTTGGGTCTTTGTTCTCATAAAACAAAGCATCATTCAAATCCTGCTGTGCAATTTCTATAATAATGGCCTTTGCTTGCTCCTCAAATCCAGCCTTTGTGTTATTTTGTTGTTGTTGTTGTTGTTTCTTTAAAGTTACAACTGCATCAGGATTAGGACTCTTTTTCTAATCATATAACCTATCAATTTTATTGAGTGAAACAAAGAAGGAACATTTTTTAGATTTAAGAATGTTGAGAGATTCGATTGTCTGGGGCTCCTCTAAACCACGCAATATCACAAAGAAAGAATTAAGGACAAAAATAATATGATTCTCTCAATAGATGCAGAAGAAGCATTTGACAAAATTCAACACCCATTCGTGATAAAACCCTACAGAAAGTTGGAACAGAGGGTCTTTATCTCAACTTGATAGAGGCTGTCCATGAAAAGCCAGCAGCCAACATCATACTAAATAGTCAAAAACTGAAAACCTTCCTGCTAAAATCAGGAATGAGACAAGGATGTCCACTAACATCACCCCTGTTCAATACAGTTTTGGAAACATTAGCCACAGCAGTTAGAAAGAGAAAGAAATAAAAGCAATAAAGATGGGAAAGGAAGAAGTGAAACTGTCCTTATTTTCTAATGATATGATTACTCTACATAGAAGACCCAAATCATTCTGGCAAAAAACTTCTAGACTTGATTTCCAGATTCATTAATGTAGCTGGATACAAGGTAAATACTCAAAAATCAATTGCCTTCTTGTACATAAATAACAGTCTCACTGAGAGTCAAATTACGGAAACAGTTCCTTTCACGATAGCATCCAAGGCAATGAAATATCTAGGAATCAATCTAATTAAGGAGACAAAATAACTCTACACTGGAAACTACATTGCTCTGAAAAAAGAGACTAAAGAGGATATAAAAAAAAATGGAAAAACATCCCTTGTTTCTGGGTAGGAAGAATCAATGTAGTGAAAATGGCTATAATTTCAAAACTGCTACACAAATTAAACACAATCCATATTGAAATCCCTACAGTATATTTCACAGAATTAAAGAAAACAATCCAAAATTTATTTGGAATCAGAAGAGACCTAGAATAGCAAAAGCAATTTTTGGCAAGAGAGAAATAGCAGAAGGTATCACAATCCCCAGTTTGAAACTACTCCTGACATACTCAGCTACCTCATCTATCACAAAGTAGCCAACCATCCTCATTGGAGGGAAGATAGTCTCTTTAATAAATGGTGTCGGAAAAAATGCATTTCAACTTGTCAAAGATTAAAACTAGACCAGTATCTTTCACCATGCAATAACTAAAGTCCAAGAGGATTAAAGGTGCAAATATTTATACAGAAACACTAAACTTGAAGGCAGATAAATTAGTAGAACTCTTGAAGATATCAACATAGGAAAAGACTTTATGAACAAATTTTCAGCAGCCCAGGAATGAGTACAAAGAATCGATAACAGGGATTTTATCTTTTTAAAAAACTTCTGCTCTGCCAAAGAAATGACAAGCAGAGTGAAGAGAAAATTCACAATGTGAGAAAAAAAAATTTACCAGCTGTACCTCAGACAAAGGTCTACTATCCAGAATATATAAAGAACTAAAGAAAAAAAAATCAGACTCCCCAACCATAAAGACCCAAATCAAAAATGGGCGTCTGAAGTGGATAGACGTTTCTCAGACAAATAAGTAAAAGCAGCAAATAAACATGAAAAAATGTTCAACATCACTGGTCATTTGAGAGATGCAGATGGAAACAATGCTGACATCCCATCTTACCCCAGTAAGAATGGTTGCTATCAAGAAATCCACCAATAAAAATTGCTAATGGGGCCGTGGGGAGATAGGAACACTTCATTGTTCAGATCAGTACAACCACTGTGGAAATCAATATGGAGATACCTCAAAAAACTAGGATTAGAAGTCCCATTTGACCTAGCTATTCCTCTGCTAGGTATCTTACACAAAGAAATAAAAGAATCATACCACAGTGATATATGCTCAACCATGTTTATAATGGCACAGTTTATAATAGCTAAAATTTGGAAATAGCCTAATTGCCCATCAACTGAAGACTGGATAAAGAAGATGTGTTTTTTTGTTTGTTTGTTTGTTTGTTATAAAATGGAATACTACTCAGCCATGGAAAATGAGAAACTAGAGATATGTATAAATAAATGGACACACTTTGAAGCCATACTCTTAAATGAAATTAATAAGTTACACATCTGTAAATACTGAATAGTTTCTCTGGTGTGAAAAAGGAAAAGTGTAAATAAGGATTAAAATGTAGAACCGATATTGTGTAATAGGAAGAAAACCCCAAAAGAGTAGAGGAAGTGGGAAGAGTATGGGAAAGGTAAAAAGGGGAAAAGAAAAGGTTTGTGAAAAGGAAAAGCATAGAAACAATATCTTTGTAAACAGTAAAGCACAGAGGGGCTAAGGGCAGGGCTGGGGAATGGAGAAAACTAAGAACCTGATAGGTCCTGCATAAATGCAAGATCCCAAGGATGAATGTGACTGTGTTGTATACTTCATATGCACCAATACATTTAATAAATATAAAAAAGAGAGCTTCCTCTGCCTCTCCGATTACTAAAAGATTACCAATAATCTGCATTCATGGAATTTGTACCAGAACTTTCAATCATTTTAGTCTGCTCATTGACAGCTTCAAGGGGAGCCCTGGAGGCCCCAGTTTGTGTGATTGCACCCGCTTCACTACCTTGGACCGTGTGTGATGAAGCTTCTTGAGAATATTTGCCCTCCTTGTGTTCACGTGCCCAAGTAGATAGTTAGTAGGGGCCGTTAGCTTTTCTGATTTTACATTTTTGCTACGTTCAAGTCACCGTTTCTCAATTCTCTACTTCACTTCGCAAGTCTATTCTTTACTGTGATCATCATCAGAGTCGCAGTCAGAGTCTGAGCTTGTTTCTTTGCTTTGCACCTGTTTTCCCTGCGTCTTTCTCGTCTGGCATCTTCTCGTCTTTGTCATCACCTTCACTGGGTTCACTTTCTCCTTCCTCTTCATCACTCTCCTCTTCTTCATCTTCCTCTCCCTCTGCTGCTGCCAGGTCTTCTTTCCCTTCCCCATGAACTGTTTCCTTCCTGTTCCTCTCTTCTCATCACGGGACATTCCTTTGTCATCGCCCTTGGTGCCATCCTCACTTTTGCCTTCTTTTCCTGGTTCAGTCAGAGGTAGTGTTTTTTCTCTTTCTGGTCCACCTTGTCCTACAACTTCCACAGCAGCACTTAATTCCACTGCTTCAGACACTACTTTTTTCTAGTTGTTGGGGTGATGTTTATATCTTTTTTTTTCCTTGTAAATTGGCCTTTTGTCTTTTGATACCGTCAACCCTCAGCTTGTAGAAATTTAAGTGTAGCTTCAGCTCTGGTGATGGCTTCTCTCTGGGAATCAGTTAAAAGCTTCCCTTCTTTTTTCTTTGTTTTTGGTTTTTTGAGACAGGGTCTCTCTATGTAGTTGAGGCTGACCTGGAACTCACTATGTAGCCCAAGCTGCTCGAACTCA
>NW_022900924.1:46875744-46901333 GCF_012274545.1 Fukomys damarensis | reverse complement strand
TTTTTTTTTTTTTGAGACTGACCTGGAACTCACTATGTAGCCCAGGCTGGTCTTGAACTCACAGCTCACAGTGATCCTCCTGCCTCAGCCTCCTGAGTGCTGGGATTACAGGCGTGCACCACCATGCGCGGCTACCTTCTTTTTTCAAGTGTTCTTTTTTCTGCTTTTCTTTTTGCTCTTTCTTTCTTTTTTCTTATTCCAATCATTCTGCTTCTTTTGGCTTGGCTTCTAACTCTTCATTTTATGTGCTATTCCTTCTCTCTTCTTTCTTCTTTAAGATCAGGCACAGCTTCTTGTATAGCTTAAGCAGTGGTTTTGCTAGGTCTTTATTTCTTCTCTTTCTCTTTTTCTTCTTTTTCTGCTTTCTCTTTTTTATCCTTGTTCTTTTTATCTCCTCCATTGTCATCTTCTGTAGTCCTAGAAGTCTCTCCTTTCTCTTCAGAGCTAGGGGCAATTTCACCACCAAGAGTCACTTTTGGATTTGACAACTTCCTCTGTAGGTTTCTTCTGAGATTCTTTTTGTTTACCCTGATCCTTTTCTTTTTTTTTTTTTTTTTGACTCAGAATAAAATGTTTTCTTTTTTCCTCTCATTGAGTTTATTGGTACATTCTAGGTATGCAGTACAGTTACACTCATCACTGGGATCTTGTACCTTTGCATGCCAGGTCTTGGTTCTCATTTTTCCCCTTGCCCCCTCTTCACCCTCCCCTCCCCACCTTCAAACACTTTAATTCCATTTTTACATTTTCTCATATTTTTTTTTCCTTTTCCCTTATTCCCCTTTCCCTGTCCTTCTCACTGTCCCTACACCTTTGGTCCTTTTCTTCCTATTTCAATTTTCTAATTGTCCCATTAGGATCTTGAGTACTATTTTAGTTTTTTACACCAGAGAAACTATTTGGTATTTGCATATGTGTGACTTATTTATTTCACTTAGGAGTATATCCTCAAAATGTACCCATTTACGTATGAATGAATCTACTTGCTCATTCTTTATGGCTGAGTAATATTCCATTTTATAGAAAAACCACATCTTCTTTATCCAGTTTCCAACTGATGGGCAGATGGACTGTTTCCAAGTTTTAGCCATTACAAACTGTGCCGCTATAAACATGGGTGCGCATATATCACTGTGGTATGATTCTTTTAATTCTTTTGGAAAGATACCCAGCAGAGGGATGGCTGAGTAGTATTCCATTTAATAGAAAAACCATATCTTGTTTATCCAGTCTCCAACTGATGGGCAAATGGTCTGTTTCCAAATTTTAGCTGTTATAAACTGTGCCACTATAAACACGGGTGAGCATATATCACTGAGGTATAATTCTTTTAATTCTTTTGGAGAGATATCCAGCAAAGGGGTGGCCGGGTCAAATGGGACCTCTAAACCTAGCTCTTTGAGGTATTTCCATATCGATTTTTACAGTGGTTGCACCAGTCTGCACTCCCACCAACAATGGAGGAGGGTTCCTTTCTCCTCACAATCCCACCAACATTTCTTATTGGTTGATTTCTTGATGGCAGCCATTCTTTGTGGGGTGAGGTGGAATCTCAGTGTTGTTTTCATCTGCAGCTCTTGAATGACCAGTGATGTGGAACGTTTTTTCATATATTTACTTGATGCAGGTTTCTTTTGAGATTCTTTTCATTTACCCTGATCGTTTTTACCTATTTCTAACTCTTATTTTTTCCTTCAGCTTTTATAGTTTTGCGTTTTCTTTATCTTGCTTTTATTCTCTTGCACTCCTCCTTTTCTGCCTTCTGCTGTCTTAATTTTGAAGGAAGAGGAAGAGTCATCATCTTCATTTAATGTTGACATTAGAACATGGCTTATTTCTTTTGTCATTTTCTAGACTGCACAATGTCGTCAGCCTCATCACCACCGTCGCCTGAAGAGTTCACACCAGAAGGCTCCTCGAGTCTCTTGCTAATGGCATCCTCCTCTGAGTCATTCCACTTCTTATTTGACTTTTTAGGTTTCCCTTTGGCACTTTTAGAAAATGTATTTACATCATGATCATTGTTACCTCTCCTTCCCCCTTTGTTTTTGCAGTCTTTTTATTATGAATATTTATTTTCTGATACTTTGCTGTCGTTATCATCAAAACTTTGGGTTTTTTTTCTCCCCATTTTCCTGTTTTGTATCTTGATTTGAGATGGATTTCTCTTCACTGTTTCCTGTTGGCCTCAATGAAACCATTTCTCTGATTGCTTTGATGGCTTGAGCTTCCAAAGACAACTCTTTTTTTTTGTTTGTTTGTTTGTTTTTTTGAGACAGGGTCTCACTACGTAGTTGAGACTGAACTGGAACTCACTATGTGTGAGAGACTGCTTGGGCCTGCATAAGATGGCTGCCCTCAACCTTAGCCTTTGCCTCAGTGGAAAAATCCCACTAGACTACGTACGTGACTTTTGGCAGGTTTAGCCCCTGGGCAAACAGGAAATCTTACAGAAAAAATAGCCCTTTGTGCTAACCACAGGGTCACGGGATCTGGAGCAGGAAGCAGGTGGTATTCCCCGTCCTACTTGCCCCTAGGGATTGTGAAGTTAAAGATTGCATAGGGTTAATTGTTGATGTACGCCTTCCCACTTACCCCTCCCCACATTTGGTAAAATACTGATTGCTGTATGGTTAAGTGCTTGAATGACTCATGTGATTGGTAGAGGATTTGCTTGAGCTGTCCAATAAGCTTGCTGAACCTTCCCCCTGGGATAACAGTATATAATCGTTTTGCTGAGCCAATAAAGCGCCTTTGATCAGAAACCAGACTTGGGCCGTGTACTCTAACTTCTTAAAGATTTCCTTCACAGACATTCAAGATCGGATCGGCCTCTGATGACCCACGAATAAGAGGCGGCTCTCACCTCCTATTCCCCGCGGGACGGGGTCCCCCCAGAGAGCCGCAACTATGTAGCCCAGGCTGGTCTCAAACTCACAGCGATCCTCCTGCCTCAGCCTCCTGAGTGCTGGGATTACAGGCATGGGCCACCATGCCCAGCCCAAAGACAACTCTTAAAGTTCTTTCAGAATAGCTTCTTCATGAAAGTTCTGCTTTTCTCCTCATTCTTTTTCCCCTCTGTCTTTTGGGGTTTCTGTTCTTTGTGGGCACTAACTCCTTCTTTTTTGCAGCCGGGGCACCAAAAATCTGTGCATACTTGGAACTGTTTTCCCTCTTGTTTTTCTGTTTCTTCCCCATGGCTTGTCAGCAGCCCTGAGCCTCTCCACTCTGCTCTCACAGAGCCACTGTCCCCTTGGGCTCCACTCAGCCCAGTCCCTCCACACTGCCTCCTCTCAGACCAGCTCTCCCCAGACTGATTTTTTAGAGCAATCTTTGTCTTTGTTGTATTTCAAGTCACCTAATCATTGTGATTCTGTCTCCAGAACCTCTGCTATTCTTTCTTTCTTATTGCAGACTCTAATCAATTTGGGAAATTCCTAAGCAGAGTTCAGTACATTATAATATTTCTATCTATACTACCTAGATTATAATATTTTACAAACACCGAGATGTTTGTATCTTTCCAGTATGTTAGGACTCTAGGGATTTAGTCATGAAGAAGAGAAATCTTTAAGAAATTCACAAAGAAGCACAAGATAGATGTAAAGAACCAGATTCAATGTAATATAGGTAAATACACCTGAAATGGAAGAGGTGTAGGATTCACATACAATTTGGTAAGCTTCTTATTGATTTAGGTTAAGTTTTATATAAAAGCAGCATTAAAGATGACACTAGAAAGAGTTCGTTTCTTTGCCTTATCTAATAATCATTTTCCCCTTAACTTCTTAGCATGAAAATTTTCAGAATGAAATCCTCACATAACAGTTCTGATTATTGCAAGAAAAGATCCTACCTTTTACAGCTAAGCACACTGCCTAGTCCATATTACTGAGTTCACCATCTTTAATATCACTCTTTGCTCTTGTTTCTGTCTCATTTTCACAGCAGTGCACCATTGTTGATGTTCAGGATGATGTCAGATGGGTAGATAGCCTTTATACTAATTTTCTTATATGTATTTAGTTGTCATTAGGGAAAATTCACTATTATATGAAGCTCAACACTTAGAATAATTTTAACTAAAAAAAAAACTAACACAAAATTAGTTATGTAAAAAGTAAAGAGTGGCTATGCTCAGCATAGGACCAAATATATGAATCTTCAGATGAGGGGAAAATATAATACCATTATTCATTCATTATAGATGGTCTGATATTCACCATGCAGAAATACTTGAGAACACCCCAAGTGACCTACAATATAGGCTATATTTTCATAAACTTATATTTCTGGTAGGGCTGCTGCTTCTGTCTGCAATGCCTGCTTCCTCCCTTCACTTCTTACCACCCTTTCTAACATGTAGTGTATGTCCTTATTATACTACTTCTTATTATTCTTTTTTGCATTGAAAGAAAATGTGGTGCAGTTGTTTGGAGCCGGGAACTCCATGACAGGAGACTATGTGGGATGGATCTTTATTTGCTATCAGCAAAGGGCCTGGCTCATACTCTCTGGTCAGTATATGAAGGCAAGAGCACACACGGATGTTTAATTACTCGATGGTGGAGAGCAATGATAAAGCCACAGAAAACTCCCATTCCCTACAAGTCTCCACTTCTAAATGTCACTTCGGATTTAGACAGCAATGATGAATCATGGCTTCTGAAAGACCATATTTAAAATAAGTATCTGTTGCCTGGGAACTGAGCAAACCCAACTGACAAAGTTTTACAGATTATTTTATCAAATTAGCTCCTATCATCAAGAAACCCCTAAGAGTGTAAGACCAAAAAAGAGGAACAAGCAAAGGCAGAACATCGTAACCATTATGATCATTTTAATAGAAGTTTACCATTCCCTTGCCCTATTTTTAACTCAGACTCAATTTATTCTTGTGACAGATATTATTATTATGATTTCCTCCACCATTTCTGCTGAAAAGATATAAATGAAGTACAAAATTCTGTACCAACAATCTGTTTGGTGCCCTTTATTTTTTAGGGAATTTTCACCTTCCAATTTTTCTCCTAACTCACATATCATAACTCTAATTTAGGTCAAATTTTATACTCAAACAAAGATCTGTCTTATATGCATGTGAGATCCTCTCTCCATTCATCAGTGCCCTCTCAAACAGCTCCTCCTTTTGTCAAGCCTTCATACAATTCAGTATATGAAGTTTATATTTAAAATAGTTTCAAAGTTATTTTATGTAAACTTGTCCTCTTTAGATATGTATTTAACTGTATAAAGATATGTATATACTTCCCTTTAATGAACAAATTTGAATATAAGATAAAAATGATTTTAAAAACTATTTTAATACTAATTCTAAGCATTTGATATATATTAATGCATTATGTCTTCTTCAAAGCTGAGTAACAAAGAATGTAAAATATTTCATAGGGGCATGTGCAATTTTTCCTACTGTGTTTCTCATAAAGAGGATAGGTGAAGTGAAGTTTTCATGGAACTGAGTTTCTTCTAAAACCAACACTATAAAAGGGATCGTGAGTCAAAGGAGATAACTAAAGGGAAAATGGTCAGGAAAAATGTACGGCATTTTCTTTAGTAAAATCTAGAATGATCACCTGGGATTTAGCTCAGTGGTTCAGTGGCCTGCCTTCTATGCAATCACTTTGCCTATTTAACATAAAGAAATAACCAGGAAAAAAAGTCAATCAGCCTGTTTGTAGAGAATGAATGACACACTTCCTAAAGCAAAAAAAAAAAAAAAAAAAAAAAAAGAAATCTAGAATGATGTTACCTATGTTTAAGTCAGTAAAAATTCAATCAAGAAATTAGAACCACAAGAAGGGTTGTGAAAGAGGGATTTCCTGTGGGAGCTGGATTGTACACAACTGTGGGAGGAACTGGAGATCGAGGTGGGGGATGGAGGTGCTGACAGTTCAGAGTAACATTGCTAATTTGACTTCCAGAAGCAGGGGTAACTATGACAAGCTGATGCTTGCATGAGAATTCAGGCGTCTCCACTTAGTGGCTGGTGTGGCCAAGACAGGTTGCTGATGGATAAGTCTATATGGGGCTATCATCTTCTGATAATCCCAGATCTATCACTGACCAAAGAGTCAGCAGCCAGAAAGAAGCACAAGACATGAAAAGGTGGCCAAGCAAGAATACTGAAACCCATCAGAAGCTGTGTACCACTCAATGCGTTTAATTAACCACTCTGACCTTCAGGGAAGACTGACTTCTGCTTCCCTACTTACTTCCATACCTCATGAATGCTTTTATTCTGATCAACTATGACTCAGAAGCATATAGGAAAGGAGTCTTAGAAAATATAAAGTTCCCACTTAGCCCAGTTGAGTCAGAAAAATATATCTACCACAAATACAGAATTCAACATTTTTGAAGCATTAGTTTAACAAACTCATCAAGTGAATAGCATATATATTCTACAGAGATTCTTATTTTCAAATAATTCAGATAAAATGCAACTTCTAAGGCTGGGAGAAATTTTAATTAAGCCTTAATAATAGTGGATAATATTTAGTAATCAGAGAAGATAGATATCAACATTTTACATTTATATCAGTAAAATAAGAATCTATGGTATATAAGGTATTGTGGTTAAAGTGGAGCAAGTGTTTAAATTATGTAATATATATTTTTGAGTCTGTCACATTGCATTAAACTGATCTTTCACTGTATCTATAACCAAGGACAAGAGCTCATTGGGAAAAAGATTTCTGAGTTTTCACCATGGAAACTAGATACAAATGGCCCCTGAAATAGCCAGACTTACAAGATGAAACATTCCAAGTGCAGTAAGTGGCAATATCAATTTATTTGGATTAATACCACACATGAAACAATTTTTATTCTTTAGTATCTTAATTTAGATAAATTCAAATGCTCTTTAAACCAATCCAGAGGGCACTGACTAAGAAGACTAAATGGATAGATCCAGTCAAGAATATTGTGAGAGTTAATTGTGGTACGTCAATTTGAATGGATTAAGAAACATCTAGCAAATTAATGACACACATTTCTGAGTGTGTCAGTGGATGATTCATATATAGGCTGCAAACTGTAGAGGGTAGACTCATTCTGGATGTGGGTGACCCCAACCGATAAGCTTGTCTGGATGGCATGAAAAAGGAATTCTTCCCTTTGGGCTCTGTGTGTGTGTGTGTGTGTGTGTGTGTGTGTGGTACCAGGGGTCATTCGCGGGTCCTTGCACTTGGGAGGCAAGGGGCAGAACCACTGAGCTAATTCCCCGGCCCCCTTTTTACTCCTTGGAAGGAACTCTTGTACACTTTGTCCATAGTGTCATTTGTTCAGAACTGATTTTCTGACTCAAAGGTCACTTTCCATGAAACAATCTCTGTTGGTATAAGTAAAACTGAGTATATGCCCACTGTGGAGTCAAATGGCAGAAACTTTATGTCACGATTAAGTTACTTTTTCATCTCTTTCTTAAATTCTCATTGTTTTTATTATGTTCTAAACTACTTCATAACTTTCAAAATAAAAGGGTATAGGGTCCCAGATTTCAGATCTCCCTCTTAAGAACTTGGTGTGCAAATAGCACTCCTACAACAAATCTAACTGGCATGATCTGTTCTTATTTCTTTTTACTTGATCCCTGGCTGTGAACTAAGTTTAGTATTTAGAAATGATAATTTATGGTCATAAAACTAATGTCAAAGTTGTTGTTTCAGAACGCCATTAACTAATGATAGAAATTTTAGTTTATTTTGAAATGGCTTGCTGTATACCTCTTCACAAGAATGAGATCTTCCAGAATTAGGGAGGCCTCTTGCATTCATTTTTATATATCCATCACTAGGCTGGTGAAAAATCATTATTTATTCACCTAATGATTTTTTCTCAGATCACCTATCAAAGTAGAATTAAGTAAACATTTGAAAATAAATGTAAGTTGGACATGGTGGCATGTGCCTGTAATCACAGCACTCAGGAGGCTGAAGTGGGAAGATCACCAAGAGATTGAGCCCATCATGGGCTACATAGTGAGTTCAAGGCCTAACCTACACAGTGAGACTCTGTCTCAAAGAACAAAAAGCAAAACAAAACAAAAATAAGCAAATGTAAAAAGAAAATACATAGTTACAAGAAATCCAGCAGAAATTCAGAGGATCATTAATATGTACTTCAAGAGACTGTACTCTAGCAAAAAGGAGAACAGAGAAGAAATGGACAGATTTCTAGATACATATAAATTACCAAAGTTGAGCGAAGAAGATATAAAAAGTTCCAAATGCCCGAATTGAAATCAGTGAAATTGAAAACATAATTAAAAATTTATCAATGAAGAAAGGCCCCAGTCCTGATGGATTCACTGCTGAAATCTACAAGACATTTAGAGAAGAACTATTGCCACTACTCTTTAAACTTTTCAGTGAAATTGAAAAGCAATACTTCCAAATTTATTCCATGAAGCAAGGGTTACTTTGATTCCAAAACTAGGGAAAGACGCAAACAAAAAGTGAACTATAGGCCAATCTCGCTAATGAACATAGATGCAAAAATCTTCAATAAGGTACTGTCAAACAGAATACAGAAAAGATCATACACCCTGGCCAAGTTGGATTTATTCCAGAGATGCAAGGATGGTTAAACATACATGAATCAATAAATGTAATAGACTATATTAACAGAGTCAAGGAAAAAAACATATAATCATCTTAATAGATGCAGAAAAAGCATTCAACAAGATTCAATGCCCACTCATGATAAAAACCCTGCAGAAAATTGTAATCGATTGCTTTCATCTTAACTCAATAAAGGTTAACTATGAAAAATTAACAGCCTATTAACTGGTCAAAAACTGAAAACCTTCAGGTTAAAAATCAGGAACTAGATGAGGATGTCCACTGTCGCCACTTCTGTTCAATATAGTTTTAGAAACATTAGCCATAACCATCACACATAACACAAGAGAAAGAAATGAAAGCAATAAAAGCAGGAAAGGAAGAAGTTAAACTGTCATTATTTGCTGATGATATATTACTCTACACAGAGACCCAAAAAACTCTGCCAAAAGACTTCTAGACTAAACTGACTGATTCAGTAAAGTAGCTGGATACAAGGTAAGCACTAAAAAATCAATAGCCTTTTTGTACACAAATAACAGATTCAATGAAAGTGAAATTTGGGAAATAATCCCTTGCATAATAGCATCCAAAAAAATGAAATATCTAGGAATCAATCTAATGAAGGAAACAAAAGACATCTACATTGAGAACTACAACACTCTGAAAAAAAGATATGGAAGAGGATAAAGAAAATGGAAAGACAACCCTTGTTCCTGGGTAGGAAGAATCAATATAGTGAAAACATACTTCCAAAACTGCTATACAAATTAAACACAATCTTTATTGAAATCCCAACAGTATATTTCACAGAACTAGAGAAAACAATCCAAAATTTCATTTGGAACCCGAAGAGACCTAGAATAGCAAAAGCAGCTCTAGGCAACAGAGACATGGCAGTGGGTATTACAGTCCCCAACTTGAAACTATACACTATGTTAAAAACAGCATGGTACTGGCAAAGAAACAGACCCAAGGATCAATGGAATAGATTAGAAGATGCAGAAACAACTCCAGAAATACTCAGCTACCTCATCTTTGACAAAGGAGCCAACCATCCTCATTGGAGGAAAGATAGCCTCTTTAATAAATGGTGTTGGAAAAACTGGATTACAACTTGTCAAAGATTAAAACTAGAACATGAAATAAATTGAAATCCAAATGGATTAAAGATCTAAATATTAAAACAGAAATACTAAACTTACTGGAAGATAAATTGGGTAGAACTCTTGAAGACATTGGCATAGGAAAAGACTTTATGAACAATCAGTATCATGGGAATTGACACAAAGAATCAATAACAGAGATTTCATCTTTTTAAAAAAGCTTCTGCTCAGCCAGAGAAATGACAAGCACAGCTTAGAGAGAACTCACAATGTGGGGAAAAAATTTACTAGCTGTTCCTCAGACAAAGGTCTACTATTCAGAATATGTAAAGAACTCAAAAACATCACACCCCCTAAACATAAAGATCCAATTCAATTGACATCTTAAATGAACAGACATTCCTCAGATGAAGAAGTGAAAGCAGAAAATAAACATATGAAAAATGTTCAACATCCCTGGTCATTTGAGAGATGCAGATGAAAACAACACTGATATTCCATCCCACTGCAGAAAGAATGGCCACTATCAATAAATCAACCAATAACAAATGCTGGCAGGGTTGTGGGGAGATAGGAACCCTTCTTCATTTTGGTGAGAGTGCTGACTGGTGCAACCACTGTGAAAATCAATATGGACATACTTTAAACAAATAGGATTAGAAGTCCCATTTGACCCAGCTATTCCTCTGCTGGGTATCTTCCCCAAAGAAATAAAAGAATCATATCACAGCAATATATGCTCCCCCATGTTTGTAGCAGCGCAGTTCATAATAGCTAAGATTTGGAAACAGCCCAATTGCCCATCAACTGCAGACTGGATAAATAAGATGTGTGTGCTTTCAAAATAAATAAATAAATAAACACATAAATAAAATGGAGTACTATTCAGCCATGAAGAATGAGAAATTAGAGATGTTTATAGCTAAGTAGACTCACATTGAGGCCATACTCAAGTGAAATTAAAAAGTCAAACAAGTATAAATCATGAATAATTTTTCTGATGTAAAAAACTAAAAGTGTAAACAAGGATCAAAATGTATAATTAATATTGTGTAGTAGGAAGAAAAGTGGGAAGGGCTGGGGAAAGGTAAAAAAGGAAAAGAAAAAATATGTGAAAAGGAAAAACATGAAAACAATATCTTTGTAAACAGGGAAGGGCAGAGGGGATGAAGGGAAGGCTGGGTAAAGGGGAAAAATAAGAACCAAGATATATCATGTAAAGGTACAAGATCCCAATGATGAATGTCATCAGGCTGTATACTTAAAATGCACAAATAAACTCAATTAAAAAAAAGAAAATACATAATTTGATAATCCACTTTTGAGAGTCAAATTGTGATGGAGGGAAAGCTAGAGAAAGGACATGCATTGTTTTCATTAGAGAATAGTTTGATTAAGTTATTTATGAACACCACATGGTTGATGTGGCCCCTTGAAGATCTGTCTTATAACTAGGTGATTAGCAAGATGATACGGTACTCTGTCAAACATCTCTAACCGCTGATCATTTCTAAAAGAATCATTTGAAATTAAAAATTATAAAAGATCGAAAAGAGAGTTGAGGGAGGTCATGAGAGAGGGTGAAAAACAGAAGGACATAGTAAGAAAAGGAAGAGAAGCAAAGCAAAAGGGAATTGAAGTAAAGAAAGAATGGCAAGAAAGGAAAAAGGAATATTTTAAAAGAATTACAACTTCAAAAAGTTTCTCGTTAAAAGGGTAAAAATTCAAAACCAATTTTATGTATATAATATTTGGTTTTCTCTTTTTTACTTTTATTTCTAAATTTTGAATCCCACTTCTAAGGATTAAGTTAATTTTGGATGTGTATGTTATGTGTTTTACTTTCTTTTGTTCCAATTCCTTGCTAATAGTACCTCTCACCTCAAAATATAGTCATTTGATATTTGAAATGCTTATCATGTAATCTTATATCTATGCATTTTTGAAATTCTGTTTCTTTGTTTTGCATGTTTATGTATATATGCATGAATGATGTCCTCCCTATAGAAGGACACCCACTGCCTGCAGTTCTTTACAACATGAACAACACTGCAAAGGACATCCTCAAACTTTTCTCCTGTGAATCTACAGTACTTTGAGGCACATCCCCAAACATGGTTTGACCGGATCACAAGTATGGTCTAGGTGCTGACATGCTACTTTCTGTATTGATTCCCCAGCCTGCATTCCCACACATACTGCATATTTCATGTTACCTTTAGAAATGGAAAACTTATTATGATCAGAAATGCCTGAATGCATGGACATTTATTACTCTCTTACAGTCCTAATGTCTTCAAACATGTGAACTGTAAAAACTCGACTGGAGTCTTGTCCCCACCTACACCTTAGCAGCTTCAGGACTGTGAGTAGCTCACTTGCTTTTTCTCATCTTTCGTTTTCTCACCCATTTAATCAGTCGTGCATTCTCTCAGTCATATGCAAGCAGCACCAACTCTATACTTTGTACTTGAGTGGTGAGTGTATCACCTGATGCGTGTGCTCACTCACCAGCAGGAAAACGGCCATAGCAAGGGCTGTGAAGTCAGCAGTCAATGTTTGAGATTCAGGGAAGTTTTTCCTGAGAAAGAGACATTTACTTGGAAACCTTAAAAAAACGTGTTAATCAAAAAAGCATGGAGGCAACATAAATTTTGCATTGAGGATGGCAACATAAAATGTATCATGTATAGAAGAAAACAATTGGTACAACAATGCTGAGGAGGAAAATCAAGATCTGCTGATGGGAAAAGATGCCATGAGGCCAAAGCGAAAGAATAGCATTGTTAGCTAGAGACTTAAAGAAGCAAAGAAAGCGGCACCAAACCATATAGGACATTGGGGGGCTTGGAGAACATTTCATTTAAAAAGAATCTATGGATTATAAGGGAATAGTCACATATTATATAAACAGGCAGTGAGTACCTCAGTGATCTTCCAACCTTTTAGATCTGTGTTTCTTCTAAATCTGTGCCTCTCATAAGATACCCATTGGCAACCTGTAGTCACTAAGAAAGTGTAACGGTGCTAGTCTGAATTGAGAGGTACTAGAAATATAAAAAACACCAAGTTACAAATCCTTGGTATAAAATGAATATGAAGCATTTTATTAGTAATTCCATATTGGTTATATGTTGAAATTGTAATGCTTTGGATGTGTTATGTTAAATAAGTTGCATTGTAAGAATTAGTTTTACCTGTTTTCTTTTTTAAATATAGCTACTAGAAAACCAAGAATTACATATATGGCTCCTGCTCATTATTTATTGGACAATGCTGTTGTATATCATTTGTTTCCAGGGAAACCACAGAAGGCTGAGGATTCATCCAGACTGAAGATTTTTGATGACCCAAATAGGAATTTTCTTCTTATTAAATCTAAACCCTACAAAAAGTTACATGTAGCCATGAGAAGATTTCAACTAGAATCCCAGGAGGAGAGCCATGTAACTAGATTATCCACTATATAGACTTCAGGAGAGCAGTTTAGAAGATTACGTGGGAGTTAAAATATGTGCACATATTCCTTTATATATTAACAAGATAGCTCAGAGATGACTCCCACACACCACTTAGAATACTAGTTTAAATTTTTCCACCAGTAAAGTACCTCTGAATAAAGAAGGAAAAAAAAAACCTAACAGTAGTAGAGTGAATGCCACATAGTCTAGTTAAATGGCAAGGATTGTTTTGCAGAAAATGAATTTTTTGTAAGTGTTCTTTAAAGCCATCTTGCCAAAATTTTTTTCTTTCATATGGGCAGCTAAAGAAGCCCATTACTTTTTATTGAAATTTTATGATTGATCTTTTTCATACTTGAGACAATATAATGAACATGTATTAAATTTTGTTTAGTGCAAACCTACCTGAACAAATTTCATTTCTAGCTTTCACAGACTTCATAGTCCAACAGAAGAGATTAATGCACAAAGCAATAAAATAATGTGAAAAGTTGGAGAATCAGATTATCTCTCAGGTACAAATGTAGCATGATTTTTTACTAAGCATGTCAGTTTTATTATCTATAGTATATTATTTATTTTTACTCTTAAAATATCGGTAGCTACATGAAGTCCAGAAAACATTTAGCTACATTGAAAAACTGCCTCGTGTGACATAAATGGCCCTGTCCCTTAAGTTAAATAACACTTTCTTTGGAGAATCCATAAAAATAAGACAGCATGAATATGTTCTTATTAGCATTTTATACTTCATTAGTATTGTGTAGGTATAAAAGGAGTAATGTATTTTCCAATCTCTTTTTAGGCAAACAGGCTTTGAAGCCTTACCTAGTCAGTGTGACCCTGACAAGATCATGCATAAACAAAATTATTTATTTACAGAGGAGATGTACCATGAGTAGCAGTCACTGTGGATTTTTCTCAGTGCCCCATTTACTTTTAGACAATGCTGTATGTTTTACTGGGGCAAACAAGGCCAGGTATTTCTACTCCAAGAATTTTCTATAGATGCCCAGATTTTATATTTCTTTTGAAAAACTAACCTGTAACTGTACCTCATACTATGGCCTCATGATGATCTTTAAAAATATCCAGTTAAGGGTAATTTGATTACTTGCCAAAATTTAAGTCTGAAACTGTGGACTAAGCAAAATGTTTAAATTAGCTATTCACATCTTCTTCTGTTTTTAAAATTTTACTTCAAACACTAGTTTAAAAGTCATCCCATGTCAGATTTTATATTCAAGCAATAATTGAATTTCATAGGGATATATTTGTTTTCTCCAAGTCACACAAAACTGGTAGAGTGTTGAAATATTATATATAGCATTTCCATTTTTCAGGACTTTATATTTTCATTTGGAAGGGATCTTTGAAGGGAGAAGGACAATAGTTTTGGTCAGAAAACTGATGGGATAGGATAATGAAAGTATTAATAAACATCATTACATTTTGGAATTAGCATATGAGGGGTCCAATCTACCCATTGTGTGGTAAACAGAGGTCTCTTTTTATTCTACACTGAGTTAAGTCTAAAGAGAATACACAGGGTAACTCTTTGAGGACTCCGAAAAGTAGCAGGCAATGTGAAGAAGCAGCCCTGATTTTGATTATCAGTGAATCAATGGCAACTTCAACGCTTCTTTTTCTTCTAATATTTCCCGAACAACACACCAGTGAGCATAAAGGAGTAGAAAGCACTGAGGAGGTACTACTCTCTAGATATGCTGTAGAAGTAAATATGGGACATCAAATTATTCAGAGAATAGAGAAAAACTTTTCAATTTTCTTTTTCTTCCTTTTTCTGTTCTTCGTGGCCAATTCCTAAGCAACTTTTTTGGCATTCTTAGTGACCACAGGAGCCAAAATTCAAAGTATGGATTATGTGTTTCCTCTATCTTAGACAGAGGAGCTATGGTTCTAATAAAGGGGCAAAATCATCAATTTAGATTTGTGTTCTGCTTGTTGTTCCAGTGTTTGGCCCTGGACTCGGACCTCAGAAATGCAATAATGAAAAACCTTCACCTGTCTTTGAAAGATAATATAGAAGAGTCCAAGGAACCAGAATTCATGGGAGGTTGTGGAGGAGAAGAAACTGAGGAAATCAACCCAAAATAACTCTATAAACTTTGAACTCATTCTAAACTAATGCGTCTCACTCTATTTAGCATAAAAAAGACAGAACTGAGCATATACACCATTGCTGATGTCCTAAGACCAATCAATAGAAAGCACAAACACTGGACACTCCAACTCAGATGCTCTTTGACTTCTCATAGGGCTACATCCTGATAAATCTGTCATGAATTCAAAATATCATATATAGCAAATGCACTTAATACATCTTTTCCACCAAACATCATGACTCAACAGCTCTACCCAACAAGGTATTGGTTGTTTTCCTTCATGATATCATGGCTGATAAAGAGCTGTAGCTTGCTGTCAACTGACCCAGAATTGCAAGATTATCATAGAGCCGACTGTTATCCCTAGAAAATATTAAAATGAACAATTTGGATTATGATTTCTATTGAATGTGTATCACTTTCAGACCATCATGAAATTGAAAAAAAATCCTAAATTGAACCATGATAATTCAGGGTCCATGCGATGGGTGCTTTGGAGAGTATTCTGGCTTGTAACCACAGTACACAAGTGGCAGGCTGGACCTCACGCCTGATCTTAACCAACCTGAGGGGAATACTAAGAAAAGAGCATTAACATCCTCCTTAAGATTTAAAGAAGTCTCAGAGTCTCCTAACACAGTATCCAAAATACCCAAGGTATGACAAAAATTACTTGGCACATGAACTACCAGAACAATTTCACCTTGAATGGGCAATTTCAGTCAACAGATACCAATGTGAGAAAACACTGATGTTAGAATTATCCAACTTTGAAACAAAAAGAAAAAACAGAAAGTATACCAAATAAACAGACATGAAATGACAAATGAAAACTTTGGCACTACAAGCCCAATAACAACAACAAAATGCTAAAAACAAAAGTTTTCCTTGAAAAGCTCAGGCAGAATAAAGATGACAGAAGAAAGAACCAAGAAATTTGAAGATAAGTCAACAGAAAAAAAATTTAACCTAAAAATAAATGGGGGAAGAACCTGAAAACAGAAGAAGACTCAGAGATATGCGATATGAGACCTGACTGAGCTAAAGTGACTCCATGTTGGCCAGCTAATGGCCCAGAGACTGTTTCACCCTCCTCTTATCTTCAACAGGGAAAACTGCTTAAACCTGAAATACTTTTAAAAATCTTAGGACATCTTGTAGGCATCTGTTAACCATCAACAGGTGGCTGCTGAATGCGTGACAGCTGGCCACCAGTGCGAATCAGCAGACCATTAACTTTTGCCACCTGACTGCAAGCTTTGAATGTTAACTCCCCCTGTATCCCCTTGTAAGAAGACCTCAGCCCCTGAGCTAGTGCTTTGCTGAGCTACTTGGCTCCAGGAGTGCCATCTGGCCAGACTAATAAAGGTCTGTTTCATTTCCAACTTGTCCGGTGTGCTCCTTCCCGGGTGATTCTTGCAGCTGTTGAATTCCTCAGAGCGGTTGGTAAGACTCTTGGTTTTACATCTTGGAGCCCCAGCAAGATCCCCAGATGGGAACCCTTGGTCCGGCCGAGACTCCTTAGTGGGATACAGCAGGAGACTGTCAGGTGCAGACCTTAGAAAATCTCTGGAGGTAAGCTTTTGGCAGGTTGCAACCATTTGTTGTCAGGAGTGAGGTGACTTGTGATGCAGGAAGCCTCCCCTGACCCCGAGGTTCCTGGCGAAGAACAGGGGTAGAGTAAGCTTTGTTTTTGTTGTGGCACCTTTTCATTCTTGTAGTCCATATGTCAGTGTCCTATCTGTTGCATGTTAACTTTTGTATTTTCTTTTCAATCCTTCAAGGACAATGATGGGAGGATCTTTCTCCAAGAATACCCCACTGGCTTGTTTTCTCACTAGTTTTAAATTGGCTTTTGCCCCTGAACAGGAGGACAAATATGGGGTTAAATTCTCTTGTGGAAAGCTTTGCTCCATGTGTCAATTGGAATGGGCAACTGAGGGCTCCTTTGAACCAAGGCTTTGTCGGGCTGTATGGGGAAAAGTCACTGGACACCCCAGCCACATCGACCAGTTTCCTTACACAGTCCGTGTTGGGCCTCAACCTGAGTCCCGCTGGAGGGAGTGGCTGTCTGCCTCCTCAAAGGGAAGAGGTGTGCCCCCAGGATTTCCTGGGTTCCCTTTCTAGGACTCAGAGGCCAGCTCACCCCATAGGGAATTGCTCGAACCTGGAACAGAGCTAGCAGAAGGAAGGCATATGAATGGAACTATCTGTCTGAATGGTGAGATTCCCTGGACAACCCCTAGTTTGTTTTGCATTTGTTCTGCTTTTGTCTTAATCGAATATTTGGGCAGATTACAGATTCGAGGCCTGGTTACCCTCCCTTCTCTGCTATTTGTGAGGATTTATGTCCTCAATTTGTGCAAAATATAGAGTGCAGGTCTAACCATCCTACACTTTTTTTTGCCATTTGTAAGGGTTTCAATTGCCCTCAATTTGTTGTTGTGCTTTGTATTGTACTTTGTAAGGGGCCCCAGGGGGCGAATGTGTTAACCTCTCATGTGATTGTGTGTGTGAAAGAGACTTGGTTAGGAGAGTGAATGGAACGAGCTACAAAAGCCATCAGTAGTCTCGTCTGTGCACCAAAACAAAGGGAGGGAGCGCTTGCACTTAAAGAGAAACCTTAAAGAACTTGCACTTAAAAGGGTCAGTCATGCGAGTCTGTGGCCATGCTTGGAAAGGACAAAACAGAGACTCTTGTGATGAGAAACTTCTTTAGTCCAAGTGGGCCAGAAAGAGCTGGGAAACTCATAGCCAGGTTGACAGTGAATGAGGCCATTTTCTGGAACTGCACCCCTCTCTGTTTGTCTTGCATCACCGGACAAGGGAATATCTAAGGGTTGTGGGGAACACTAATACTAAACCAACTGTTCTTAAGTGCATGATTAAGAATTTTGATAAAGATTTTGTGGGGGACTATGAGATAAAACTGCAACCAAAGATGCTTAAGAAGCTTTGTGAATTATCACGGTCTCAGCTAAGACAGACTTGGCCCCCAGAAAAAACTGAAAAACAAAATAGAAAAAAAATATATAGAGAGAGAAAAATACACTGCAAGCCAGAGAAACTGCAACTGTGTTTTACCAGACATCAAGAGATATTTACAAGAAAAATCAAGTTAGAAATTTTAACTATTTGATAAATGTATCTGTTTCAACTTGAATTAAGTTTTATTGGTGAGCTTTAAACACTTCTTGTGCATTGCAAATTCTTGAATTGCGATTATAGGGTTAACTTGTTCTTTTCTGTACATTGTTGATAAAAAAAAAAAGAACTCAAAGTTAATATTGTTCTATTGGCAGCCAGTCAAATTTTAAGATGTAACTATCTGAGAACAGAAAAAAAGGACACTTCAAGATTTTTAAAGCCTGAAGTTTGTTATAGAAGGTTAATAGTAAATGATACAGAGAAAAATATTAGGAAAGCTATAAGTAAGAGAGATATACTTATGACATGAAAGGTTTTTGTATGTTTGTCTTGTTAGACACATGTCATCCAGCTCTGAATATTTGATGCATAAGGTGATCACTTACATAATGGGACCTCTTAAACAAATTTTTCTCTGGTCTCAGAGGGAAGAAATTGTAATTGAATTGAATTAAATCAACTTGAAATTCAGGCAAGAACTTAATATAGGCCTAAATTCCATATCAAAAAAATCTTTAAGTAAATCATGCTGTCACATCCAGCAGATTAGGTAAAATATTGGAATATGGCATGAACATTTAGAAACTGAGTACTAATATAGCCTGTTATTGAAAGTATTTAAGCCTTGTTGGAAAGGAAGTCTTGTACTTGTAATCCTTATAGACATAGAATTTACAAATTCCCCCAAAAGCCAGAACACTGTAGCCTTGAGTAACACTTAAGAAATACTACCCATGATTTATTTGATTTTGATCTTTGAAGATGAGAATCACCTTTCTTTAAACCAATGATGTCAGGATTTGTTGAGACTTATTTTAAATATTTTAGAAGTTCTCGTGTGATTGGAATACAAGGTCAATGTTAAGAACCACTGAATATGCTTCAAACTATAATAACTAAATCTATCTGCTATCTAAATAACTATATTGAGGCTGAAATAACCAGATACTCTTAGTTTACTTAAAGAAATAGTGAAGGTCGAAATGAAATCAGTCTATGTGTTTTGTTGTTGTTGTTGTTTTGTTTTGTTTTTTAGTACTGGGGATCAAACTTGTGTCCTTGCTCTTGAGAGTGAGGCAGCGGCCCCACTGAGCTAAATCCCCAACCCCAGTCTATGTATTTTTAATGATAATTTTCTTCTTTGAGTGCTTCTCCTGGAAAAGCAATATATATACTTGCCCAGAACCTGGCCCTAAATGTAGAGGCAAGGAAGTGGTGATATAAACAGTAAGACATCTAGAAGAGCTCATGCCTTACATTTTTGCTTCTTGGCCAAGTTTCAGGTATCTACATACTCTGTATCTTTGAGGTGGATGGTGATCTGTAATTTCACGGACAGTGTTAGCTCTAAGAGGTCATTGTCAATTACTCTGAGTCAGATTAGAAATAGCTCTCACACTGAAGATAAAGACTTGGTTCTCCATCCATGCCCATGTCATCCTTGTCTATAATTCTATGGTGAGTTCACATGTGGACTGAAATGTGAGAGCAATGGCTATGATTGATGGTGTGAATGGAGCTGTACCTCAATAAGACCATTGCACAGAGGCTTTATATGGCCATTAATGCCAGTTAACTGGCTATACTGAGCCAACAGACTTTATGCTAGATCATTGCTGGGTAAGTTTGGACATGATTTATTGAAAAATTCAATTCTGATCCATAGTGCTAGGAGAAAGAACTCATCTCCTCATACCCCCAGTGTGCCTGTCATTGTTTTCTTATAAAGGACACTCAACAGCATATCTTTTATAAATAGTTATCCTTCCTTGTTATACAGGAGATCAGGAATAAAATGCTTAAGTTTTAGAGAAACAATTATCCTGGAAAGCTGCACCTTCACAGCTTGCTATTGTCATCAGTGTTGTTGGTCCCTAAAATAGCAGAACGTGCTGGATGAAAGGGATGTGGTCATGTCCAGTATACACTTCAAGGACAGTTCCTGTTTTGTGACAGGGTCTTCTAATTTTGTATCCAGTATCAATTGCTTTTCCTTCCATACTGACGGAACACATGTTCTGATCAGTGAACATTCCTGGGGAGGGTGGTTTCCTGGTAGGGTTAATGTCTCTGCTAATCCCTGTTGACATGTTTCCTGTGTTGTAAATTTAGACATGACGCCTGGAACTGTGAATAACAGGGACTTGGACCCTTATGTTTTGTAATGGTCCAAGTAATATTTGACACACTTGCATTTATATTTGTCTATAGAGTTTTTTAAAGTCTCCTAATTTGTTTAAACTACTGTTCTGTCACTGATTAAGGTGACATGCCAAGCAGATCTATTTTGAGGTGAATTTCTGAGATGAACCTACAGCCACAGCCACAGCAACAAAAACAACACAGAAAACAAGGAAAACAAATCATAAACTAATTCAGAGCTCAGCCTGTTGATCATGCAGTAGCAATCTGAAAATGGAGCAAAAAGAGGAAGAAATGAAAATAGGGTTGAAAGAGACAAAGAATGCATAGGTTAACATGCAATTCATACAATAAAAATGTCCTCTTACTGTATTTTCTCTGAAGGTGTGTGTATGTGTGTGCATGCACACACACGCACCCATGTGTTTCTCTGGTCCAGAGGCACATTTTTAAGGACAGTAAATTGCATTCATAGGCAGGGATAATACATGAGTTTGAGTATGAGAGCACATTGAAATGTGCTGCCTTTTAGGTAAGTCTGTTAAGGGTTGGGAAAATAATATGACAATACCAAAAATGTTTTAATCTTCCAAGAAAAAAACAATTATGATTAGTGGTGGCATATTACTTTCAAATAAAATGTGTTAGTTTACTTCCAAAAATCAAAGATGGAAGTCAGTGGAGAATCAAGCAAATTTTTTGGAAGAAGTTGACCCATGGATTTGATGCTAATAGAGATATAAAACCAGTACTGCACACATGGAATTTGCTGCTTTGGGAGGTTGATATATTATCATCTAAATTGTTCACAAGCACACTATTATCTAGGGAGAAGATTCAAGAAAAACATATGGGTGACTGAAATGACTTCAATGTTTCATTCAGCCCTGAATGTAGTTTAGGACCTATGATTACTAATTGTGTGGTAGTTTGATAAGTTTTTTTTGTGATGAACTAATCATAGCAGTGCTTTGGTAGGTAACAAAAAAATTAATGGGGCAAAAACCTCAGATCTAGAAGACCCAAGTTACACTTTGTAGCTCCTTCTATGATGGTCATCTAAAACCAAGGGCTAGCCCAGAGTTGTTGAGTTGTCAAATGTACTGCTTTTCCTTAAAAAAAAAAAAAACCTTAAAAATCTCTCGAGTGGATTTCTGTTTTTTATTTCTATTCTCTTACTTGCTGCTTTAGTTCTGTTTCCAGTGTTTTTTTATTATAGGGATTCATTTTCACACTTCTCTGGGTAAGAATCCCACATCTCACCTAATTTGGCTGTACCTCATTTATTATATTTATTTATTTATTTGTTTTTCTGGTACCCAGGATTGAACTTGGGACCTTGCTATTACGAGGCAGGTGGCAGCACCACTGAGCTAAATCTGGGCCCCTATATTCATTCTTGATCAGACACATCCCTTAATTAGATTGGCTGGCCAAGAATTATCATGTTTTTTTAAACTTCTACTTGTGTACTCTTTTTCAATAACCCACATATTACCTTCGGCATAGCAGGCATTTAGTAATGACTGGCTCTGACAGTTAACCCTCAGATCTTGGGAAAAGCTTTTGCTGCCTTAAACTATCACCATATCTCCAATTCCTGGCCATGATGATTCACTGAATTAACACACATAATCCAAATTGAGCCAGTGAGATATGAGATGCTTTCTGAGGGATTACAAAGGAGGGATAGGGGGTAAAAAATGTTCAGTTTCAGCAGTTTCTAAAAGCATTTCTGACTTTAAAGAGGGAGGTTATTGTACGTTGAGGTGAGGAGAGCTGAGGGAAACATAGACAAATTAAGTTTCAGTGGTGATGTAGTTAACCTCTGAATTAAGTATCAGTTTTAGGAATTTTTTTGTGAGCAACCAGAAGTATCCTGACATATAAGAAGAGAGACAAAATTCAAGGGTGCATTGACAAAACATGAAGTAAACATTGATTTGTGTTTATCTCAACTCAGTTTTTGCCACCTCCTCTTCTGAGTATTTTCTTTTGTTTCATCCATAATTTTCCCAAATAAATCATTTTTTATCACTGCATATCTTTTATTCAAACTATTCCCTCTATTTTAGGGCCCCATATTCTCCTTCATAATCCCTGTTTTCCATCTATGTTTTATTTTTTCAGGGTCAGTAGCATATACATTCTTGGTAATGCATTTATTAGAATATGAAATTTAGGGTATTCCATTATTTATTTATATGTCTGCCTTCCTTACAGTTTTGCAGATTTTAACTTGATTTATGATTTCCAAACTCAACCAGGTGTCTAGTTGGTAAATTATACATATTAGGAAAAATGAATATACTCTGGCTTTTCATCCTCATAAAGCAATGTGCAAGGTTGCCACAAAGGTGGATTTATGTTTACTTTTGACTGCTCAATAAAATTTGACTTAGATCCCATCTGTAAATCCATCTTTGATCATTTTTATATGACACAGTTTTTTTCAGTAACGCACTGTAGGATAGACACACATAAAAAAGAGACACCTCAAAGAAGTTTAATGTTTTTTTTCTTTAAAAAAGTGTCTACATGCACGAGTATCTCAAGACTTCAATTTCTTTTCACTTCAGGAAGGTTGTAATGTATAAACATTTTACAAATCTGATCTAAAAACAATAATTTCAGTAACCTGTACTTTAACGCAAAAATGAATCAATTTGCTTAGTTTCTCATGTAACATGTTTATTAAACATTTCAGTCTCAATAATTTCTTAAGATTGTAACATTTAACCTTGAAATGGAACTATACCAATTCTACTTATGGGAATATGCTTTGGACCTTTTGAACAACATTGAATAAAATGAGTGTCACTGCCTTTAAACTGTGCTGGGAGCAAAGGCAAAGAAACATCAGCTCATCCTCTCAAACTAATAAAACATTCAATGATGCAATGTTGTTGACAATGTTATTTTCAGGCTATGATTATGGTAAATATTCTCAGTTTTGCTTCTCTTTGTTACTGAAGTTCAATATATCATCCCAAAATATTAGGAAGTTTCATTCAATTTGGATTTAAAGATTGAATTTTTCACTTGGGCTCCGGAAAAATCCCAATAAATAAAGATCAACATGAAATTTCCTTTTTCTAGACATTTAATCATTAATTTTCAATCTGATATGACTTATCATAGGATCTATACTGGGAAATATAGCTTTTTAAGATAATTTTTTAAAAATAAAAATAATCTCTGCATCAAAGAAGGGGTTAGAAATCACTGAAGTTCCAAAGAAGTATGTGCTTTGATTATTGTTCCCACACATTTCTTTTATAATATAAAGTGACAACTTGTACTGTCGTTAGAAATATACATTTATATATAAATTTTTGCATTCAAATCTCTCTATTTTGATTACCTATGACTAAAGACCACAAGTCAAATATAAACTCTATATAATATATCCTCATTTCAGAAGCATATGTATATATACACATATATATTTGTAGAACAATCCACTGTTTTAAATGTGATTGTGACTTAAAAAAATGCTATTTACAATTTTATGACAGAGAAATAACCTCAGCCTTTAATGGTAGTAAAATGAACCGGGAATTTTTGTTTGACTGTCTCACCTTGTGCAGATGAATTGAAGCAAATGCATGGAAAACTTTCTCAAGAGCAAGGCCTTGTAGACTAAACCATGATGGGGGAAGAATAGAGTTGGTATTTCTGGGTCTACATTTTAAAATAATTACTGTTGATGTAGTCCTTCTTCACCAAAAAACCAGTGGCCCTGTATGAGGACTTTCAAATTTTTTAATACACAAAAATCAGACCATTCTTCCTTTATTCATTTTAATATCCTCATTTCTTACTAGTGGCACCACAATGCCACCAATTTAGACTATTTAGCTAAAATGTTGTTATTTTCTTAAATAAAGGTTCTTTAAACATGTTGTCTGAATGAGAAAGAGGCCCCAAAAGAATCACAATGCATGGTATTGATGTCTCTTTATTGCGCCAATTCATGATGGTTAAATGTGTTATGAATTATGAATTATTATTAAATATGTTCATATGTATACTTCAAAGCCAAAGCGATTAACATGACCAGCAAGAGGACAGGTGGCTACCTTTTGGCTCTCTGAAACACAAAAAGGGGACAGAGCATCTTTTCCTTCTACATCTCAAATGTCTAGCTTGAAAATTACGTTGACCAGAAAGCTATTTTGAGAGACCCTCAAATGTGTGTTCATTCTCAAACCCACTGATTTTGAAGCACATTGCACTGCAGGCTTTTAGAGTAACTGTGCCTTAATTTGCATTGACAGAGCCAATATAAAAACTTTACTAAAAATCGTACTTTTCCTGGGAATATTTCAATGCATTTCCAAAAAAAAAAAGTTGATTCCACTTAAAAGAGAATATGTGGCAGATAAGTTTAAGACCCAGAAATTTAGAACGATGAAACTCAAAGCAAAACACATCATAATTAAAATAAACCCAAAAAACAAAGTGTTAAAACTGATGCACATTTTTGGAGGGAATTGGATAACTATATGTTTATATTTGGTAATATTTTAGAAGCATAATGAATACTGACTCTATTAAAGATCTAAATGTATTTAAAAAGTAAGCCGCAGTTAAGCAAACATTTACTCTGTGTTCTATACCAAAATTTTTGTCACGCCTATGTGTAAAGAAAAATGAAGTTTCCAATGGATTCTATGAAATGTGTTGTAAATAAAACAAAGCTAATTTCCAAAACATTTCTCAGTGGAGAATATTTACTCAACACCATAGGAGAAAATATACAGATTGGGTGATTAGAAGATTCCTCCCCACACCATCCCCGGACCCCGTACTGGGGACTGAAACTAGGTTTTCCTGCACACCAGGAAAGTTCTCTCCAGCTGAACTATATCCTTCCCCAGATTGAAAGAGCCTTCTTAATTGCGCTTAGGAAGAGAGAACTATGAGTGTAAAAGTTACATGACAGACACCCACTAAAAATAGAGAAAGAGATTGTAGGCCCGGGGATTTAGCTCAGTGGTTCGCTGGCCTGAACCCAGG
>NW_022900924.1:46868961-46875566 GCF_012274545.1 Fukomys damarensis | reverse complement strand
GAAAAAAAAAAAAAAAAAAAAAAAAAAGGAGAGAGATTGTGCTGGACCTGTGTCTCTGTCATATCTTTGCAGAATTAAATACATTCTGTCTTATGTCAGCATAATTGATGATTGTGGGTTCCATCAGTTGTACTGTTTGGGAAACCATCAGCTGTCAGGGGTTTGTGTGCAACACCATAAAAGCTCGCCGCACTTCATGCTAAAAAAGCCCATGACATAATGGTCTAAGCTTCTTGTTTAATCTTTTCACAGAATATAAGGCCTTGTGCTTGGGATTTGTTTGGTCCTGAAAGTTATAGTTGTGTTTATAATCAAGTTGAATAAAGAGTGACAAAGAAAATATATCCAGATCTTTATTTTTTCCAAGGGTTTTTTTCCCCCCTGGAAGAATAAGATTCCTGTTTGTTTATTTGCTTGTCTGTTTTTAAAAAAATCTAAATGTATTTATTTGTAACTTTGCAGGTATTTAGATCTAATAAGTATCTCTTGCAAATATGTGTTCAAAATCTCTGCCTAGATGTGTGCATAATGTTTATTCTTACCAACTTATTAGCCAAATTACTCCATTTTTTTGCTTTTGTTTTAGTTTTGTTTTTTTGTTTGTTTGTTTGGTTGGTTTTGTTTTGTTTTCACTAACCTACCAGTAACATTCTTCCTGATAGCCTCTTGACAACTGTACTTGGTGAAGGACAGGAGCCACTACCGAATAATGAGTGTGTAGAGTGAAGGAAAACTGTGCTAACCTTGAAAGAATATAGCAACCAATGGCCGGGTTTAATGTGAGGGCCTAGAGCATCTGCAAAGTGTATATATTGTAGGTAGTTATATTTGAAACAGTACATGCTGGAAAGTAGAGATATAGGAGAAGTTACATGCTACTCTTCTTATTAATAATACCCATAAATCTGCATACATTTTAAAACATTCTGTTTTGTTTTATTTTGTTTGAATTTGGACATATCTATACCATTCCTGATTTGTAGGGCTAAGTAGATCTTTTTATTCCAGTGTAACTGTATAACACTCATTTCTTTGCTAGCAATTTTCTAATACCTTGGTATGACTAATTGTGTGTTTACTTGTTTCTACACTGAATTCTTTTTCACTACTTTAGGCCACTCACACAACCCTGTCTGTTGGAGTCATAGTTGCTAATTCTATATAGGTTCAACCTGCCCTTAAAAATTCCTGTGTCACTAGGCCCCTTCTCTAACTAGACTTATATATGAGGATATATATCAACAAAAAGCCATTGGCTTCATAAGATACTAAGTTAGGAATTTCACAACCATGCCTCCAGATTTCCTACAAAATTTGGAAATCCTCTGTACACAAGACTCCAGCAGAATACAAAGGCAAATCCACTTTCCTTTGCATTTCTTCAGACTTATTTTCTTCCTAAAACCTATCTTCCTGCTCCAAGATATGGTACAAAACTCTCTAAGACAGCTAGACATACACAAGGTATTCTCAAATGAGTCTGCAAAGGAGAAAATAAGCTCCAATGATAAGGCCAAGTAATGTATGTCTCGCTGCCTGGACATAGTAATGACCTAGAATGCACCCAAGTTACCTCAACATTATGACAAAAATTTCTTTTCTAAATGACTGAAAAAAATCATATGCAGGAATATATACCTTTGGAAGAAATGATAACTCTTAGGAGAATCTGAAACTTTTTGTGCAAGAACTAAATCATCGCACACCATTAGATTCAGCATAAGAGTATCCCTTTGCAAAAGAAATCTAAACAGTTTCAAGAGTAATTTTTTAAGAGTTTCTTGATGTTAAATGGTTCCTGGCTACATACTGTATAAGCATTACAAGAACATCATTCATACATACTGAGTTTCATGGTTTAAAAAAAAAAATCCTGGAAACAGGATGTAATTGTAGCAATTCCAGATGCCCTAAGGAAATACAAAATCAAACAAAGCCACACATCACAGCATTATCCATAGTTCAAGCTACAGGCTAACATCAATCTCTAGGTTCAATTCTCAACCTTTTCCTTCTTAATCGCTTTATTTCATCTTTATTATATTAATGCATTCATTATAGTTAGCCCTGTAGTAACAACAATATAGTTTTAGTTGCTGTTTGTGAAGTCCCGATTTATTTTTTTTTCCTTTGCTTTTATTTGTTCTAATCTTTGTGCATGTTAATTTTCTACCACATCGCAACAGGCAAGCTTTGCTTCAACTTTCTTTTCCTACACGAAGGAAAAATTTGAGTGCAGAATCTCAGCTACCAGGTCCTGCGCTGCCATTCTATTTTTCTCTCCTGGGGTGGATTTATTGGAAGGAAATGGGGGAGAGGAAGGGAAGGAGGAGGGATGCTGAAGGGAGGAAGGAAAGAGTTCTCAGCTATGTCGACTCCTGATTCACGACTTTGCCTCCATTCATGGTTGGAGTTCCAGAGCTTTTCCTCGAACGACCTTGTTTTTCTCCAATTTCATGTAGTGATGGTTCTCTGTACATACACACTGGAAAGCAAAATTGCGACAATTACTTATGATAAAGATCATCCGTTTGGCTTTAATAACTTTTCAAACTTTATTTTAGAATAGTCTTCATTGTCACGACTAGCTTTGTTCCTCACTGTGGAAGAACTTTAACTTGCTGTTATATTTAGTGGATACGCGTGGTTCTTTTCTCGTTCTACTGGTCACAACCTTTTAAGCCTCCTTGAACTGCGGATACGTGAGTGCTTTCTGTTTTCTGATAGATAAGGTGTGGGTCTTTACAGTCTCCTAACCTAGATAACGGGAATTTTCACCTTGAGTTAGAAGAGAAATTGGAGGTGCAATATTTAAAGGTAGAACTTGCTATTTTTCTTTTTGGTCCTTACTGCAATCTAGTTGGGGGAGGAAAAATATTTTCTGGCATATTCCTAATCTTTTTCACACTACAAAAATTACAACATTATTGTTCACCAGCAAAAGATTACAGCAACCTTTGTGAGAAATAATAATGAGCAGGAGGACAGAGAAGAGAAAAGATGAATCAACTTCTCTGATTGCCCCAGATTTCCTTTGTCTGTAGTAACACGGTCCATGAAATTTTAGTTATTCATCAATAGGGAATATGATTATGCAACCATGAGACTTCAGTTCAGATCTATATACAGTTCCTTTTCTCCTTTATTTTTTGTGTAGCTATAAAGCCCAGTCATCTGTGAATTTTCAGAGCTGTTGCCGGATTATTGCTTAGAAAGAACAATGTTTTCCAACTCACAGGGGTTCTCATAAGACAGGATCAATCAACATATGGAATAAATTAGTTCAGCTTCATTAAATTGTTCTGAAATAGACAATGTGACTGTACAAGACATATTTTACTTAAGTACTGAAAGTCACTTTTATGTTTGATTTAAGGACATTTATTCCATTATCAGTAAAAGTGGCTCAATAATCCGAATGTTATTTCCAACACCAAGTAGCTTCCTCCCTTAGATGTGGTAGGGTAAGAGTACAAATTTGGGAGGTGTGCTGTCTGAGGCGGCAGGTTTTGTCCAACATACTTAGAAGTAGAATTTCTTAAGTATTTGAATTGCCAAAAGACACCATCCAAGTGCAGGTTCTGATTCAGAAGTTCTATCACGGGCTTGAGATTCTGCATTTAAATAGCATTTCCATGGATGTTGTTTCTGGTGAAAATGGACCGCACTTACCACAGTACAAAAATGTGTATAAATTATATTTGTTAAGGGTCTTAGGGAGTTATTACACACACGATTTTATTATAATTACTACATAATAATCGAACACATTATTGTGTTTTCTCACATTTCCATATCTGCGTATAACATTCTTTCACCATATCCCTCCTTTCTTGTCTCTTTTACCCTCTTCTTTGACTTTCCCCCTTCTACTTTCACAGTGAATACATTTTAAACAGGATTTTTAAGTATTTCAATTACTGAACTGAATGGCTCTTCCAACTTCCCCAAAGAAGAAAGCAAATGCTTTTGTTTGAAGTAGCAGAGTATACCAAAGGTTGACTAAATCAAAGAGTGGACTCTGACATTTTCAAATTATCAAGTGAGTAATTAAAGTTTCTGTCCTTTTGACTCAACAAAAACAAAACAAAGCAAAACAACAACAATAACAACAACAAAAACATTACAGAAGAGCTCATTAACGTTCCTGGAGTCTAACAGTTCTCACCTGTATTTCTGTTATAAATAAAATACCAAAACTTCAAGAAGTAAAGTACATGTGTTTGCGTAATACTTTAGTCATATAAAATTATAGCTATTTATGAATAAATGGTTAACAAATAGAGAAATTCAGAAAAGCAAATGAAGGGATTCAGTTATAAAGTTATTCATATGAAACAGTGTTTTACAACTCTCACACCTAATTGGCCGTGAAATCTGTATATCACCAGGTCCCAACACAGATTGCTGCACCAGAATTTCAGGGGGTGAAAAGAAAAATATTTTCTAAAAATTAGAGCATGATTTTTGATCTGCAAGTCTCTTTTTTTCAGAAATTCTAGAAGAGTGCTGTTTTCTCATTTCCACTTAGAAATACTGTTTTGTAATTTTTATATCTGTGTTTCTTAGGGTTGAAGTTTCTCTTTTAATTTTCTGATGAAATATATTCTACCTAGATTTTTATTTGGAGCTTTATTTTATTCTGTTTCTTTCTCTCTTTTTTGTTATCTCTCACTTACACATGAGTACTTCGCTTGTGACAACATAGAATGTATTCATGTATTTGCCACTGCAGATAACGCTTTCAATAATTTAAGCCTGCGGGCTGGCCTTGGAGTGAGTTCATGGGGAAGTTTCAAATGGGTACCCAAAATTCTGTAATTTCAATAAAAAAAACAGAGCAACAATAATACTCACCAGTGCCATACTAAATTGTGTAATGGTCCCTTTTTACAGGGCAAGTCAATCACTTTTTATTATTTCCATTAAATTAAATGAAACTCAGGATTTTAGGAAACTATTCTCATCTCGTTGGAAAAAGAAGATTAAGTAACCTATATGCCTTTCAACTCACTGATAAAATATCTCCCCTCTTAGCACAATAAATCAAATAAATACTTCAAATTCTGTGATACTATTTACAACAAACTAAGATAATTCTAGGAATTCCATGAAAAGAGAGAGAGAGAGAAAGAGAGAGAGAGAGAGACAGACAGACAGACAGACAGAGAGACAGAGACAGAGAACAAAGCCTTTACCAAAGTTTTAGATTAAATTTGTTGCACTTTAATTTTTATTCTTACAGACCCTGAGATTCAGTAGTATGTATAAGTGAAGAGAGTAGCAAATAAAGGAATATGAACCTCAATCTAGAAACTCATTTGAGAATTAAAATGTAATTAAGAGGACATAATACAAATAAAATGCAAGGAATGAAAAGAGAAGCACTTTTGCCTTTCATAGCGGTATTAATGCTCTGTGTGATTCTAAATCAAACAGAATAAACAGCAACGTAAAATACAAGAACAAAATACACATGTTCTATAGTTCAAAACATAAATTAGAATCACTCTGGTTTATATAACAAATGCAATGATAACCCCTTAAATAAATCATTTTGCAGTATTCTGACATTTTAAATTGATTACCTCATTTGACACTTAGACTAATTTGTGAATCTAAGCCATTATATGTCTTCTTCATATTGTAAATACAAAAGGGATTACTCTACTGAACCTAATTTAGATGGTTCCCTGTGGTAGAACTAAGACAATAATGTCAGGTTTCAAAGCTCAGATTAATAGTTGTTAATAGAATAAAAAAGCCACAAATCATAAAATAAATAATGTACAAATAGCTGGACAATGTTTACATTATTATAGCTATATATTAATATTTAAGTTTATATTCACTTTACTTAATATTCCTATGTCATCAAGAAATAATAATGAAAACAAATACAACACTGATTTTATAAAAGACAGCAAATAACACGTGTTGGCAAATAAACAGAGAATCTGAGATCCTCGCACTCCACTCTTGGGAAGGTAAAAATGAGGGAGCCATTGGGTAAAATGGTAGGGTGATTCCTCAAAATATTAAATAGAATTAATTACCCCATGATCCAACAACCCCAGCTCTGGGAATGTAGCCAGAAGAAATGAAATGTCGAGGCACTAGAATCTTGTACAAATTGTTCCAGAGCCTTACATGCAAGCACAGTTTCATAGAAGCAAATCCAGATGAGGAACATTGCACATATTAGGCCAAATGCTTATCTAATATACATACTCCTTGTGCTCTGTTTTGGCTAAAATTTAAAGATGAGGTTCACTTGGTCAAATTAATATGCCCTCTGTCCTAAGCACAGCTTAATTTAACACTCAATAAGTTTAAAATTAAAGAGTATCCATGTAATTTACAGTAAAAATTTATGCAACTATCAATGCCAGAACTGGAATTCTGCAATGACCAGCCACATATTACAAAGCAATTGGGAGGAGTTAGAGTGAGCCTCTTTCTAGGCTCTTATTTTCAAGGGTTATATATGTTTTATAGCTTTTGTTCATGCATCTTTAGGGCTAGGGATTTAGCTCAGTGGCACAGTGCCTGCCTGGCAAGTGCAAGGTCCTGAGTTTGACCCCCAGTACAAAAAAAAAAAAAAA
>NW_022900924.1:46828843-46868799 GCF_012274545.1 Fukomys damarensis | reverse complement strand
AAAAAAAGAAAAACACACATAGCTCCTCTCTTATGGCTCTGAATTTTTCCAATTTTTTGCTAGATTCTCTATCTCTATCTCTGTCTGTGTGACTCTGTCTCTTTGTCTCTGTCTCTCTGTGTCTCTATGTATATCTCTCTCTCTCTCTCTCATACTGAGTATTGATTGAATCCAGAACCATCACACTGAGCTATATCTTACTTTTTCACACAGTGCTGGAATTAGATGTATATACTGCCACACAAGCTGATATTTTTTTCTTTCTAAAACTCAGGAACTTCTTAACCAGTAAGTGCTTCAATCTCTTGATTTGCAGTTCAAATTGCTATGATATTTAAGGGAAAGGCATTATCATCTCTTTTATGTTCCTCTTAACTATTGTTTCAAAAGAAATAGATATATTTTGTTTTAGGAAGCTCTGGGGTTTTATTAAATATCTTTTTTTTTTCTTGAATGTTTTTCTTCTGCCCTTTCTGTTGTGCACGCTTGATCATTTCGGGTATGAAAGCAAAATTATTCTTCTTTGATGGAGAGCAATTATTTTTCAGTTCTGAGCTTGAACTCAGGGGTCATCCTGCCTCAGCCTCTGGAATGCTGGGGCAGCAACGTTCCACCATGCCTGGTGATGAGGAGTAATTTCTAGACTGGAGATGGAATGAAAATGGAACCAAGCCAACCAACAAACCAAAATTATCGTATCTTCCTAGCTTCCCGGTCCTGTTTTGCGGGAATTCAGATTCATTGCCACTCCCATATGACAACTTGATACAAGGACTTAATAGTCCTTGGATTTATGCAACTTAGGATATTAGTAATGAACCACATCTGGTTCAGGGCACTACACTAAGCTTGACATAGAGATTTTGCATTTAGCAGGTATGATTTGATAAGTAGTACCTGCTATGAAACTGATTCTCTATCCATGTTTCTTTCTGATTCTATTGTACACTATCTTGCTAACAAAATGTCTATACCCAAACATCTAAGATATTCGGTGTCTGGGGTTATCATATCTGAATGACTAAAAAATGGAAGTCCCTGTCACTTGGCTCTTTTAGGCTGTCCTTGACCGAGCTGCTTCTCTTCTTTCTGTTTACTTGTCAGGTACAAATATTTGGAAAAAGAAATATTTGCTCTATTTTAATTCCATAGCAATTTTTTACAATAAAGTATTAGTGTTCCTACAACATATTTTCTCATAATTAATTTTGGATAAATAGTGAAAGAAGATAATATTTTGAGAGAAAGCATTTTTGTTTGACATAGTGTCATTTCTTCAAATCTAGCAAACTCTTATCTCGCTTCTTTTTTCCCTATTTTTTCCTCTATTCTGATTTACATTTCAATTTCTCTTTGTTCCTCCTCCCATCACTCTCCTCTTCACTTTCTTGGTGTTTCTTTCTCTTTCTTTTCTTGATGTTTTTTTCCAGCCATAACTTTTACTTTTGTGGATCCATAGTAGACTGCTGCACAAGGATTCAATCCAGCTCTCTAAGTAAAATGAGGTGGAGAGATCTAATGAGAGAGTATTTGTCCTCATTTTCAATGCAAGGACAAGCACAGGTGTCTAATACCCAGCTCGCATTGGGGTAGCAAGGCTGAGATTCCCCTGTGTAACTCCGGAATGCGATCACAGCAGCCTTGCATGGCAGGCACTAATCTCCCAGTGATTTGGTGTGGTGAAAACTTCCATTTGCACAGCTGTCCAAGAATAAACCACATATATATCTACAAAACATTCTGCAGCTCTTGTGGCACAATTAAAGCTGCTACACTTGCTCACAACAGGACCATAAGTTATAAAATCTGTGACTCTATTTGCATTGTTTTATTTTTAAACAAACAAGAATGCACTTAGGAGAAATAAAGATATACATCTGGGCTTTGAAATCTAAAAGAAATACTGTAACTTCTCCTTGTAAAAATACGCATAAGTTTTTCTGGGGAAGGCTTTTCATTGAATACTTTTCTATTATATTTCTTTTACTGATGCTGGCATTGCATATGTGGTTATCCGAATTTGCAGGTTTTCTTGGCCATTGCATTAGGTCAGGTTCCTTGTTTAAACTCTTAACATTTAATACTTATTTTATTGTATTTGTCATAATTTTCTTTTGGCAAACAGGAAAATAGTGATTTTCTCAAAAATACAAAAAAATAACATATCAGGGGTTGCTGTTTTTTATGAAGCAGACAGGTACTGTTCTGGGGGTTCTGCAGTGCTAAATAGTAGGTGTCATTCTCTAGTAATAGCTGATATTGGTGACTATTTCCTGTGCCTACATATTTAATACACTAATGATTTTTAAATAACCTGCAAAGGAAGATATTTTTATTGCTCTCTTTTGCAATTGAGCAAACTGAGAAGCAAAGAAGGCAGACTGTTCAAAGTAGTGCATTCATACAGAACTTCATCATTTCCCTGCCCTAAAGTCAGAGCTAGTGTCAAATGTGTCAGTAGAAAGATGAAAATCTGTGAACTGGACTTTCATCAAAAGTTTGACCCTGAACTTCATGCGGACGCAGCACTTTCTGGAATTCTGCTGCATTTCCTCACCAATTCCCTCTCCCACTTTCCCCAAGTGAATTACTCTGTATCTCTCTTCCTTCCTTGCACGTTGAATAATAGCACCCCCGTCTTTCCTCAGATTGAGGGAAGAATTAGCACCAACTGTCAGGAGTGCCGGAGCAGATATCTGAATTTCAAATATCACTTATGGGCAACTGATAAGTCGAGATGTATGAAATTGTACACATAAGTGCCTCTGTCCCATTCCTACTTGGACTTCTGATCAATATCTCCTACCTACAATGCATTAATACGTTCCTTTTGCCACTCCACAGCAAGAAATAAAAGCAATTCCACTTCTATTCTTTCTTATTTTCATAAGTCCCATCATCATTTACCCAGCTGCTCATGCTCCAAAACTGAGTCACCATTGATTTCTGCCTTTATCGAACAGCCGTTATCTAACCGCATCTCTTAGTATGCTAGGTCAGGTCTAACTTCAACATCAATTCACAGTCACCCTTTCTGTCTCCAGTAATAAAATCCTGCAGTCCAAGCTGCATCATCTCACCTAAGATCCTGCCGATACCCTCATAATCTGGTTCCAAATCTATAATGACTTCCCAATCCTTTGACCATAAAATCCCAAGTACTTCAGATTTCTAAAAGGTCTCATTTTATGTGGCCTTTGCCTACACTTCTAATTTCATTTTCTGCCACCTTCCATTTAATCAGTTCTTTACAGACACACTAGTTGATAATGAGCTATGCCTGAATTATATGAGCACCTTTTAAAACGTTAGTAATTTTACCAGAAAAAGCTTCTCCCACGTCTGTACATGTTTTCTACTAAAATTTGTTTTGATCCCTGTTCATCTTCCTGTAATTCTATCATCTTCCCAAAATGACTTAACTTGATGGCCTTATATAAAATAGCCCATATGTATTTTTATCAGAACTAATATCTAGTGATATCTTAAGAAGTTTACTTGTCTGTTGATGCCTTTTAGACATGAATGGAAGGAAGTTAGAAAAATGAATATCACCGAATCCCCATTAGTTGGAACAAAATACTCCATAATTATTTCACAGTTATTTTCTAAATGAATATTCCTATCGATTATGCTAGGTTGCCTAATGCAGAAGCCTATGCTTGGGGTAAAGCTGAATTTTCTTTTACATTTTAATGTCATCAAGTCTTTACTTTCTCTAAAGCCCTAAACTTGTGCCAGGAATCCTAAAACATACCAGGATATAGACGATATGACCGATTATGAAAGACTGGAGCAAAGATTAATTTGTGGTAGGTCATCTTTTTATCAAGATCTGCTAGTATAGTGGTAGTTGGAAAAAATAAATAATTTGCCCCATCCTCACAGACACAAGAATGATCACTGGGAAAGAAAGTAAATCAGGAAAGTTAACCACATTTCTTTTACTTTTTCCACAGGCATAAAGGGTACAGTTCAAAGCCTAGGAAACAAAAGAGATTGCGACGATCATTGTTCCCAACGTTTCCCTAATGTAAGTGTTTCTAAAATGTCACGCCCTGAGTGACAGCGGTGATAGCAGCACCTAGGACATTAATAAATGCAAACACTTGGGACTATAGATTCAAGGGTTTGTTCTTTTGTTTAACAATTCTTCAGGTGACTATGCTGTGCAATCTGTGGGGCTGATGCATTTACTTCTTACATGAAAATCACCCAGGGTTGCTTTTTAAAATGACGGACTTGCCCATATCTCGGCTCTGCAGAATCTAATTCACAAGAAAACAAAACAAAAACAATGAAAACAATAAACTGAATAGAATTATGGAATGATAAATCAAATCCCATTTACACAATACACATACCTGTCCTTACACGCGCACACACATATCTCACATTCCTGGGTGGAACCACAAAATCTGCTGTTCAAAGATAATAGCTCTAGTCATAGTTTGCCTCATTCTAGCTATATGGATCTGAATAAGTTCGTTGACCTCTTTTAAAGTCTCTCTCTTTGTGTTTAAATTCGGTAATAAACATTACTGTGCATATTCTAAAGGTTCTGGTGGTACAAAATGATCCTTTAGAGAAGGAAACAGGATGAAGATAACAGTGGGCAGTGAAAAGTGGAATATAAAGTGGTAGACTTACTATAATCACCACCTTTACATGTGGGAGTATTGGCAGCTTATCTAAAAACTGCCAGTTCTGCTAGCAATGAGGAAAACTAGGTGCAAATGTCTGATAGTCTGTTTTGCTCCACAGTGAAGAACTGGACAATCTGTATGCACGGTCACTGTAATTTCTGGTGCTACAATTTCTGTTTCAGATGAAACTCATAAATTACACGCTATGCAAAGCCCTCATTCTCTATCAGTCTGGATGAAAGAAGAATGAAATATGATTAATATTTTTATTACTAGCAACTTAATCAAATTTTCCTTGGCACTCTGTAATTTCCAGGAAAAGGAAAGGTTAGATTGCTCTGTTAGTTAATGTACCACTAAAGATATCTAATTGTCTTAATAGCAGATCATGGAAGGGCATCAGCAATTAACATGAAGCAGTTTCGTCCCTTAATGAATGTCACACGCAATCCCTTTGGAACTGTAGGAGAATTTTAAATTCTGGTATGGAAGCACTGTCCCATAGGAATGTGCCCAATATACTGTAAGCTTTCACTGCAGAGTTAAGAGGCACTGTGGGCAGAAAAGATCTAGATCTTCACTTAGAAAGAGAGCAGAAGCACTACTTTTGTGTAGGAGAGGGAGACAGATATAAATGAAGCTTGTGTGAGGAAGAGGTAGGAGATTTTGATTAGAGATTAAATGAAAAAATCAATACAAAGTTACTTTGAATGAAGGAGATTTCGCAAGTCAGCCAAGATACAAAATTCAAAGGACAGAGACAGCTGCAGATTTTTTTTTTTTCTGTAACACAATCAGAAGCATTAAAGGTGCTTTTATCTCCATCTTTCTGTATCTATATTTTAGTATGGTTGGGCCCAAAAGAGAACTTTGGGCTACAAACCATTTAGTACTTTGACAAGATAATTGAAATATAAATACCCCCCCCCAAAAAAAATTGCAAATACTATGCTCCCGATTGGAGTTTTAAAGCATAAGGACACTTAATTTGATCTTCTCTTTGGTGCCTTAAAAAATAATCATTGAAGGGATTGTTTCCCTCCAAATTCAGTTTTCACTGCCTTTTCTTCCTCATTTAATGCCACACCTCACAGCATGTCTCCAATACGTAAAATAGGAGAACGATGCTCATTTTTGCAAAGAAAAAATGAAAAGGCATTTGTATTTGATCCAACAAAATTATCCTGAAAAATAGAACTTTCGTGCAATTTTCTAATCTTCACTTTATTTCTGTGAAGCAGATGGAAGTTACAATTGACTTAATCTTCAGAAATGACTGAAGTTGAAGAACATAAATTGCTTACTCAAAATTTCTTGGCAAGTCATTGCCATTATGTTGATATATGGGACACAGTCCAAGACATATTAGTAGTAGTAGTAGTAGTAGTACTGGGGATCAAACTTGGGACCTTGCACTTGCGAGACAAGCAGTGGAACCACTGAGCTAAATCCCCAGGCCCTAAATTTTATGTGTATTTCTGGTGTTTTTGGCTTGCTTTTTTCTTCTGGTACCAAGCATTGAACTCAGGAACTCACATTTTCCAGGCAGACAGATGCAACACCACTGAGCTACATCCCCAACATGGTTAATTTTTAACTTTAAAAAAATATTGCAGTAAAAGGTTCATTGTCATTACTCTCCCTCAAATTACTTCCCCTCATTTCACTTTTTAAATGAATTTTATTGCTACATTTTAGGTATACACTATAATGACATTCACCATTGGAAATTTATACCTTTACATAATCTATCTTGGTTCTTATTTTTTTCTCCATTCTTGCCACTTTCTGAAGCAGTTCTGGAAATCCTTTCTTGTCTTTAGTTGCATTATCGTGGATGCCTGATGCCCTGAACTGATTTAAAACATTTAGCCTTCATGGCCATTTTGACTCGGGGGGAGCCACAAGTCATCTGGCGCCAGCTGCAGTGAATAAGGTAGGTAAGGACACGGAGTGATGTCTTTACAAGCCTGTCCTTTGATGGGTGGCACTTGCCAGCAGGGTTTTCTGAGGTTTTGATCTGATCTTGTAAAGACGCTCAAGGAAAGGACTTGGAGAACCGCTCAAGAACTGGCCAGAATGATGGGCTAAGTGTGTTTGAAGCAAGGGGTATAATTCTGAGGGAGACTAATGCCAAGGCGTCTTTTATTGTAGTAAATTCACTTAAACATATATCATGTAATTCAGTCACACCTCCTATAATTTCTTTATTCTTAGTTACTTAGTATTTATTCAGTTACTCTTTCTTGACAATTACTTAAGTGAAATAACTGATATTATGTCTACCACTTCCATAAAGCAATTTAACACAGCACTAAAACATATGTACCATAATAATAGTCAGATATGTTTAAAAATGTAACATATTTAATATGTTTAATTCTTTAGTTTCAGAGACATAATTTACTATATTAGGTGTAAAGCCATACAGGGACAGCATTAATTTGAGTATTTTTGTCTACGGCCAGCCTTGACGAAGCTCAGAAACCCTACATTTCATTCGGAGCACATTCTCAAGTTTGATGTCCACTGGAATCACTTGAACAGTTTCTTACACCTGTAGATTTTTATGTCATATCCACACTTAATAAATCATCTCACTTTAGAGTTTTTGTATGAGAGTAGGTAGCTGTTAAGGACATCCTGGATAAAGACAGAAGTTTGGAAAAAAGGGATCTGTTTTGGTGGGGCTAAATCAAACTTCACTAGTTCTAGAATAACCTGTAACTGCCCTATAGAAGTGACTTGTGTGTGTGTGTGTGTGTGTGTGTGTGTGTGTGTACATGTGTTAGACCTCTCTCACCACTACAATCATTGGTGACAATCGGCTAATATTTCCTGCATTCTAACTTGAATGTTTTTGAATCTCAATCGATAAATACTGATTTTACTTTGAAAATTACTTTTGTTCTCTGAAACTCAGCTCTGGAAGCTTCAGTCTTTGGAAGGTGCACACCATCCCCCCCGCCCACAGTGAGCAGGAACTTGATTCTGAATAATCAACCACCTGCAAGAGCTGAATAATGAGCTTCTTGAAGGAGGAGGGAGAATTAAAGGAGGAGACTACATCTTGTCTGTCAGAGAGGGTTTGGCTGCTGTATCGGATGCTAAAAGGGGAGGCCTCCAGCAAGACAATTTAAATCAGGGGGAGTCGCTTGTCTGTTGGGTGAACAATGGTCCAAAAGGGCAAAGCTGGGAATCATGAAGCCCATGCTGTTGTCTCAGAACCCAGGGGAGGGACCCATATGAGCCGAGGCTGATGTACAACGTACAGAGTAATGGGCTTAAATATCAAGTCTCTCTAACTGTCTGAAAGAGGCCCCTGCAGCCTTCATTATCACCACCCGTTCTCTGCACACCAGATGGGGTGAGGGAGTCATGGAAAACAGACAAGGGATAATTATTATCATCTTATCTGTGTAGGACTTAATGATCCTCATGCTACTAGAGCTAAATTTGGGGAATCTTGACATTCAAAATGAAATTGTCAGAAGGACCGGGTAAGGACAGAGATATCTGAAAAACAAACAAAACCCAAAAGCAACTCCAAAACTTTATTTTGGCTTTTCCTTCACGGAGGAATTAATCTCCTTCACAAAGAACCAGCTCATTTATTGCACACCCCTGGACTGTGTTGAGATGGTAATGGTACTAGGAGGAGGTTTACAGACTTACAAAAATTTCTTTAAAAGTGAAAAATAAAAGCTGGGCATGCTGACACACACCTTTAATCCCAGCACTTGGGGGCTGAGGCAGCAGGATCTCCATGAGTTCAAGGCCAGCCTGGACTACATAGTGAGACCCTGTCTCCAAACACCAAAGCAACCCAAGAAGAGTGAAAAATAAAATAACCAAACATTCTTATGCTATTATTTGTTTCTTCTTTGTAAGAGAAAATCTTTTTAAATTTATGTCTTGCAGTCTAAGAAACTACTTTGAAGATAGCTTTACACATTGCCTTATCTATTGACATTCTCTTATTTTGTTATGAAATTGTTTTATTTTTTATAAAATAAATTATTAAAAGTGGAAGTCAAAAAAATCTTTGGTTAAGTAGTATAGCAACATGACTAAACTCTTACGGAGCTACTATTTTTAATTTTTTTTTCTGTAATCAGCTTCCAATTATATGCTTCATATTTGACTTACACAAAGAATGCTATCAAAGTCTTTCTTTGATTACAGGAGTTATGGCTGGAATGCCTATCATTGTAGCTCAAGATAATAAACCAATAAATAAATTACCCATCACTCTTTTGGCAACAGTTTCTAAGAAACTGTGCTTTATTAATTTGATAATTTAATAGAGAGACAGATTTTGATTATTTTCATACATAAATCCTGTGCTAGGCTGCATGAAGGAAGATGGTTTTATAATAAAGTGCTTAGGCGGACTGCCAGAGAATGTCATTGCTAGAATCATCTGACCTAAGGTCTTTCACAGATTAGGAAATGATGCCTACTGGAATCCATCAGAAAAAAAGTGATGTGTACTTAATCCTCTCGTGCCCAGTTTAAGCCCGGCATTTCATTAACTGTCCTATCTGCTCTTCTCCCAATATGCATTTTCCACATCATATCCTGTCTTAATTCTGCCTGGTTTAGGGCCAGCTGAGTACTCAGCTCATGTCATATGCACTATCTCTGCGTCGCTAGCCCTGCCTTTTCTGAGTATTGGCATTGCTCACCTTAGATTGAAAGGCTATGGAGAGTAGTGTTATCTACACAGGCATAAACAGCAAGTTTCCGGGATTACGATCTCATACATGTGCTTTACTAGCCCTGTGACCTTGAACAGGTTGCTTAGTTGCTTTACATATTACTCCCTTCAGTTATAAAATAAGGATGATAGCGTACAGACGTTGTCAGGTTTTACAGGATAACGTATGCAATCCGCCGAACAAATGCAAAACTAATAAGTTGTATACAGAAGTAGTAAGATGAGCAAGAGTAGTAACAATAGTAGTGTGGTATTTATATGCAATGGAGTACTACTCTGCCATAAAGAGGGCTAAACTTGTTACTTGGACAAAAATGGATGCACCTGAGATCCTAACATTAAGTAAAATAAATCACACCCTAGTTTAAACACTATCTCATAAGAAAAGCCCAAAATTAAATAAAGAGCAAAACAAAAGAGAGAGAATAGGAAACAGAGAGACATCTTTTGCAAAGGGGAAAAGGATCAAGAGATGAGTTAATGTGGGGTGGAGAGGAGGACGAGGGAAGGTAAAAGGAATTAAGATGCGTTCTGTGTGTATGTTCCGACATCATAAAAGGAGCATAATCATTCTGTTCTGCAAACATGTGCGCATAACAAAAATCTAAAAGAGATACAAAAGAACAGCGGGGGATCCGAGCAGAAGGAAGGACTCATGAAAAGTAGAACACATGACAGAACCTGGCGTATCTTTTGTATTGGTAGAAAGTGAGTGATATAAAGTACAACTACCTGGAAAATCATTGGGCAATTGTTTATAGGCAATTTTAACACGGTATCATCATTTCTATGGTCCTGAAATGTATACATTGACAAAAAGACAAGCTGCTTAATTATTCTTGAAGAAAGTCAAGGAGGCTGTCATAAAAGTAATCACTTTGAATTCAATGTTCACAAGGGTTAATTGGTATTTTTTGCGCAATGCAAATGGAAATTGTGGACAGACAGCAAGGTGCCCAGGATAATGAAGATGTATCACTAAAAGAAAAGTTCGCTTCGTGTGGCAAAAGAGACACCTCTAAGGATAGGTGAGAGAGGGGCCAAGAGCTTTGTATGTCGCATTGCTCCCAGTGCTTTGAATTTTGCTGACTTTGCAGCCCTGCGCAGGAGATACCCTGTGCAGCAGGCGTTGTGCACAATGGGTGTTTGACCACATCTTGTGAGCTGTTCAGAAAATAGCGCGCCTAAGTCACAGGGACACAATGTAATTCCTGAAGTTTTTCATTTCCTCGGGTAAGGAGGTTAGGCCATTGTTTTCAGTGACTGCAACACTACTTTCAGAGAAGAAGAAAATACAATTGATCAACACTCATTAATTATTATTTAGCCTTTACATTAATTATTTAGCCTTTACATCACTGAATTCAGTAAACGGGGCTACACAGTCGGACTACTGTCCTCTAATTTAAAGGAATTGTGAGGAAATAGCATAGTTGACAAAAACGGGTTTATTTCAGGGCACAATTTAAAAAAATGCAACACTCTATAAAATAATTAAGGGAGGCTCAATTGAAAAGGATACATTGTAATGCTATGAATATTTATGGATCACAGAAAATACTATACTATTTTCTTTCCTAAAGAAATACAAAGAAAAATTGATATAATATGTTGATTAGATAGGTTCAGAGATGTAGAGATTGGTACTGTATATAAATGTATTTCTAAAAGCCTTTGCAAACTATCAGCCACTGAAATGATATTGTTGATGTTGATATTAAATTATTGTACTCAACAAATTAAATTATTATATCCAACAAAGCAGGAAATTGCATTGAATGGGAACTAAAACTATTTTTCCGCTTTTAGGAATTTTCTAGCTTCCATATTAAGGCAAATGTTTCTGAAGTGCCAAGATTTCGTAGCAGCACTATCTTTTGGAATTACTTTTAATAGGAACAGGTACTATCAAGGCTTCTGAACCTTTGTTTTAATCAGTGGCGCTCCAGGCGAATCCCCCAGAGCAAGGGGAAAGGAGCAGAACTGGGTGAGCACACAGATCATGGTCCACAGCTCCACAGATGAGAAGACAAGCAACTGATTTCATACCTTCAATAGGTTTTGGTACAAAATGTGAGGAAGGCTTGGTTTTCTTCACTCGGTTGCCCTTCATAATTTGACCTTCTTTATTGAGTCCTAGAAACCACGCTCGGCCTGACTCTTGCTGGCGATACAACGTGGAAGAATAGATCACGTAGTAGTTCTCAAAGACAGATTCCTTAAATTTGCATTCTGGGGTGAAAACATCCTGCAGGAACAAAGTTAGAGAGAGAGAGAGAGAGAGAGAGAGAGAGAGAGAGATTTAAAACTGAATCAGCAAATGCTTATATCTAAAAATCTAAAATCGGGATGTTTTACAAAGACTCATTCATTGCACAAAATCAAGAAATAATATTTCCTTTCTAAAAAGTCTTTATTCTAGTGAAAACAACTGCTCGCACATCACAGACACGAGTCATTCTTCGGGCAGCAATCACTGAAAATAGTGCCTAAGTCCAAAATCTGACACCAGCATATTTTTTAAGTGGAAGTAGTAGTTGCCGATGCATCATTTCAGTGGCCCTTAGCATGTGAGTAAGGCACTAGGGTTTATACCTGGGAATTGAACCAAATGCCACCTCAGCAAACAGCCACACCCGATGTTTTTGAAATGGCCGCTCTATACGTGCAGAAATCTGTCACAAAGTCAAAGCTCATTTCGTCAAGTCACCAGTATGCTTCTGATTTGCCTAGTGTGAGTGGATTTCTTTTTAGCTTCTTTAATATATGTTTACTAAATGATCAAACTCTCATCTATAAATACGAGGAGTAAGCAGTAGATAAAAAACCTGCCATTATACTGAAAAATCCTTGATGTAGCAGAGAACGAGTTTCAGTACAAGAGGAAACCTTAAGATCCTCTCCTTCAGCTCCGTCATTTGCTAAGTGAGACAACCAAAAGGTTGTATGATTAATTCAAAGATACGTGGAAAAGAAAAATCAAGTCAGTGCCAGAATTCATATTTATTGCTTTATAATCACTGCTTCTCAAGTTAAAACTGCTCGTTTATTCTTCCCAGATCTTGTTTAGTGCCTTATTTATAGATTTATAATCAATAAAATAAGATCATACCTTAACATGTCAAATGAACGAAATGCATTTTGTGGAAAGGAAAAAAAAATCTTTTCCTTTCTGAGAAAAGCAGTAGAAAAATGTGATAATATCTTCTTCAGCTCCACCTAGATAAAAATCTTAACCCAAGCATACAGTGGTCCTGTGCCTTTCTGTGTTGTGTACTGGGAGAATTCAGTGTGATGCCTTCACAACCTAATGCCTTTACACGTGGAGGTGAGCTAATGTTGAGTTCGTGGAGATTAAGATGAAACTAATTCTCAAAGGTGATACTGCCACACACATTCCTTATCTTCATTTGTAGAGTGCTAAGAAATGCATAGACAGAAGACTGGTAAGCACTGCCCCTGATTTAAAAAGTCCTTATGATTGATCTTATGTTATAACATTATTGACCAAAAAAAATGAGACTGAGAGTGGAAGTAGAAAGGCCCTTAGAGATATTAGAAAAATGACAGTTCCTACAAGGCATTAATATTATTTTATAGGGAAGCTAAAACTTTGATCTCCCAGAGTCCTCATTTTTATGTGACCTGACTGGGTTAAGAGCCAAAGAAATAAACAACTATACAATAGCATTCACACCTGCCATTATGACTGCAATTAACTACAAAGCCAGTAAAAAGTGTTGATGAGGAAGAGGAGATACTGAAGCTCTCACACACTGTAGAAAGACACAGCAGCTGTGAAAAGTAGACTGGCAGTTCCTCAAAAGGTTAAACAGTTCCCATGTGACCCAACACCATGACTCCTAGATATGCACGCAAGAGAAATGAAAATACACATCCACGTAAAGACTTTTACATGAATATCCATAACATGCTACTCATAATGTAGACAAGAACAAAATGTCTATTAACTGACAAGAAAAATATGATATATCTATATAATGCAATATTATTCTCCCATGAGAGAGAATCAAGCATCGATTCATGTGACAGGATGAGCCTTGGAGCAGTAAGGTAAATGGAAAAGAACACACATGAAGGCCACGTGTTATTCGATTCTGCTTACACAAAAGGTCTGAAACAAGCGCATCCAAACTGGAAAGTAGTAGATGTCAAAGTCTGTTGGGGTAAATGGGAAATGGCTTTTTATTTTCCTGGGGAGAAGAAAATGTACTGAGATCAGAGAGTTGTGAGATGTGTAGGAGTCTCTGAATATATTAAAAACCATTGAAGCACATACTTTTAAATGAATTTTATGGCATGTGAATTAAATATCAATCCAAAGGAATCAGAGAAACAAAGTAACTAGAGAAATGAGGGGAGAGAACGGAAGCTTTGCACATTCCTTGTCCTGCCGCACTGAGCTGAATAATTACCCACTGTGATGGGAGAGGAGCTGTAGTGAGGCTTCAACTCCATTTGTGAGGACAAAGTTCAGTTATTGCCAAGGAGAGGGACAAAGGGAATGCAGTTCATAAAACTGTACCATACAGTGATTCACTTTATGCTATGCACTATTCTGTTCTGCATTGCTAGAATGAAATGCCTGGGGCATCATAACTTTATAAAGAAAATAGGCTTATTTAGCTCACAGTTTTAGAGGCTGACAATCTGACCAGCACAGGCCTGGCTCTGGTGATGACTCCATGGTGGATGGCGGGATGCGAGAGGTTAGAGAAGGATATGACGCCTCACTACAGGAAACCAGACAGGTGTAGGTCTCCGGTCCCTTCTGAGGGCGTGGCCCCATCTGACCTAAAGACCTCCCACTGAGCCACACCTCTTAAAGGGCACCCCACTTCCCAGTATTGCCACCCTGGGAACATACTTTCAACAAAAGACCTTAGGGGTGTGGGGTATACTTTACGTATCCAAACCAAGTATGAGTAAGGTAATTTGGAGCTGATTCTCATGTAGGACTATACTTCAGAAGACTTAGGAAATGCTTCAATTTTGATAGAGATTTTTATTAGTTTTCTTTTTGTTTTGTTTTATTTATTTTGGCACCGGGAATCAAACTCGGGTCCTTGCGCTTGTGAAGCAGGTGCCTGCACCACAGAGCTAAATCCCTGGCCCAGTTTTCTTTTAAAGCCAAACTGATCAAAATAATGCTAAAGTTTATTTCTAGGTCCAGTCCAATACTAATAAGCATAATATCATCCCTAGAGGCAAAGGGACTCTTCAACATTCAAGGAATAAATTCTAGGTATAAAATTTCAGACTTTATACTAGGAATTGGAAAAATATGTTGGACAAGGAATTGCATATAAATATATATTATCAGTTATATAAAAAGACATGCAACTTACAGTTATAAGAACATACCACGGAAACATGCATATATATGTTCAAATATATATATATATATTGCTGCTTAGGGATAGGTGAATTTGCTGCCATTTATAAATTAAGTAACTAATGCATGTGATAATGAAGTAATTGCTCCTAGTGTCTTTAAAAATCAGAGGCAGATCAGATCCTTTGCTCCTAAAATGGACTCCTGGCTGCTGGTTTAGAATTTTTTCCAGAGCCACACTTTGTTTCCTACTAAACTGCCAAGCTGCTTTTGATGCCAATGTTGATTTGAGCAAGCTTTATTCATTGTCATAAAGACCACATCGGCCCAGTATAATTACTAGGCTGTCATTTACACACAAGGAAAACAACACCTTCTTTTAATAAGTAATGAACTCCCGTGTTCCCATTTAGTTTCACAATGGTTCAATGCCCCCTCCTAGGAACAGGAAGAGCCCCGGATATTGTACAGGGACTGAGGTCCTGGGGCCTAAACCAGCAATAGCATTAAGTAGAGGCTGGGTCTTGAATTAGCACTGGAAGACCCCATAAACAACCTCAAGATCTTCATGAGAACAGAAAAGTCAGGTGCAAGCACACCAGTTAATACTGTCCCAAGGAACTACACAAAGAGTCAAATACGAATCCAACGGTTCCTACCTAACTAGGGGGAGACACGTCATACAAAAGCATGGCAGGAACGTAGTGGCGACAATTTTGTGAGCACAGGCAGTCTTGACTGTGGGGAAAACCCGAAGGTCACTGGGACAGCTTGGATAGAGACCCGGGTGCAGCCTTTGCAATATCCTTGCAATTTTAATTTCAATATAAACCTGGGCATCAAAGAATTTATACTATTTGCTACTATCATTCCTTCTGTTTGATGAGAAATGAGAGTCCTAGCATTGGAATAGCAAAATTTTGTTTCTGACTCTATACACATTAGCTATGAGACTTTAAGAAAGTGACTACAGGCCTGACTTCCACATTTTTGGGGATATAAATGAGTCATTTTAAGGAAAATGTGTTAATACCGATGGAAGCACATTAAATACTTTAGAATCCATGAAACCCTCAAATTATCATTCAGAAGTTTTCTGGGTGCAGCAAGAAACTTATAATTAATCATATAATAAGACAGTTCATGCTGCGCTTTTGTCACACTTGTTTATATCTGCTCCAGCATCCCGAAACCTATGCCACAGCTGTAGCTAGAACCAGTCACACATACACAGACATTTTTGGAAGTCATCTAAAGTTTTTGGCAGAGACCTGAGTAATCGCACATATTCAGGAGTTCAAAATACATAAAATGAGCCCTAGGAATGACAATGAATCTAATGCTCAGTGCACACAGGCAAACTTGGAGACACAGCTGATAGAATCCTAGACCACCTTGATCCAGTGCACACAGTGAAAGCAGACTCAACAGTAAAAGGAGTATTTTTTTTTTCTTTTCAACAAATAACTAGTGGTCACAATGCATCTGTTTTTCTTTATAATCGTAAGCTTTCTCTTCACTGTCAGTATCAAGGCAAGGCTTCCAGAAAAACTAGTAGATACAACAGACTCATCACTTCAAGTTTATCATGTGCATGGACCTCGTGAATACCATGTTTGAGTTTGATAGTTCTCACACTAAAATGTTCTGGTGTTCATCTTAAGATGACCTTGACTTTAATGGCATATGAATACTTTGACATTTGTAACATGAATTTTGATCACTTATTCTTTTAGCTGCAAGTGCACAACTGGATTCTGCTCTAGCACTGTACCACTCATTATGCAACTGTCTCTTTTTCACAATTCAATTACCTACCTTGCCCTATCCTTACCCTCAAAGTAAAGACCTCCTACCCAGTTCAAACCAGATGATGAATGAATGCTGGATCACTACTTCAGCCCAACAGGATCACTCAGTACCCTTTCCAGCATCTCCTAATCCTATCTGATTCCAAAATAGTCTCTCTAGAATTCTCTGTGACTCATGAATTCATAGTTTCAAACTCCACATTGATCCTCTTCCATGAATTTCTGTTTCCTGATTCTAGTCTCTTCCCTCAGATGTCTGATGTCTTATACAACTTTTTGGCTTAGAGCTTGCAGTTGCCCAGCCTAAGTCACTTCCCTCTTGGCCTGCTACGGCTGTGCCAGCACTGGCCCCTCCTGTCCTTCCTGTGGTGTGAGCATCATGAAGGACAACGAAACAAACACTGCGATGATATTTTACTGAATATATGGATAAAATGCTGAATTTATTCAGGGTTGACTCCATCAGCAATCTCGTTTTTATCAAAGGCCACCTCCTTACTAAGCCCCACATCCTAACAAAACTGTAGGTTGAGCTGTGTTCATGTCCCTGTCTCCACCTCTCTTCTCAGTAGGACCAGCACCATTGAGCTTCCAGTTGACTCAGTTACAGTTACCTGTGCCTGCTTTAGTTTCTCATAATGTTTGATATCACTGCAATATTTAATGTGCTCCGTCTTGCACCATGAGGTTTTTCTTTTGCTCGCATAAACTTTGTGGACGTGAGTATGCAAGACAATGTTCCACATCGATACTTTTTATGAATCACAGTGCTTTAGCCTCATTGTTTCTTATTAAAGAAAATATTAAGACCACTTTAAGTTAGGGAAACAACATGGAGTTCTGATAAAAGAGAAGTAATTGACAGTACTGATTGTACTTCTTTGGTGGTGTGATCCTGAATATGCCATTTAATCCTGATAAAAATCTGCATTTTTCTACATAGCATGAGCAGCATTTGTCATACTAAAAATATGATGGAGATTAAGTAAAATTGCAACTATTGCTTCCCAAATCTTTGTCCTTCAAATCATTTTTTTCTTACACAATTAGCTAACAGGTGCAATGTGACAATTTTAATACCAATAGCCATCATTCATTTTTATATTACAGGTAGGCTTTGTTCAAGCTGAAAATATAATGCTTGTAAATGATGTAATTTATTCAGGAAATTGTATTTTCCCTTCCCTCTTTAAATTACACATCCCATTTATTGTTTACTCTTCAGAATCATATAATGTGCATGTCTTCTTGGTTTTTTTTTACTAATAGTACATGTCAAACTTCCTAAAGTAAAGCTAACCATTTGCAACTTCCTATAATCGTTATATGAAGGAATAAAGTGAACAGAAATAAAAGAGAAATTAACGGTATATGCTTCCCAGAAGAATCATGTAAATTATCTTATCAATTGCCTTATTATCCATGGACAATTTTCCACCTGACTTTGAAAGTCACTTAACCTCACATAAGCTCAGCTTGGTGCACTGTGAGCAAAGACAGGGTACTCCAGATCCACGGGTTGTAAAGATCAAACTACACATGACCTTTGAGAGCTCATTGATACGCACACAGTCTGCACAATTATGTGAACTTATTTTACATAGAATGCTTTAACATCAAAACTCGAAAAGTTCCTCCATTTTAGCATGCCATCTGCTTGAAATAAAGGTTTTGGATGGTACAGCATGTTATGTGATTGAGGTATACTTCTGCTTTTCATGCAAAATAATACTTTCCAACCTGGTAGGAACACAGGCTTTGTGTAGCAATGTACAGTTAACACGGCTAAAAGCTATTATAGCCATGATTTAGCTGTGTCGCATTCTTTGCAGATCCCCATTTCTTCCCCACTTCTGTGGCTTTGATGATCTTTGTGACTTTGATGGAATGAAGGAATGAAGGGCTGGACGGATGGATGGATGGATGGACAGATGGACGGATGGATGGATGGATGCATGCTCAATGTACTCCAGCCACTAGTCTTAAACACAAGAACCACATTTTACTTCACATCTCTCACCATCCACAGCTGTTGCTCTTAAAAAACCTCTCCAATTCCGACTTCATTCCGGTCACTGCCTAAATGTGCCTGCCTTAGAAACACCTGCCTTGACCAAATTGTTGCCTACATTAGCATCGCCTCCAATCATTGTAATCCTTCCTTCTGCTTTTTCCTCTTTGTAGCTCAACACTGCCTGATGTTAACATCCTTATGAAGCTGGTTAAGGTCAATGAAGGTAGGCATCAATGACAGTTATATTCCCTTCTTACCCTGAGTGCAACTTGGAATTGAAACATTTCCTCCAAACAAAATGATTAGGTGAGGATATCTTGATGCCTGGATTTTTACTCCAATGTACCCCTAAGTTGTGTTTAAATTGGAAAGGTTATTTTTCACTTATGTTCCCAGTTTCTCTAAATGTAAAAGAAAACTGCTTTTACTTTTAACCTCCTAAAACTTTATCATTCTTCACATTAACCAGCTAAATGACTACTTGAAATTAGGGAGTTTGCATAAACTATTATTACAAAAAGCTTTAGCTATCTACCAAAGAAATGGTGGTAATATTTACAAAGTAAATAAAGAAAAAATCTAATCAAAGAGAATAGTCTTTGCTATTATATGAGTAATTATGACTAATGGTCTCTTGATGGTATGTAAAAATTGCTAAATTTGAAACATTTTCCAGTACAAAGGCCATCTGATTTCAATTTTTCTGGTTTCATTAAAACCCAAAATATAACCTATTTATTATTATTATTTATTTTTTATTGTTTACAACAGAATCTTACTATACAGCCTTTGCATGTCTTGAACTCCTGGGCTCAAGGGCTCCTCCCCCATCAGCCTCTTAAGTAACTGGAATAACAGGTATGTGCTACAGCTCCTATCCACTCTTTTAAAATATGTAGCCATCTTGCCTGTGTCCTGTGCATTCTTATTTACCATTACTCTGGTTTCAGTATGAAATGTCTGCCAAACTCTCTGGTATTGAGAGTTTTATCACCAATGTGGGAATGTTCAGAGGTGGGACCTAGAGAGGTGACCAAGCAAAAAGGCATTAAATTCATCAATGGATTAAATCAATGAGACTTCATTAGCTGAGTGGAATCTTGCTGGAGGAAGTGAATCAATGGAGCATGTCTTTGAAGGGTCTACGTCTCTCTCTAGCTCTTTCCTTCCTCTGTTGCCTGGGTGCCATAGGTTGAGTGTCTTTCCTTTGCCATGCTGATCTGCCGTGAAGTTTTTGTCTTGGAACCAGCCAATGGCAGACTGAGACCATGAGCCAAAATAAATCTTTTTCTCCTTACAGTTTCACATGTCAGGTATCCTGTCCCAATAATGGAAGAGCTGACTACACAACTGGGTTGTATGTAAGGGAGAAAAAGTCAGAAAGTATTGGACGATTCACAAGTTGCACACAATTTCTATCCAGCAACTCTAGAGTAGATACTAGCAGTTCCTCTGGTTATAACCTTTGAATATTTGGTGGTGAACCTTCTGGTTTGTTAACTTCATTAATGGCTGTTAGATGCACAGAACTTGAAATTTCTTGGTATATTAGAAGCTGCTTTGTTAAATCTGTTGTCAGACATAATGATATTAAATCAAGCGAAAGAATCATTATTTTCCAAACTGACAAAAGGCAAAGAAATGCTAAATTAAATTATCTCAGATGAAGACTTTTTTTAAAAAAACTGTGGTTGCTTTGGTTAGAACAAGTCTAATTTTGTAAGTCAAAAAAAAAATGAAAGAAAAAGAACTGTGTAGATATGGAAACCTTTGTCTATACATGTTTCAGATAATTTTTACTGGAAAATTACTCAGAGCTAATTCTTCTAAAAATAAAGGTTCTTTGTTAATACATTCTTTGCAATATCTGACAAGACAGAAAGGTAAATTTATATCATCATAAAATAATGAAACCCGCGGTGTGCCCAAAATGTAACTTTAAAGGTAAATAGATGCAAATATTAGAATTTCTTCTTTTTTGACCTTGAGCAAGTTATTTGGTTTATTTGAAACTCAATTTCATCACATGTAAGTCAAAGCCAACCATACTTTTCACTGTAAAATTGTGATTATTAAACAAGACAAGGAAGGTGCATCAGACAGATAGCCTATTGTTCACTTTCTTTGCTCCTTGTAATAATTTTTAGGTGATAACTGATATCACAAATGAGAATGGGTTAGCCTCAGCAGTAAGCTTAGAAAAGCCACTTTACTTCTGGAATCCAAATAAGATGTCCTGTATGTGTCTTGTCTGTGACAAGTGAATCAAGGTTACCTTCTATTGAAAGATGCCACAGAAAAATACCATCATTTCTCTTTCTGGTAGAAGACGTTGTTGCCATGAATCAAAGATGAATGACACAGTGATGTCAGGTTCTTACCACGCCCTAATGAAGCACAGTCATGCATGGACACTTGATTTCACCTCCAGCAAGAAGCCTGCAAGTGTCTAAGTGAGGAAGGTGTTGGAAATGGGAGAAGGTTACTGGGTAAAGTGATATGTCATTTTGTGTCCTGTTACAATTTGCTGTTACTTCCTGAAGTCTCAATACTTCTCAAACAATATACCTGCAGCAGAGATTGGAAGAAACCTGCAATTCTCCATGTGAAACATCACAGGTTCCTAAGAAATGAGCACGTGTGCAGTGTGTACCAAGAATCCTACTGTGACTGGGTGTGACTGTCAAGGTAAGAAGGTTACCCCCAACACATCCACAAAAGATGATGTGTGTCTCTGAGGCCCCGCCTTTGTCTTCCTTTCTCATTCTAAGCAGGAATATATAATGTTGTCTAATTCTTGTATATCAATTTAAAACCTTGCCTTTGACTTTTGAAATCTATTTTTCACACTCTGTCTTCAGAAATTATCGACTGAGGCGGGGAAATATTGTCTTCATATGAGAGTTCCTTAATTTTAAGGCCATGAACTCAGAGAAACTGATACCCAATTTAACTACCCAATGTAAATAATTGCAAAACTGAACAAAACCATGAATCAGCAGTTTGCAAGAAGTTGTCAGCAGAAAATATAGGTGGTTCATATTTCAGGAGAATGACAGAAACTAAGCACTGTGAGGGCTACATCCAAGCCCCGAAATGGGAAATGAAACTACAGCTGAGCTCTGTGGCTTGGAAGAGTTTGGGAGGAGAGGCTGGAGCGTGGGATAGGGACTTGTGAAACAAGGTGAGTGAGACCCAACGAAACAGGGGCCAGAAGCCTGGGAATTTCCTGAAGATTTGGGACTTGTGGATAGACTGATTAAGCAGAATGAGATGCCTCAAGGTCCAGTGCAGATCAGCGGCTGTAAGACTGATATGGGAGTTTGCACAAGACTGGGAGATTCAGGTAAGGTAGTAAGAAGAGGCCTTGAGAAGCATATTAATTGTACATTCATTGGAGACCTCCGAAAGATTGCCGTTTAAGTTAATAAGCACACATTGGGTTAGCCTGCCCTCAACCCCAGACTAAAGACAGAACTAAAACAGTCAAAGACTAACCACATACACACACACACACACACACACACCCAAGAGAAGAACAAAAAATATTGGTTTATTACTTATCTAAAGGCCAGACCAAAATACACCCGTATTATCAACAGATAATATCATATACTCTCCATCCTACCACATATATGTGCAATTTAAAGAAACGTGAAACATGGTGTAAATAGAATAATGACAGCCATAATGTTTCAATTTGCTGGGTATGGTGGCATGCAACAGTAATTTTTATAATAAAAATAAAAGTGGTTTATAATGTAAAACAAATATGACATTATAGAAAGGAGGGGAACTTAATTGAAATATGCTGCTTTAATGTTCTTACATTTCACAGGAAGTATTTTAATATAAAAATAAGTGAAAATGCTGCTATACTCTGTAAAGCAAGAAGATTATAATACAAAGGAGTAGAACTACGAAGACAGTATATGCATTAAAATGAAAGACTCAGAACTACTGATTTAACAAAAGCAATAAGAGGAGAGATGAAAAATAAAGATGAAACATGAAAATGTAAAACAAATAGATGTGACACAACCATATCTGTCGTTGACATTACTATACAGTTTCTACTTAAAAGGGAGAGCCTACCACTCTGAACAAAATGCAAGCCTGTGACCCTGCATGGTGGTGCACGTGTGTAGTGTATGTTACTCAGAAGATTGAAGCAGGAGGATTCTAAGTTCAAAGTCAGTCTGGGCAACTTAGTGAGAATCTGTTGCCAAATAAAATAATAAGAGGGACTTGGACTGTAGCTCACTGCTCCCTGAGTTCAAGCACCAGTGCCATAAACAGAATATTAAAAAGCAAAACTCAAAAATAGTCTGTCGAGAAACCATACCCTTAAATTCCTCTAGGGTGAAAGGAAAAGTATGAAAAGTACACAGTATACCTATATAAATCAACAGTAGGGAGAAGAGGGAAGGTATGCTTATCTTACACCAGACAAAAGGTACTTCTAAACAGGGAGTAGAACAAGACATAAAAACTTCATAATGCTCAGCAAGTGTCAGTGCATTGAGACTTAATAGACTATTAGACATAGTAGTCCTACAAGTGTATGATAAATAATAGTACAGTACTTCATGTACATGAAGCAAAAAGTGATGTGCCTAAAACAAGAAATGAAATAACTCCAAAATCATAAATAATGATTTTAATATTTTTCAGTAATTGTTACACTGCAAAATTCTTAATAATATAGAAAGTATGAACAATATAAAACCACCAAGTCTAATTAATGTTATAGAGTACTGGGCCAAACACCTGCAGAATAAACACTTTTCGGTACATATAGAATGTTCAGCCTGATAAATACTGGCATACAAAAATCCAAAAGACTGATGTTTGAGTACATTCCCTGTCAAGAAAAGTCCCTGAATATCTGAAAATTAAGCAACAGATTTATACAGAACTCATGGGTCAAGGAAGAAATCATAGGAGATATAAAAAAATAGCTCTAACTTAATAATAACAAAACAAAGAATACCAAAATTTTTGGATTGCAACTATTGAGTGCTATTAGAAAACAGAACTAAATTATTATAATGTACATATCCTGTGATCTATTTCCAGAAATCTTGCCTATAAATATATAGTAGCACATATGGAAAATGGAGTATATTAAGATTATATTCAGGGTAAAGCTGTTTGTGATAGTGAAATACTGAGAACGATTTAAGTATCCTTCAGTATGAGATTGGTTAAATCCCAGTATTTCCACATGTGGGATATGGTACAACATTGGATGATAATGAAACAGTTCATCTTGTATTGTTCTTGAAAGACCTCTGAGACATATTATAGAATGCTCTCCAAGACATAAAAAGGCAATCTGTAATCATGTGCATATTTTATACATACCATAACTTGTATTAACTACAAATACATAATTTACAAACATGTTTGGAGCTGTTATCATTTGTGTAAAATACATTCATACAATGCAAACAGATCCTTGTTTGTATTATGCTGGAAAAATCTCTTGCAATATACAGAAGAAGCTAGCAATAGTGTTTGTCTCCTGGGAAGGGATTTGGGTGGTTGAAAGCTCAGAGGTACAGACTTACTTTTCTCTACACATGGATTTATTAGTACTTCAAGTAATGGGCTATAGGGTTAAAACTGAGGGTCAAGTACAATTAACAGACTAGCTAAATATCACCTACATACCTCAAGTGTTTAGTACAATTATGAAAACAGGTTTAGTTTAAATGTATACATGTCTTATAAAATGGAGACTTGGAAATGGAAATGTACTTGCTCACTCATACAACAGGCAGCATCCTCAAGGCTATGACTACAAGGATGTGCCACGAGGCTCCCTGACAGGAATGGGAGGTTGGATCACTTTCAAGGGAGGAGATGAAGAGGTCGTGGGAATTGGGGAGGGAAGCAAAAAGACATAAAAATAAAGAACTGGCACAGGTTATATAGGTGAACCCACTCCACACAAGGGTTGTACACACTATGTACTGCAAACAGGTACAAGAAAAGAGAAAAGGAATCAAGGGATGGTTGGAGGATGGAAGGAAGGAAAGAATCGGGGATGAAAGGAGGCATTAAGATGTGCTGTGTGCTGTACATGTACCGACTTCCCCCCGGGAATGCAAACATTATGTCAGACGCAAATGTACGGATCAAAAATTTTAAAAGAAAACAAATGGTACTTTCTTGTGAAAATTACTGAAAGGAGATCAATGTCCATTAAGAAAGCAGCCCGCAAATGGACTGGTTGGGTGAAGGAAGGAATGAGAGTTATCTGGCTGCTTACCTTCAGGATCCCAGTGATTACGTCACCAGAAGTAAGCTAGATCTCAATACTAGAGACATATATTTTAAACTAAACAAAACTCATCCTTATGTGAAATCTATACCTTTACTCCTTTTAGATCTTCCATGATTTGGATCAGTCTCAGCATCCAACCGGCTCCAGAATGTTTCCTCTACTACAGCCTAATCTTGTAATCAAAACCCTAGAGAATACTGTGTGCTTTCCAAAGAGGATCTCATTTAATCTGTGAAATCCAGCCAGGGGCTTTTGATGGGGGGCAAATCGTCAGTATAGACACGGCGTGTACGGAGGCTTCCCTGCCACTGAGGAGAAACAACTCTAGAATTCCACTGTGTTACCTGCCCCCTTGTTGGGTTTAAATTACACTTGCATCGAAAAGAAGTCTTTCTGGAAGTGATGGCGGCGCTCAGTGAGTGGAACAGCTCTCGGGGAGGGGCTGCTATCACGGTCCAAGAGTGGGAGGTGTGGGCGGTGATGTCGCTGGGAAATACAGCAAACATCACAGATCCTCGGGATCAATATGGAGGCAATGTAAGATTTTTTTTCTCTTTTCAAAAAGGCAAAGCAAAGGAATCCCAGGAAAATCGCGTGCACCCCGAGCATGAGTAGACCAAGATCTCTTATACTCCTAGGAGTGCTATAAACTCAGACCTCAAAGGCTCAAGCAAACCTGCACCAACTGTCACACCAGCCACTTCCATTTCAATAGGGCCTCGGGAGTAATCTGCTAGACAAAAAGCCTCCATGGAATGGAAAAGCTAGAGCTGTGTTCTTTAAAAAGAAAAAAAAAGACTGCCACAGTGCATTTGCTATGGAGAGGAGGCCTCAGACAGGAATGCAAAGTAAGGTAAACCTGTTTACCACTAAAGAGGACAGCAGAGAGAGAAAGGCAGCACTGTGTGCTTTGCTTTAAATTCCTGTGTTATGAAACACCATTTACTTCTCTGTGTTTTGGACAGACTCATTCATATGAAGATATTGCAAGTACACTTGTTTGATTTCAAAAAAATGGCTAAAAGCAAATAAAACTCTTCAAGTTTATCGTTATTATGAGCATCTTTAAAATTTAGAGCTGTTCTAGGTCTCTTTAAAGATGTTCCAAGTTGGGAGCTCAGAAAAATACCCTTTATGACCACCTATGCCTCTGCTGCTATCAAGAAATCAAACAATAACAAATGTTGGTGAGGTTGTGGGGAGAAAGGAACCCTTCTCCATTGTTGGTGGGAGTGCAGACTGGTGCAACTACTATGGAAATCATTATGGAGATACCTCAAAGAGCTGGGACTAGAGGTTCCATTTGACCCAGCCATCCCTCTTCTGGGTATCTTTCCAAAAGAATTGAAAGAATCATATCCCAGTGATGTATGCACACCTATGTTTATAGCGGCACAGTTTGTAATAGCTAAACTTGGAAACAGCCCATTTGCCCTTCAGTTAGAGACTGGATAAAGAAGATGTGCTTTTTCTATAAAATGGAATACTACTCAGCCATAAAGAATAAGAAATTTGAGTCATTCATAGGAAAATGGATACATATTGAGGATATACTCCTAAGTGAAATAAATAAGTCACACATGTATAAATACCGAATAGTTTCTCTGGTGTGAATAAACGATAATAGTACATAAGATCCTAATGAGATGATTGACAATGTGAAATAGGAAGAAAAGGGCTAAAGGTGTAGGGAAAATGGGAAGGGTAGGGGAAATGTAATAAGGGAAAAGAAAAAAGTATGAGAAAATGAAAAAATGGAAACAAAGTGTTTGTAAATGGGGAGGGGAGGAGAGGGTGAAGGAAGGGCAGGGACAAGGGGAGAAAATGAGAACCAAGACCTGTCATGTAAAGGTACAAGATCCCAGCAATGACTGTGACTGCACTGTATACCTAAAATGTACCAATATATTCAATAAAATTCAGAGCTGAAAATATAGTCTGGTTGTCCATTTAACAGGAGACAAAAGGAAGACCAAGCAAGGAGAGGAAATGAGCTAATCAAGATGACGCAGCCAGGTAGGAGCAGAGATCAGAGTGGAGCTCTGTGTAGCTGATCTGCCCTCAGCTCCCATGCTGGGTGCTTTGGTTTTGATTTATGTACTTTCCTCGATTAAAAATGGCCAGTAAAGTAGGTTTGTACTTACAATTTTGCGTATTTCCACCAATCAAATGACTCTGAACAATGTAGTTCAATTAATGTAAAATTAATCACTTAGGTTAACTATTATTGTGTATATATTTTATTTTAAGCAATGTTATTATAGTTTAGTATTCTACTCTTGGCATTTCATAAACTAGGTATTTTTAATATAACAGGAGGCAAAGTCAGAAAGAGTGACTTTTTTTATAAAGATATTTTTGAAATCAGAGTGCCTTTGATGGATGACTATAACCAGGGAAGGTAAAGGGAGAAGACACTGTGTTTTGCAAAGTGAAACTGGTATTTCTGACGGTGAGAATGTTAAATCACAGAGCAAGGGCAGCCCTCCAACTAGTGAAACTTAGTTGTGTGGGAGCATTGGCCAGGGGCATGAATGAGATGGATATGAAGAAATAAGGGAGTTTGGGGCCCACAGCTTAAAAGCTTTTGGAATACATAGTTAGAGATTAAAAGATAGCCTATGGGACCTCAGTCTAAGTAGACACAAAACACACTGTCTTGGGCTCAGAGATGAAGCTCCATAGTTCTATGCCTGCCTGGAATGTACAAGGCTCTGAGTTCAACTCCAGGTACCGGGAAAAGAAAAGAAAAAAAAAACAAAACAAAAAACAAACTCAAACAACCAAACACACACACACACACACACACACACACACACACACACACACACACACACACACACACGTTGCCTTAAGGAATGAATGCTACAGGCCTGTTCTCCCCTATACTCTGGTTTATTACTTAGATTGGCCTTAAGGTCATTCACAGAAGAGACTACCCTGACCTTCCCTCGTCCTTCCCCTATCCTCTCCTGAATTCCTGTAAGACATCCTTCTTTTGTCCTTTATCCTTGCTTCCTGGTTCTATCAATAAAAAGTCACAGAAGCTTCAGTTTAGGCTTGTCTTTGTGAGGCTTTCTCATGATGAGGTGTGTCGGATAAGGGCAGTACCTCCAGGCCTTCTTGGAGTTTGTATCGGACATTGAGTCTGAGTAAGCTCTCACCCTTTGTACCAAAGCACAGCCGCAAACTTTCACATAGTTGTACTATTGCCCAATGGTCCTAGTGATGTACATTTTGAGTTTGTTTCATTTATAACTCAAGACTTGTGACTTAATCCTACAGTGACGTTCTCTATCAAATTAAAAGTTGACATGTCTCTTACTCAAAATATCTTCTTAGACCTTATCTAAATGGTAGACCTATATTGATTCCCCACACATGAACACTTCATTTTCTATCTTTTCATTATGAAGTGTTTCACTACATGTTCATAAGCATAAGCTTTACCCAGGCATGGATAGGTCCCATTCTCTTTATCACCCGATGGTTGGTCACTTCATCTATGTGCATCCACCCTAGGGAACGACTTGGTGTACAGCTTCCGTCTCGCATAGATTCTGTGACAGTTTACATATGTCTACATTTATTGGTGCTGCTCTTGTACTTCCATGTGAAGCAAGTCTTCCCAACTCTACCTGCAAATCCATATCTCATCTACTTTTGGGGGGCTGGGACACCAGGGATGGAACTCAAACTCAGGACCTTGCACTTGTGAGGCAGGTGGTGGCACCTCTGAGCTACCCGCCCCCGCCCTCATCTACTTTTAAATATCTCTTTCAAATCTGACTTCCGTCCCACAATCTCTGACATGTCAATGAAAATCATTTCTTCATTTTCTTACCCCCATGACAGCCATTCATCCCTGGGCTCTCTTCACAATGACAGTTACTTCATAATTCATAGTATGCGCAGTTGCACTCACAACATCATGAGGACCAACTTGTGACCATGGTCTTTGTCTTGTTTCTTCTTCAGTTTTGTGCTACATTACACAACTACCAGCCCCTCCCAAAGGTGTTTATCAGTGGTTGGGAGGAGGCATCCAATCCGTTCTAAGTGTCTGGCATAGTTTGATAAAACAGCTTTGCTAATAGTGCATTAAGCCTATTGAAGAGATCTCTCAAACCTCAGCTTTCTTTGAACCAAAATAGCAACAAAATTCTAAATGTATGCCTTTTAGCACTTTCTTGAAATGTTTTTTAGGGACACTTAAAAAGTTACACCTTGCCGGGAGTGGTGGTGCATGCCTGTAATCCCAGGACTCAGGAGGCTGAGGCAGGAGGATCACTGTGAATTTGAGACGAGGCTGGGTTACATAGTGAGTTCCAGGTCAGTCTCAACTACACAGTGAGACCCTGTCTCAAAGTCACCCCCCCAAAAAAAAGAAAAAAAAGAAGAAGTTACACCTATTAATGGATCAACAGTCTAAAAGGAAATAACCATTTATTGTTTTAAAAATATTTCCTTGTTAGTAAAAAAGAAATAAAACATTAAAACATATAAACAGAAGGGCACATTCTTAGTATCGCAGAAGAAACTCAGGAGTTCCTCAGCATCCTTTCCGCGTTCCACGTTGACTTACAGACACAATGACTTCCTGTTGAGTTTCGGTAAGAGACACTCTTTCTTTCTTGAATTGAGAATCAGTTATACAGAAATAAAAATGTACTTCAATTTAGTAAAAGTTATTAACCTGAATTATATTTGCATACAGATGGTATTCTGGGCCTTGAAGAATATATGGAATATGCTAATGCTTCTTTGCTAATGTGAACACTTAGGGAATTATTCGTGAATCATTTAACCCTGAATTCATTGTTTTGATACACCAAACTGTCACATTCATACCTACACAGCCTGCCACTTTGCATAAAGACTTAGGTGTTTGATATAGACATAGTGAAATGTATATGACATTCATATCTACAGTTTTGCACATATAAAGCTGATTAGTAGAAGCTTATCAATTTCATTTTTTATAAATTCATTATAGTAAAGTCATTGTCAAGGAAATAGTGAATATAAAAACAATTTCCTCTTCAGATCAATGATTAAACTATTAGTTCAATTTCTTTTTTTTTTTCTATTTCTTTTAAATGTCATTTTGTGGACTGCTGCTTTATCTGAAAGTGAAACACTCTGGGATCATTTATGCTTTAATTCCCATGACCTCTATAAAATATATAAAAAACTTTAATGATGGCTTCAAAATTAATGAAAAAATATGGTTTAATAGGAGTCATATCTATTCTTCTATAAATTCTTCTATCTGCCCACAATTTGAATTTCAAAGTTTGGGGTTCAACTGTTGATAAGCAATTAGTATTTGCTTTTCTTGTCTCTAAAATATTGCAATATGCTCAAAGATAAGCTTTCTATTTTCAGATATGTTTTCAGCTTGGGATTTTGAATTTCTTTGCGCCTTAGTATTTGTCTGGATTCGTAGTGGCCGAATTGAGGCAATGCGGAATTTTTCTAAACCAGACTCCAGCATGGTATAAAAGGGAAAGACCCAGCACTGAAAGCCAAATGTAATACTTAGTCTGTTCTCTTAACTCAAAGCCAAGTGGCAAAGTGTCACAGCACCTCACCAATTTAGCTTATGTTCAGTATGAATAGAATCTGACCATTTTCTCTAATAGAGTCAGCATGCAAATTTCTAGCATTCAACTTTTGAAAAGCTGTATTTAAAACTACTGTGTGGGCAAGCAGAACAATATGTGAAGGAGATATTATGCTAGACTCCACAAGTTTTAGTTTCGGATACATACAGTCAGTCAGTTTTTTTAAAAAGGCGAAGATTTTAACAATGTCTCTTATAATTTCTTGTAAGTGGACCAATAAAACCTTCAGCAAACTTCTGTTTTTCTGTATACATTTTATTTATGAATAAGCTAAAGACAGGATTGCCGAGGTAGGAAGAAAACGAGAAAGTTAATACGATGTTGACAAAGTAGTATATTTAGTATTTAAATCCTAGGTAGTCATTGAAACAATGTAAAATTCATGTGGTATCTCAGTAACATTTAAATTCTGTCCCTGTTTCTGTCCCTGTTCTCATCAGTTAATGATGTAGAGACTGATAAATGTCTCCTGAAAATGAAGGATTTACATTTTCATAAGGAACAAGTTTATGAGATGAAATTTTCTTCTTGAACGAGGACCAGGATCAAGAAGGGTCTGTATTTGAACCTGGGAGTATGAATAAAATCTGCAGATGTAGAGACTAAGGAAAGGGAAGAAAATGAGAAGGAAGGAAGACAAACGAAGAGAAGAGAAAAAGAAAAAGAAAGGAAGAAAAAGAGTAGTAAGGGTTCATCCACACTGAGGGGTCTTTTGTGGTTAAGACGTCACGGAAATGAAGGGCAGCAGAACTACACGTGAGGAGACAAGAACAGGAGGGCAAGCGGGCCTCCAGCATACACAGACATTCTTATTTCAGGCCCAAGATGTGAAGAGGTATTTTTGTGAAACTGAGAACCAAAGAACTTTCCTGAGGGTGGTTAACCACCCCATGACTCATTCATCTAATGAATTATTTTATTTTCCAATAAAACTGGTTAAAATCTAATAATTAATGATCACGTGATTGTCTGACTTACCCTTGAGGCTCAGAGTCAGCCTGACATACAACAGCGTCCAATGTCAGGAACTGTGAGCAGTGGGTTCCACACACCCGAATGCATTTCAGAGAACACGATTCTATCCTTCAAAGATCACTGTGGGATTCCAGACTGAGCCTAGGCACATGCTGTTCTCTCAACTTTAAATTGTTTTACCAAGGTGATACTTAGCCTCCGATTAGCACTGCTTCCTCTAGGAGGCAAACTGGTGACTTGGTTCCCACAAATTCGAGGCCAGTTGGTGTCACCAAGAGAGGGAGAATAGAAATATTAAAAAAGAGTCACTAAACTTGCTGAAAGTTAGGCAGAACTCTTGAAGACACTGGCCTAGGAAAAGACTTTATGAACAAATCCTCAGTAGCATGGGAACTAGCACAAAGAATCAACAACTGGGATCTCATCTTATTAAAAAGCTTCTGCACTGCAAAAGAAACCATCAACAGAGCTAAAGGACAACCTACAATGTGGGAAAAAATTTTACCAGCTGTTCCTCAAAGGGCTCTTATCTAGAATATATAAAGAACTCAAAACAACCAGTCCCCCCAAATACAAAGACCTGATTCAAAAATGGACATCTGAAATGAACAGGCATTTCTCAGACAAAGAAGTAAAAGCAACAAATAAATATATGAAAAAATGTTCCACATTACTGGTCATTTGAGAGATGCAGATGAAAACAACACTGAGATTCCAACTCACCCCACAAAGAATGGTTGCTATCAAGCAATCAACCAATAACAAATGTTGCTGGAGTTGTGGAGAGAGAGGAACCCTTCTCCATTGTTGGTGGGAGTGCAGACTGGTGCAACCACTGTGGAAATCAATATGGAGATACCTCAAAGAGGTGGGACTAGAGGTTCCATTTGACCCAGCCATCCCTCTGCTGGGTATCTTTCCAAAAGAATTAAAAGAATCATATCACAGGGACATATGCACACCCATGTTTATAGTGGCACAGTTTGTAATAGTTAAAACTTGGAAACAGCCCATCAGTTGGAGACTGGATAAAGAAGATGTGGTTTTTCTCTAAAATGGAATACTACTCAGCCATAAAGAATGAGAAATTAGAGTTATTCATAGGAAAATGGATGCATATTGAGGATGTACTCCTAAGTGAAATAAATCAGTCACACATGAGTAAATACCTAATAGTTTCTCTGGTGTGAAAAACTATAGTAATACATAAGATCCTAAGGTGTAACTGACAATGTGAAATGGGAAGAAAAGGGCTAAAGGTGTAGAGGAAGTGGGGGAGGGGGGAGGGGAAAGAAAATAAGGGAAAAATATGAAAAAATGGAAATAAAGTATTCGTAACTAGGGAAGGGAGGAGTGGGTAAAGGGAGGGCAGGGGTAAGGGGAAAACGTTACAACCAAAATACATCATGTAGAGGTACAAGATCCCAACGATGAATGTAACTGTCCTGTAACCCTAAAATGTACCGATAAACTCAGTGAGACAGGCCAAAAAAGAGAGGGAGAATCATGGGTCCCAAGATTACTTTTTCCGTTTCTTTTCACTATAGTTTCAAAAACTGTACTTAACAGTTAAGAACAAAGCTTGAAGGGTAAGGTTGGATTAATTCCTGTGTGTTATACCTGCATTAAAAATACATTTTTGTGAGAGAATCAAAGGAAACACAGGACTCTGATATCCAATACTGATTTACTTCTGCCTCTGCAATTTGTCAGATGAGGAAAAACTAGTAAGTTTCTTCCCTTCTTCGAACCACTCTTTTAGCACATTTAAAATATTTAGCATATTTGAAATATTATACGTATTTTACAATTTGCTAGATAAAAGATTTAAAGAAAGAAAAGCCAGGAGGTTCAACGTACTTTGGAAAGAACATTGGTAACTCCCCAGTATGAGTCACACATAGGTTTCATCAGCTTTGCGAGTTCACAAAATTTCACAGAGAAATATGATTTCTAAACTTTCATGAAAAGGCTGAAGTTTGGGCCACGCTGAGTCTTCACTCCTCCTATCTGATAGTTGCTTGGAATTTCATGACCTGGGTTCCCCTCCCAGAATTTTGGGAGACTCACCTGGGCCTTTGGCAAGATAATATCTAAGAACCCCTGGGCACACTTTCACTCCAGCCAACAATGTGTAGACTTTCCAGTACTTGGCTTTTTCAACATTTTCCGTCACACTGGAAATACCTAAAAGGCTCTTTGATAGCTAAGCTTTTCTTTACCTGCCTTTCTATTTCACTTCTCACACTCAGAGTGACCCAATAGAGAAAAACAACATTAATGAGACATCTCTATAGAGCTAACTTCTCCTTAGGCGGAAGGGCATACTTTTCAGTAAAACTGACCTGTACGAAAAGAAATGAGCTGGTTATTGAATTCATTCCTCTCTGAATTTAATTTAAGAACTGTAAATCTGACCAGGCTTTTTCTTCTCTCTTCCCTCTGCTATGGGCTGAACTGTGTCCTACTCGATTTGTAAATAAAACATATTGGAGCTTTCATCTCCAGGACCCCAGAATCTGAGTGTATTTGTAAACAGACGCTTTCGAGCACATTCACAACTGGCCATAATTTGTGTGTCTTGCTGACAGGCAGGTCTGAGCCACCAGTGATCCATATATAATTGTGCCGTTGGGCAGCATGGGACAGTTCGATCAGGGGATACAAGATGCCAGATAGGACTCATGCAGGTGTCACAGGTAGCTCGAGCCAGCAGGAATGTGTTAAAGAGAGGACTGCATTAAAATGAGATCGTTAGAGTAGATCTAAATCCAACCTGACCACTGTCCTTATGAGAAGGAGAAATCTGGACACGCAAAGAGACACCAGGGAGACCCAAGCACAGAGGGACAACCACGTGAAGAGGCAGCAAAAGGGAGGGGTCCCTCTGTCTGTCAGAGGAAGCCAACCCAGCTGCCACCTTGATCTCAGATGTGCAAGTCAAAACCTCCAGAAAATAAATTTCTGTTCTTTGAACCACTTGTCTGAGGTGTTTCGTGATGTCAGCAAGCAGGTTGTGCTAAGACCTTTGGTGTGAAAGTTGGGAGAAAGGAGGGAGAAAACAAATCCTGGCAAACGCGAGAGGTAAGGAAAAGTTCCTTCTTTTCTAGTGTGAAGAAGGGCAAGTTGAAAGAACTGTGGGGAGGTTCGATGTAGAAGGAACAGGGCTTTTCATTTTGGTGGAAGGTGAAAATATGTGGAAATTACGCTGCCTAAAGTTTGTATTTTTATCCATATAATTTTCCAGGGTCCAATACAATACTCAAATCTTTGTAGCTATCATACAAATAATATATATTTAGCAACAAGTGATTAAACAAAAGCACCTCTTACACATTGCATCTGATATGAATTTTGTTTCAAAAATTCCCATGTGCATCAATAACTATTTTAAAGGGCAAGTGATTAAGTTATTTAAAATATTTTAAAGCAACCATATTTTAGAAGAAAAATTTCTCTAATTATTTAACAAAGTTATATAATATATTTTCCTCACTAACCAATTTTGTGCTTATTGGTAGACCCTGACAATCTCTAATCCCAACTCATTTCTTACCATCAATATTTTCCCATTAAAAGCACCAGAATACAAACACAGTAATGTTAGTGAAATTCTCATCAATTATAAAGTACCAAGTATTTGCAAAAGATTACCACTAGTGCTCCTTTTTCTGAAAAATGATGGCCATTTCCAAAGAACATTCATTGTTGCTGTCTTTCTTGTTAAACTACAGAAAGTGTGAGCTAAAAAGGAATAATTTGGGTGGTTAGACAGAATTGGTGTAATGGTATCCCAGCAATTCTTTCCTGGAGGGACATCTTTTCCATTGGTACCTCTTGTGTTCATGACTGCCATGATATGAAGTGGAAAAGTGCCTTCTTAAGTGAAGTAATGGAGGCCTACAAGATTACAGAGACAGCAGAAAGATCAGTGGCAGCCGGGAGTTAGAGAGGAGGCAGAATTAATACACAGAGAATGCTGTGAATGATTCCATAATTGTAGATACACATCATTTGACATTTATGCAAACAGAAAGAATGTGCAACAGCAAGAGTGAACACTAGCATGCACTGAAGACTTCGGGTGATGGCTCTACATCAGCGTAAAATCGTTAATTATAACTAATGCACCATTCTAGATGGGCAGTGTTGATGATGGTGGCTGCTGTTCCACTGTCTGGGCAGAAAACATTTGAAAAAAATCTCTGTATCTTCTTCTCAATTTTTCTATGAATCTAAAACTACTTGAAAACCATTGCAAGCTTTTTAAAGATAATAATAAAGCCCTAAACAAACAAACAATATACAGGAAAGATATATAAACAAGGTGAGAGTCGTTCCCCAGAAAATAAGGCAATTGTATTAAATAATTTTAAAGCTTCATGTTATCCTGTGTTTGTCACACGGATGCAGGATAATTCTGAGTGTTGTTTCAGCATGCTGAGTACTCAGGAATGGCACAGTTGGCATAAACTGGTGAAACAATATTTCAACCTCATATAATGCCAATATCTCCTCATTGCCCAGTAAGTGAGGATCTATGAAATCAGAACTGGGAGTCTTGCTCTTCAATTTTTCCTCAGTGAAAGGAAAATAAGATTACTGGTTTCGTGAATTTCTTACAGGAAGACTAAAATGGAAATACCAAGCTATTGATAGTTTACTTTTCCATAGAAAATTATCTTTCTTCCTTGTATTGTCTCTTATATCTAAACTTACACACACTTATATAGAACAAAATCAATAAATATGTGTCTTTAAAAGGTAGGCATAAGAAACATCACACTTACAAGAGGTTTTTGTTATAATTAGCAATGATATTTTCTGCTTTCCACACCCACACTGCGCATTCACTTTTGCGGGGGTCATAGAATCAAAATACTTTTATATTTAAAGGGTAGAATATTTGATTTTTACAAAGAAGTAGTCCCTGAGTGATGAAATTATTTCCTCAAGGTTCATTTTTAGGATGAAAATAGCCAAGTTCAACAAGTATTTGCGGATACCTGTGACTATTATTTACTTTCATACTATCAGTGGATAGATAGATAGAATGTCACTCTGTACATACTGAATCGAGATGTTTATCATTTTATATAGGATGCATTATGTATTATAAAACTGCCAGTGAAAGTAGAATTAATGACAATATAGTTATCATTTCAGTAGCAATGCCAGGAATATTAATAGCACCTGCACCGAGTGCCTATGTGTTAGATTTTGTTGCAGGACTTGTCCTTGGGGGAGGTGAAATACATAGATCAGAATGAGACCCTATCCAAAAAACCCAGAAGTTTAGTCTTCATGGCCTGAGTTCCCAAGACTTAAACCATTCGGGGTACCATGAAAGGTTTCGCCCATGCCATTTGCAATCTTAAATGTTCTAAATATTTCAGTCATTCCCCATGCTATGATCTGACGTACTCCTGGTCGTGGTTGCCTTATACTACATATGTTCTGGCTTGGCAGTGCCCCTAGGAAAATGTGACTCTGAGATAAGAGTGCCTATCTTTAGACACAATCTCAGCTGAGCTGAGAAGAGAACAACTTCAACCCTTATGCCTTGGATTCCGTACTGCTACTATCACCATCTTGGTGTGAGGCTGGCAGAATCCTCAGGGAGGGGCTTGTTTTCCTTTGAAGGGAATAAAGAGCCCGCAGCTCAATAGTTTCCTTCTAATCAGGTTTCCCCAGGCAGCTCTCTTTATCAATAGTCCTACGATTATGATTTTTATTTTATTGTATTATACTTTTTGGTGCAGGGGATCAAACTCAGGACCTCACACTTGTCAGGAGGGTGCTTGTGCCTCTGAGCTACATCTCTGGCGCCCTTTTTAAGAATTCTTTTGCCAGCAGCTTTCTTTCTCTTTAGAATTAAGGATTATCTTGGTTGGAATTAAATAACATTTCCACACTACACCCTATTCCCTGTGTCATCTTCAATTTCAACACAATTTAGTCAATATCACGACTTCAGTTTTCTTGGGATGAGTCCATGATCCATGGTGAAATATGTTTAAACACTGAGAAAAAGCTGTTTCCCCCTTCCTTTCTGGGCATTTTAATTCCAACTACAATAATTCATAGACATAGCACCAGAGTGGCTCCCAGGAATACTAGTGGTTTGTCAAGCAAAATACCTGCCACTGGCTTACCCTCATGCCTCTGAGTAAATGGTATTGGTCCTTTTCAAGTTTTCTTTCTGGTAAACGGTACATACAGGCAAGCAGTTGTAGATGGAATGTGGGAAAAAAAGAAAAATGGCATTTTCCCATCCAAACTAATCCTCGCTCCTCCTAGCCCATGTAGCACAGTGTATGTGCCTCCAACACAATAAAGCTGGGAATTTTAAACTGTAGTCACACTTCCCATAGAACATGTAGTTTTCTGTTACTTCAAGGAGTTCATTTATATGAAGCAGAAACCCAGTCAAATATATCAGAAATGTATAAAATGTAAAACAAGACATTTAGGTCATTATGATTATCTGGCAGTCTGCCAAAATTGTCAAAAGTTTGGGCTTCAAAAATGCACTGAGCCTGTCCAGCACAGAGGCTCAGGGAGGAGGAAGTTCTCAACCAGTGTACGACGGTGTCTGTCCGGAGCCACCCGGTGTCAGCCTGACCCGGTGAATTGGGAGGGTTGAAAGATCTGGGACGGAGGAGACTCTACATTCCTCACTAATGAAAGGAAAGCACGGTGTAGAGTCTAGCTGATATTGATAATCCACAGCTATGCATCCAAGTTACTCCAGATAGAATTCTTGCCTTCACAACTCTCAGCCTAAGAACATTCCAATGTGGTCTCGGTTTCACACATAGTGTGATCAGAAAACATGGTGAATGATTAGATTTTTTTTTTTAATCCGTTACAGTAAAAGACACATTGCCATTAGTCTCCCTCCTTACGCAACCTTCTGCTTCAAACACATTTATTCCATCATTCTTGCTACTTTCTGAAGCAGTTCAGGAAATCATGCTGTGAGTATCTTTGGTTCTACTGTCCTGATGCCTGAATAGATTCTAAACCTTTATTTTTCATGGCGATTTTAGCTTTGGGGAAGAACCAGAAGTCACACAGTGCCAGATTCAGCGAATAAAGTGGATGAAGACAGGCTGTGGGAGAAATTCAAGCCTCGCTGGGCCAGGTGCACCACACTGCTGTCTTCTGAGCAAACTCGAAGACCTCTCTGAGGCTGAGCTAACTCGCCTAAATGCATAAAGGCTGGTCTGACAGGCTGTACCTTCACCCCTAGTCCGTGACTCCTTCATCTTGCCCAAGAAAAATCACCCCACTATGTGTCGAGCCAATAAGATACCGCCCAATGTTCCCCACTACTGCGTAACCTATAAGAAAGTGCCAGGTAATCATATGCTCCTCCCCCATGGTTGCCCACATGTAAGCTTTATAAGCCTGTGCATTTCCTAAATAAAGTGGAAGCGTTCCAGAAACCTCCCCGGAGTCTGCTTGGTGATTCTCCACCTTACCCTCCCAGTCCGAGCTCCCGAACCTAACTCCGCAGACCAAGCAGCAGAGGATAACAACACGCTGCAATGTTGTTATGAGCTTGCCTTTCCGTTGGACGGCACTCAGCAGAAGTGTCCACCATATTTTTTTCACACCTTGTAAAGACATAGGAAAGGGCTTGTAGAAACTGCTTCAGAAAGTGGCAAGAAGAATGGCATCAGTGTGTTTGAAGCAAAGGGGTGGGTTTCGATGGAGATTACTGGCTATGCAGATTGCCCTTGTACATTTAGATGTTTGATATCCTAAAAATAAAATACTCGATATCTGGCTGAATCATTCATTTTTACCCATGAATAACATACTGATATATCCCAAGTTTGTTCCATTTTTTCCTGACAGAATAATCATAAAAATATACCTTTGTTAATAATAGTAGTGCACATGTAATGATATTACTCTAGAATGTTCTCTTTCCAGATGAGGATTAAGATGCTAATAAAAAAAATGGTCCCAGGTACCACAACAGCAACAGAGCTTTGCTGTTTTTCGGATATTATTATTTTCTTTGTTTTTGTTTGTTTGTTTTGTTTTGTTTTTAATGGAATGTGCTGAATGTCTATAATTTTGTTCAGATGACTGCAGAACCTGGAAAAGCTCTTGCTGCTATTGATGTCTAACATACTATTATTAGTCTTTTTATATAAATATAAATATAAATTATATATATACATATATATGTTGAGTTGGCATTGTACAGAAATGGACAGCCATATTGGTCTAGAAATGTTAATTTATTTTTATTTTTATTTATTTTTTCCATGTGTACAGCGGTAACGCACTGTATGGAATATGTAAGGTCATATCTACGTGGGTTTAATTACAGAAACTAATAAAGTATTCTCTAAATAATGAAAAAAAGAATAAGATAAGACTATAAGAGCAAGAAGCAATTTAATTATGTTCAGGGACCATTTTCATCCCCAGAATTAAGGATTATTTAATGTTACATCACTGCCTTTACTCTTTTACTTTCCTTTTTAGTTTTATT
>NW_022900924.1:46699041-46828650 GCF_012274545.1 Fukomys damarensis | reverse complement strand
AAAATGGAAATAAAGTGTTTGTAAATGGGGAGGGGAGGAGGGGGTGAAGGGAGGGTGGGGACACGGGGAAAAATGAGAATCAAGACCTGTCATGTAAAGGTACAGAATCCCAATGATGAATGTAACTGTATTGTATACCTAGATTGTACCAATAAACTCAATAAAAAACTTAAAAAAACAATAATAGTAGTGCAAAAATCAATACTAGGAACCTCACAGAGTTTCTTCAGTTTGCATTCAACCATAACATGAGTTATTACAAAAATAAGATATGTTTCTAAATACATGGATTATTTCTCTGCAACATGTATTTTCCAGATTTGTTTAATCGATAAGAAATTAAAATATTCACAGTACCACTAATATTCACTTTTAAAGCTAAAGAATTTATACGGAAAAGATTCACTGGATGCCTTCTTGGATCAAACATTGCTCAGGGATGAGGTAAAAGGATGATGCTGAATGTCCTCAAGCAGCTTACAGTCCAAAGGAGAGCAGCATCTCTGCCTCTCTTCTGCTGTCCAGTGTGGTTCTCGTGGAGCCGATCTGGAGTGGTCACTGAGTCCCTCACATGACCACTAGAGCCCACCAATTGCTTATCTAATTCAGTAAAGCCATCTTAGATGCTGAATTTGAAACTCAAAGGAAACAAATCATCTTACATTTAATTTTTAATTAGGGTTAGGGTAATTTTTCCTAAAAGATTTAGTTCAACCCAACTAGTTTCCACGTACACGATCAAAGAGAAAAGTCAGGGAGCATTAATTTTAAAAGATAGCAAAATTGTATTTTGAAAGCTGGACCTAATATTGAATTTTGCTGTGGTTTTCTTTTGTTGTTTTTTGGTTAATGGCCTGGGTAAGAGCCACATTGTATAATACCTTGAATATAATTTTAAATGGAGGGGTTAAAATATAATAAAATCTAAAACTCTGAAAACAAAAATTTTTGTAGACAATATTGATACAATGCTACCTTTGATTTTTAGCCAATATTTAGAGCTTATTCAGTAGGATTGGTGATGGTCATCAGCAATATATTTGATATTCAAACCTACTGTACATAGAATTAATTCACATTTTTTATTTTCCTTCAGGAACAGCACTCTAAATGTAAACCATTGAGGTAGATTTGACAGCATTTTGTAGCATTCTTTTCCCTATTTGTATCTATTTAGATTTTTGTGGAAATCTGAAATTCTTCAGTACATAGAGTAGGGTACAATAGAGTAAAAGTATAGTCTAATTTTGCAGTGACTATATTTGCAATGGCAAGTGCATTGGTTACAGATGATAACTTACATAACAGTAGATTCAGGAGAAAAATCTAAGGAAAGGTCATGTTCCAAAGATATTTCCATTACACCAATTTTAGTACCTAAAAATAATAATAAATCTCACTGTTCTTAGTGGCTACTGTGATTTGGATGAGCACAATCTCTATGTTAAAAGTACATGGTCAGATCTCTGTAAGTCTTTCAGGAAAATCCTAATATGAAGAAAAATGTATGTTGAATGAGATTGTTGTTAATTATGCATTAATCTCTATGCTTACATAAACCATTACAAATATTTACTGTTAACCTCGGATTAGTAATGCAGTGTTAAATGCTTCTTATTTTAACTAATCTTTAAATGTCTTTAATATTTTGTTTGGAAGAAAGAAACCAAGTGTGAATTATATAAGATTTAATTTTGAGTGTCACATCATTTGATTTGCAGTGCTTAATTGTTCTACTTCCTTTTCTGTCTACTTTTATAAAATGCTTTTTGTAAGTACCATAAATGCCATAAGGGATGTGTAATTCCCTGCTTTTGAAATGATAAAGGAAAATCTACATGTTTCTCTACTGTCCTGGGGATCCCAATAGTGCCTGAGTCCCCAGTGAATTGGTGTGCTAATGTGATTAGTAGAAAGGGGGTGGGTCACAGCCTTTGCAAGTCCTTTGTGAGTTAATTTTAGCTTCCCTAACGTCAATGTATTTACTGTCAATAGGTTTAATGGCATAGTTTTTGTACAATTTTTTTCCAATCAACTTTATTAAGAAGTACTTTACATAAAATAAAATACACATACACACACCCTAATAACCAGATGGGGAACATTTCTATAACCTCAAAGTTCCATTTTTCTTTTTTGCAGTGATCTTAAACACAGAATACATATATAAAATTTATCCAAGATTCTAACACAGCAATCCTAACCTAGACTTACAAATTGCAGATCCTTGATTATTCATGTCTCTATGCATCTACAGATCTGCAATTTGTAAGTCTAGATTAGCATTGCTGTGTTAGAATTATGGATAAATTTCATATATATGCTGTGTTTAAAATCTGCCCCCTTTTCAAGAGTAGAATATTTCTGGTACTTAATTAGAAGTGAAATGTTCACTGACGGCCACAGGGAATTAATAGCCTTTAAAATGGACAATATTTATGTTTTTAATTATCTTGCTTGCTATTTATTTTCCAAACTTTAACCTAGGTAAAACTAAAGCTGCAGTGAAGATGGAAACCACCAAATAAATGGATACAAAAATAAAATTGGTAATAATGCTCCCTGAATTTGTAAATGTTACTTCACCTCTCATAATGCCTTGGGCACAGATACATCATTGGTAAAACTGGGTGGAAGAGAGGTGACAAGATATTTTTTAACATCTATTGTGTTGTGAGCATAAGAGCTTATGGGTGTAAAGTGTATCACTAAGGACTGTGAAAAGGAAAACTGAGTAGAAAGTGGCATATGAAAGATGTAATAAGAGTTCAAAATGAAAAGTCCTTTAAATACGATGCTCCTCAAATTCCTGAGACTTACAATTACTGATATCATCACTTCACAGTTGAGACACAAATAAATGAGGAACATTTTGGGAAATACTCATTATAATGAAGAGATAAATTGACATGTTTGTGTCTACCGGCAAAGAGAATTTTCACCTTGTTTATTCAGCCCTGCTTTGGACCTATCCAATGTCTTAATTCATTTACTTTCTTCATTTCTGGGCAATAACTCATTAGCAGACTATCTCCAGGTTATGTACACTTTCATTCTCTAAAATTTTACAAATGTGCTTTTCAGAAAAATTAGAATCAACTTAAGCAATAAGCTAATTTAGCTTATTTCAATCTCATTTCAAGGAAATCATGTGCAAGATATGTAAACAAGTGAGAAACAGCTGAAATGATCAATGCTGACTTTCCTTAGTCTCATTTTATCTGTTAAATGGGGCAAAAAAAGAAAAGGAACAAGATGATTTCAGAGACCTGCCTTTGATTAGAAAAGGAAGTGCAGACTTAATACACCCAATTGTGCTCTGACAAATCTTGTTCTATTCCTATTTCACATTTGTCAAAAAACAAGAACCAAGACCTGTCATATAAAGGTACAAGATCCCAGTAATGAATGTATACCTAAAATGTACCAATAAACTCAATGAGGAAAAGATATCTTGTTCTATTCATTCACTTTAACATTTCATTATATAATAACAATCCATGTAAGACATAAAGCAATAGATCAGATCACATATACTACACATTTAAGATTTCTTGCCTTTCTAAAGTGCAAAGAGGTTGTAAGGACAAGGAAATACTACTGTATTTAAATTCCAAATAGCTTTACGAAGCCAGCAGACAAATGGAGAGCAAACACCAAGTCATCTTCTTTGGAAAGTGTGCCAATATAGGTAGATAGCCCAGATGGCTAAAGACTGCTTTCAGAACCATGGCCTGCATATTAGGCATAAAGAAGAATTGTTTGGCTATCTGAGAAAAGATAAATCTTGCAAATGGCTATTAAAGGACACAAACAATATTTGTTGGCAATCTGAAGAGACAAGAAAAAATTGTCCAGTTGTTTATGAGATCTAACTGTTCCCTTTTCCTTTGAAAACAGGGAAGACAGAAGTAATTATATCCTGCAATCTTATACCAGGAAAGTTGAAGAATGAAAGCCTTACAATGTGCATGGAACAAAAGGTTTCTTGGTTGATGATTGGAATGATTCTTATGTCAAAGGCCAATCGCTATGATACACTGGCTGAGAGATTAGCAAGTCAGCTTCTCAAAGATGAAAAATTTGTTCTCTACTCTAAGAAAGAGCAGTGTTAAAGAAATCATCGTTAAAGAAATTATTCATGTTTGAGAATACAGAAAATCAAAACCCCATAATGAACATTAATATGATAATGAAGTAGGAGTGAAAGCACTTACTATGTAGTATTTTATTTTCTTTTTCAGTTTAGTGCAGAAAATTCATTGAGAAAAGAGATAATACGTTAGATATTCATAAGAAATGAAACCACTATGTAGGCAGTGAAATACAATCTCATTTTATTTTCCTTTTATATACACACTAACTCCTAGAACATGTTCACATGCCTCACATGTATAGGTTATAATATCAGTGAGTTTTTGGTGAGGTAAACCTAAGCTACCAGTAATTGGCCAAGCTGTTTTAGACAAGATATGCTCCCCTTCTCTGTTGGCCATACATAGGATATGAAACCAGGGTAACAAAATTTTATCTAGACTTTTTCTATCACCAAGAGTTTAGTTGTCTCAGATCTGTGCTCATGTATTTCAAAAAAGTGATTCTGTTTTTCAACTTATTGATCACAATAACAACCATCCTCTCTTACACGAAATAGAAAAACAAAGCTTTGTGTAAATAAAACAAAATGACACTCAGCAGGCTGAGGCAGGAGGATCACTGTGAGTTTGAACCAGCCTAGGCTACATAGTGAATTCTAGGCCAGTCTCAACAACATAGTGAGACCTTGTCTCAAAAAAACAAAAACTAAAAAATAAAACAAAATGAGGAGATTGCTTCAATATTTTAAGAGAAGGTGAAAAATGTCTCATTGATATCCAGGTGAAAAAGTTACTAAAAGCATCCAAAATTTTCATAATGAGAGCTACAGCCCCAAAAGGATTCAGATAATCCATCTGTTGATTACGAAAGGTCATTTAGAGAACACCATTGGTGGATATTTCTTTATTCACTTAGCTATCTAACATTTGGATCCTTAAGGAATAAAATGAAGACTATGCCAAATTCCAGGCTCTAAGCTCTGCTTTATGCCCGCACACATGATTACTGTGATTTTCATTGCTTTCTTCAACACTACCTTGTCCTAGAGTCAGGTTTTGACAAATAACAGATGACCAATAAATTTCCTCAGAAGAATGTGTGGATGGAAGTGGAAAACAACAATTGAAACAGAGATTCGGTGGGGTGGGGCAGAGAACACAGCTATCAAGGAAGATGTGAATGTACACCAACACCACAGAGCTGTAGAGTTAATCTCGGGGTACACATCATTGTTCAGAGATCGAGCACTTGTCAGGCAAGTGCAAGGCTTGCGGTTTGCTCTCATAGGACCACAGGAAATATTACTTTCATACAACTAACACGTCCCTTTAAAACAACGCAGTGCTCATGTCTGTAATTCCACATAACTCCATGGTGTAAGCCTCAGGACCAAGGCTTTGGAAGCGGGTTTAATTCAACTCAGGCCACACCTCTAGCAAACCACAGAGCTGGGCCTGGAAATAATCTCGTGTTTATCCCTCTGAGTAGACCATCAACATCAGCTTGTAAGTGGGAAACTCTGTTGTGTTGGAACTCATTAAAATCAAGTTTACATTTGTATTAACTTAAGAAGATATTTATTTAACTAGATGTCTCATTAGCTTATTGGAGTCATTACTGTTTGTCAGTCAAGGGAGAAAATGAATGAATAACTTTCAGAAGAGAGGAACAAGCAGGATAGTAATTAATGACTTTGTTAATAACAGATGCACATTCATGCACAGTGATTTTCAGATATGGGATGTATACTTACAGTGTCTGGGGAAAAATATTCTTATCTTCCATTTAGCAATAACACATCTACTAATAGTTTTTTAAATGCAATCTTTATAAGGTTCTGCTCCTAATAACCTCTTGCATATGAATTCTGCTTTAATGTTAAGTATCTAATTGGATTTGAATCATTATGCTGCCAAATTTTTGCATTTATTCATTGAGATGATAAAAGTAAATACACTGAAGTTATTTTTTATGCATAAATGTCTCAAGTGGGAGTAACATTTCAGCTAGGCTTTTAAGGAAAATGAAGATGCCGAACAGGAAGCTGAGATGTAGGAAGGATGCAAGAGGAATGAAATAATAAGAGAAAAGAGACAGAAATAGGTGGCATGGTGTCCAAGAACAGTGATTGTCTCTCTGGTTCTAATGGAAGAATCAAAGGAAGGACTTAGAATTCTGATTGCATTCTTTCGAAGTCATGAGGGTTTGTACACATAGTAAAAAATACTCAAGTATTTAAACCCATGCACAACTACGCAATAATTCATTCTCCATTTGTGTTTGGTCTTAGGCACAGATTTACTACATGAAGTAATCACTGTCGTCTGCTGTCATACAACCCTGAGGAAGACCCTAAGTTGGGAAATATACATTTTGTTGTTGACAATATATTTCTTTAATTGCATGGGGGAAAAAATCAAGAAAATATTGAATTTTGTCTCATATCTGAAGAGTGGAAAGATCATTTTGTTGGAATGCAGTGATGGAAGCTGTGTGAGTCTATGTGAGTTTAGGCCAGTCGGTTCTTTAAGCCATGAGTCTTATCATACTTTGGGGATACTAATAATTAACAACTCATCTGCTTAGTGTCATACAAGTCATACAAGGAATGAGCCTTTGGAAGTACTTAAAGAAGGCTTTTGGAGCCCTTTTGGCTTCCAAATAGGATTTTGGGAGACTTTAAGAAGTGCTATAACATGCTACAATATGTGAAGCTGACCAACAAAGATTGAGAGAGAAAAGTTAAGAACATAACGATTATTTTATATTACCATCTATATTTCCAGTGAAATAAATCAGGAAATAAAACCTGTTGATGTGGCTTGATGGCGAGAACACAGCATTAAATTATTTTATTTTTAAATAAAATAGTCTATAAATTATGGGGGAAAGACCAGTTAAGACAATCATTTGGATCTTTTATAAACAAATTTCTTTTGAAAAAACATTCCATATTCTTTGCATGTTTGTGTATGCATACACATGGACAGCAGACAAATTTAATGTTTTACCCTGGTCTAGCTGACTTACAGAATTTATTCAGGATTTTCCTCTACTAAAAAGTTTTTATTTTTTTAAGCATTATCCTATAACTTGGTTTTTGCCTTGATATAGGTCATTTTTTTAAACAAGATCTACTCTTGATAAAAGTAATTAAAATTATGTGAATTGACTAATAAGATTTTTTTTCATTTGTATATATAACTTTATTGAAAAAATGTTGACAAAATTAAGATCTGGAAAACCACATAAAACTCTTCTGTAAATATCACATATTAATATGTCTAAGAAAACACATTGTCTTTGAAAAGCTTAAGCATGTCTAGTAAATGAGGATTTCAATCCTAAGAGTTTCTGAGATCTCCCAGAACACTACTGATTTCATTTGCAGAACAACAACAACAACAACAAAAAAAAACAAGGTTTTGCATGGCCCAAAATTATTAGTCATGTTAGTCTACAGACTGGATGAATTTCATCAAACAGCAAGAAAAGAAAATCCATCAAACCTTGTATTTGGGATTGTTTAATGCTAGATGAAAATTTGCGCTTTTCAGTTTTGTTTAATCAAATAAAGCTTATCCAAAAATTGAGTTGTGAGAAAATGAAAATTTGGAAAGGCATCCACCCAGGCTGTGCGTGGCCTGGATCATCTTTTAGCAGCGCATTAGGCAGACCCGAGTACATAGATGGAAGACAGTCCCACTGTGTTTTCCCAAATGAACAAGTAACAATCTCAGCATGCAGCACAGCCCACTGGAAAGTTCCTTAACAATAGCAATTCACATCAGGTGTTTACCTTTCTTCATATTCACATCAGTTCTCTTCACTCCTTGGAAAAAGGGCCTTAAGCTTTTCCTCGTGATCCTTGCATTTCTCTTGGTTAGAACGGGTGGCTCCTGGCTTTCTATTCTGCTAAACTTGGACTATTCCATCCTTCTAATGGAACGCAGCCTAAGGAAGGGTAGTACAGGCGTAGCATATGATCTTGAGGGAGGACTAATGATGAAAGCCATTAGGAAAGATAGTATTTGATGTAATTTAGTAATTTCTGAATGCAGTGTGTTTTAAGTAGGACCTTTATATAATCTCAGAAGGGCAGCCAATTCACTACTTAAATATCAAACATTAAGCATCCCACATTCTAAATAAGCTTCCCAGAATCATATCCATATTTTTAAGCTCCTTAAGAGATGAAGCTTTATCACCACCTACTTTCTCACCTCTTACTCCCAATTGTGTAAAAGCAAGGGCTAGGGGGCTGGGGATTTAGTTCAGAAGCACTGTGTCTGCCTTGCAAGCACAAGGTCCTGAGTTTGATCCACAGTACCCCGCAAAAAATGATTCATAAAAGCAAGGACTAGACATGAGAGAACTTTTCCTTGGAACTAGTTCTTTTGATGAATGCAGTGTTCACAAAGATAACAAAATTTTCTTCCATTATTGGGGAAATGGAGAGTATCTTCCCTCTCTGAAAGCAAAAGAGGGAGGTTCCAGTAATAATACTCATAAAGCTTGATTTCTTGCCAAGGACAGAAGAGCATCTTATTCTCTGACTGGCTGTTTGCTAACCTGAGCAAATCAGGAGTCCTGTCTTGTTGGTGTGGCATGAGCAGGGATATTTAAAGAAGAATGTGACTTGTGCTGTCCCGAGTTCTGGGACAACATGGAAAATGAAGCTCACTTCCAGATGACAGTTAGAAACAAGGCTATTTGCTAGAATCAGTCATAGAAGAGGCCCTACGGAGGCACAGTGTACATGGAAAAATAGGGGTGATAGTCCCTTCTAGTTCCTACATTTTTGCAAAGCTCAGAGAAACACCTTTGGTTTCCTCATGCTGAAGGCCCAGTAGAATGTGGGCAAAGAAGGAGGGATTTTGCCCAGAAGAAGTGTTACTGTTGCATAGATAAGGTCAATAAACACACAACTGCCCTATGCAGGAGTCATTTGCAACAGGGGGTGCCTGGAACTTGAAAATTACTCCAAAGAAATCAAGCATATTTCTTACATGAAGATGTTGCATCGCCTAAAGCTCTAGTAGCAGGCAGCCCCAGAGGAATGCCATTCTAGTATTTTTATGTGTCTGATCATAAAAGGAGATATTTCCCCTCTCTATCCTTTTTTTCCTTCCTTTACAAAAAGAGGACTCCTGAACCAGAAGAGATAATATGAGGAACAATCTTATCAAAGCTTCCTCCTCAACTCCACACAGCTAAGAATCATACTTCTATCTTTGAGGACATACTGAAATCAGATCTGAGGTTAAAAGTCTAGGCTGTGTAGGCTAAAGTGCATCATGTGGTTGTAGACTAATAGAATCTGCCCAGAATGTCATTAAGAATCAGGAAAAAGGGATTTCACAAAGTACAAAAAAGTACTGAAAGAAATCACAAAACAAAATAGTATATTCTTCATGTCTGTATCTATCAAGTTGGGACAACTCAATTATATAAGAAATATGATGCATTTCTTTATCTTACCATTACCTTTAACAGCACTAGGTCTCAACCCACTTTAGCAAAATAATGTTCCCAAACTGTATCACAAATCTTCCAAAAAAGAAAAAAAAATGCCAATAAGCCAAGTGGGTGATCTAGATCCTGTCTACAAGTTTTACTACTCCACTTGTTAAAATTTTCTTTGTTGCTGTTGAAACAAAACATTTATGCAGCAAATGACACTGCAGTATAATATTTTATTGAAGGAGTGACAACATCTAACTCTCAAGTTCTGCTCTGGCTGTAAATACTCCTGGAAGGCTGTGGAAAGCCTCTCTGTACCTGCCTTCTCACTCATCTTACGGAGAGAACTGTATCTCCTGAAGGTGAGTATGATTTTAGGATAGACTACAGTAGATTTCACACAGAATTCCATGTGTTAGACATCAACCACTGTGCTGAGACCTTAGGCTGGAACATGTTATATGAGAAAAACATATCTGGGCTTTGCCATCAGAAATGGGTTCAAATCAATACACTAGGCTTCTTTGGCAGGCTGCTCTTAGAAAGCTCGTTGGTATCTCTGAATATCAGCTCATTCATAAATGAAATAGAAGCAGTGCATCATTTTATTATTTGTATATCATCTAGGATTTGGGGTCAAGTAAACACTCAAATGTTACCCACTTTCTTTTTTTTTTCCAGCTTTAATTTCAACATAAAAAGATAATGATATCATGGTTCCTAAACTTCAAATGTAGTTATGGAAACAGACATAAACATAATTATGATAAAATGTGATGACCACCCTCAGACATGCGCTGACTGCCTTGCATGATAAGAGACATATGACTGAATTTCCTGAGGTGCTGGTGTGGAGATATTTGCGACGAAGCTTGCAGGAGGAGTTCTTCAGGTACAAAAGGTATTGCACCCAGAGCCAAAGACAAGTGCAGAGCAGTAATGTTTGCTGTATTTGGCCAGAGGGGAGAAGTGAGGTGTGGCAGGAGCATATGGCATATGATGGAGGATAGCAGGAAGTGTTTGTGGAAAGGCAGGCAGTACCAAAACGCAAAGGGCCACCAAAGCTCTATTAGAGGTCTTGGCATTTATCCAGTGGAGGATGACAATTTGCAATGGGGACCCAGCAAAGGTTTTCAGCAGGCAATAAAATGAATGACTTTGTTTTTCAGGAAATATTTTGCTGGCACCAGAGTGGCCGATGAGTTGGAACCCAGAGAAATGTGTGAGGACCTACAGCAAGAGTGTCCCAACTGGGCTGCTTGCCCTCATTTTACACAGGTTGAGGTGCCTGCAGGATACTGAGCACAAACCCCACTCACAGAGCTAAGCAGAAGAAAAATCCCACTTAAGGCTGGGTAAATTACAGGGTGATTATTTCCACTGCAAAACATTCTCTGCTTTACAAAAGGATTCATTTTGGGATCGCAGAGTTCCTTTAAATAGAATATTCATTTAAACAACCCTTACAGCTCATTAGCTACTTGAGAAAGGTGGAAAGAGCCAAGAAACTCTTGAAGATATATATTCAAGAGTTCTTACTAAACATCTCCATGGAATGAAAATAAAATATTTTTGAAGATATCATTTATCCATGGGGAAAGGAATTAGATTTATAAAAGTGTTGAGATGTAATGTACAGAAACTAGGATAAAGAGAATGTGTGTGATGTTATTCCGCAGAGTGCCTTCCAAAAATTCAAACTGTAATAATACTTCAAGGCACTGCTGGGAATATATGTAATGATGTCAACAGTCAAATTCATACAGACAGCTAGAAACATAAGGTTGAGTCTTGGAAAAAGCACCTTCATTATCTTTAAGTCTGAATGTAATGCATAGCTCTATGCTAATTACCTCGTTTCTGTCCACAAATGATTGTCACATGGATTCTCTCCACTGGCAGATGGATTTGAAAATAAGTTTTAATGTGGACATCGTATATATCAAATTAAAAAGCAAACACTGTTGCATTATGAGCTTTCTTCAGTATGAATTCTCTTATGAACAGACTTCTTCTGAAAGATTTCGTATTCCTATTACCAGGATCATTCCCAAAGTATGAGTCCACGTTGAAATGTCTCAACCTTAAAACTCCAACAAACAAGCAAACAACACTATTGGGTAGTCTCTGTGCACAAGGATTTCAGAGCATTCTTCGAACCATCCTTTCTGGGAGCAAGTCCGCCTAAATGAACATACTGCTTGAATACAAAAGAAATTTAATTCAAGTCAAAGGCATAGTGGTTGCCATATGACAGGTATCTAACCTAGCCATGGTTTATAAATAACTCAGTGCAAACAAAGTATAAGCACACCAAATGCCTTTTAAAGGACCTCACATTGATCTCGTTCAGAAAATTCCTTAAAAATCAGGGAAAGGTTTAGAGTGGAAACCGAAAGTTACCTTTTAGCCTTCACTCATAATTTAATGTGCCTGATAATAATTTTCTTTCTTTTAAATAGTAAATTACTGGAAAAGAAGACAACATCTACCTGTCTTCCTTGTAGCTTTATGCAATCATGTGAATAAATTAGGATTAATATGGTACAAATGGAAGCAAGTTATGGAACACTAAGGAAAGTGGATTAATGTGAGCTGATCTGGTTTAGAGGAAAAGATTTTGTTCTCCTCTGCTGCTGACATCACAGAATACAGATGCAATGGCTAGCATACCAGCATCTATCCCGAATCAAGAGGTGATACAAAGCTATCATGGAGAATGGAGCAGCAGAAAAATAGAAACTTGGGTCCCCAGTGTCCTCTGGAAATCCTATGCTTAGTAGTACTGCGTTTCTTTCAACCTCTTTGTGTGATAGAAATAACTGCTATCTTGCTTAAGCCATTTGCGGTATGAACTTTGCTTATTATATCAAAGTGAAAATTAGTATGAACTGACACAATTTATATCAAAAGAAAATGCATTTTTGTCTACTCAAATTGTCTGCACAAACATGTACAAAACCAATTTAAGGAGAATTTTTTATCATCCTGAATATTCTAGCTTGACAGAGAGCAATGATGTAAATAATAATATCCTCTCACAGGAGTGCAGGATTTTTAGAGATAGGAATTTTTAAATCCATGGTCACATTTAATCCTTGATATAGCCCTGTGATAAAGCAGCAGGGTTTTTATTTTCCATATAAACAGACAATAGAACACTGACGCTCAGAACGGCCTGGTCAAGGTAAAACAGCTGCCATTGTTGGAGTCAGAAACCAAGTCCTTTTAGCTGAAAATTCATTGCTTTCCTGTTGATACCTTGAAGTTCCACATGTGAAAATTACTCATATGGTTATATGCCACTCATTACCTGACTCATTTTTATACTCTTTTCTTTAAAAGAAGAAGAAAAACAAGGCCTTGGTTTTGGTACTTTTCCACTGGTCTCTTGTTCTGGCCACATTGCAATAAGTGACCTTCTAATTTAAGGAGTCATAGTTTCAGACATCCGAAAATGTGGTGAATAGCTGTGACAGGAGAGAAGTGTGACAAATACGACACACATTGTTCTGGGGGAAATTTCTAGAAAGCAGCACAGAAAGAAAGAGCCCAAAGGGTCCACGAGACTCAAAACACAGAGGAGAAAAACTAAATTTCTGCAGAACCCCGTAAGTATTTGGATGAATACGGACTTGCACACCTGGGAGAGGAAACTGCCCAAGGCTGGGGGGTGTAGAGGGAGACTAACAGAAAACAGAAAAAAACAAATGGTTCTCAGAACGCGCACAGAGCTGCGAAAGCTCTTGTGCTCACAGCGTGGAAAGCCTAGGTAACTTATGAGGCTTGGACAGAATTCCAGGAATACTCTTGTCATATATACCTTCACACTAACTAAATATGAAAAATAAATTCCATAGTCAACAAGTACAAAAGGACAGTGGCATAACCACCTAGGATCTTCTGAAGCTGAGTATAAATGACAAGGGTTCCACTTCTGCTTGACTTTTAGTACCATCAAATGAACCAAAGAATCTGAAAGTGTAAATAAGGACTAAAAAATATAATAGATAATGTGAAATAGGAAGAAAAGGGACAAAGGGGAAGGGGAAGGAGTAGGGGAAAGGAGAGAAGGGAATGGAATTAATATGAGAAAAGGAAAAAAATGGAAACAAAGTCTTTGCAGGTGAGGAAGGAGGGAGTGGGTGAAGGGAAGGAAGGGAAATGGGGAAAAAGAAGAACCAAGATGGCTTATGTAAAGGTGCAAATTTCCAGCGATGAATGTCACTGTATTTTATACCTTAAATGTACCAATAAAATTAATTAAAAAATTAACCAAATCATTATCTTGGAACCAGATGCTTTACTCTGACGAGATTACTCTAGTAATCAGGTGACTGTATCCTGGGGTATATCAAGGAAGAGAGATGGAAATCTCTGTTTTCACGCAGTTTATTTCTGGCAGAGTGCAAAAGGCATAATAAAAATAAGAAATATTACAGTGGATGAAGTATGTTCTATTGAAAAATAAAAATGGCAGTAAGATGTCGGGATAGGGAGGGGATGGCATGACAGTGTTACTAAGGTGAGGGTGATGGTGAGGCCGTGTGTCTACAGAGAAGCTCAGAGAAGAGAAAGACAAGAGGTTAGGAATGCAGTGAGAAACTGGACCCTGCTTGACCACAGGAAGGCTTTTCATTTTGTTTTGAAGAAAGGAGGAGAGATTGCAGGGTTTAAATTAGAAGTAGGGCATGAGGTCACCTACATTTTGAAAGGATAGACTGACTGCGGTTTAGATATTTGCTCCAGGAGTGCACTGGTAAGAGGTGGAGGATCAGCGAAGAAGCTAGCACTAAACTCAGAGGGGAGATGCTGACAGCTTGGATTGGACTGGATGCTGTTGGCTATGAACTCATTAAAAAAAATAGTGCCACGAGAATTCCTAACAGATTATATTTTGGAGGGTACGAATAAGGTGAAATCAATGATTATCTCAAAACGTTTGTTATGGTTTGGAGAGTTGCCATTTACTGAAAAAGGAGAAATCATTGGTTTGGACAGGTTTACGACCAACGATTAATTCTGGACATGCAAAATCAATAGCTGTTCAATTAGCCCATCCACAAAATCATCTTTAAAGAGAAATTCTAAAGAAAGAATAAGATCTGGCAATCTCTAAGTGCTTTTATACACAGTACAATTTTTTTCCTCCCAAAGAACATAATAAACCCTATGTAACTAAATATTTTACAAGAGACAGGAAAACACAAAAGTTTCAACTCTTGTCACAAAGTGAAATCTCTCTCACATGAAACAGAGGAACATTAAACAGCCTAGAGCATTCCTTCAAATAGTCCTTTGTATCCTTTGAACAACATGCATTTGCAATGCAACTTCTGTTTTGCCTAACTTATTTTGTGGATACAGCCTGTCTGCATGGAAACACCACCTTTTAGAAGGACTTGCGCAGCCTACATTTAAATACCCAGATCTCTGACAAGTCGTTGTTCTTTGCATCAGTCCTTTGACTGCAGAGCTACGGCGTCGTTGCCATGATTGACAGCTGTTGTTTTTTCCACAGACAATGAAAATAGCAAAGTTATTTACACAGCTAAGATTTAGAACTGCAAACAGATCCCTTGGTTAGGTGCACTGATGATGTCATTTTACAGATGTGCCAACTGAGGACCGGGGTAAAGAAGGAATTCCTCGGTCAAAGTCAAGGTCTGATGTGGTCTAATCACTTACTTTTGGGAAAACAACTCTTTGTAAATGCCTTAAGACAGAAATGGCATCAGAGGAAGAATGGTCAAGTCAAAACAACTCGTGATGGATTGTGAAGGTACCCAGTGACAAGAAAGAGTTTTCTGCTACTGTCTGCCATTCCTTCCTACAAAAGGGCTTGAAAATGCAATAAAATGGGCCAATAATCCACAGAAGAATTTGCACAGCCAGAACAAAAGTTTCTGCTCCATACCCCTAAACTCAAAGGTCATATTCAATCTCAACTTTTTATGCTGCCTGGACTCAAAGCAGTTTCAGGAGTTGTCGTTTAAGCGTCATAAATAAAGTGCCTCCTTTTGGTGGCATCCTGGAGACTAAGAATCTCTCAACTGCTTCTCAACACAAAAACACACACAGAAATGATGTTAAAAGTAAGAAACCAAAAGATAACCTAGTGATTGCCGTTAATGATTTCAAAAGCTAGTCCCTGAGCGTTGCTGGAAAGAAGATGGTTAGCATCCATGCCTTTCTCCACGAGAAGCAACTCACGCAAAGCCAATGTCCTGTGCGCAATGATGACTACTCTTGTTGGAACCGTCAATCCTGAGCCAGTTCAGGAAGTGTGTGGTACCATCAGTCTTTGTCCACATTCTTTCTCCAGCAGAATTTGTCAGAATCTGATGTGCCAACCCTTAATCAGTGTCAAGAGTTCCGCGTGAGAGGGCTCCACGCAGAACGTTCTTGCCCTTCCAGGCAAGGTAAAGCTGCAGGCTGACATTCACCCTGCTTCCTTCTAAGCACAACTGTCACAACGAACCAGAGCCAGAGTCGCTGAAGGCCAGGATGACAACTATTTTTAAGTCCTAATTATCTGAAAGTATCTCTCCCTCTCCCTCTCTCTCCCTCACTTTCTCTCTCCCTCTCTCTCTCTCCCTCCCTCCCTCTCTCTCTGTCTATGGCCCTCGCCCTCCCCACTGCCTCTCACCCCCTCCCTCTGTCTCTCTTATTTTTGAAGCCTCATTTGTATTCACTGGGGAGCTCCAGGTAAACCCTTCAAGGAATCACCCTTCTAAAATGGAACATTTTCTTCATGTTTGGAACGCCACACCCAACAAAATCTTCCCCCAACACGAAGTTCCCGTATTTTATAAATGCTCATCTCATTTTATTTCATTTATAAATGTATGCACCCCTCGTCATTTGCACAAGCGCCTTCAAACACTACATGCTGCTCTAGCAATCCATGGGATAGTATTTAGTAAGTCCATGGACGAACGCAAGATCATCCAGCTGGGAGGGAGCAAGAGCAGATCCTAGCTCCATTTTCAGACTCACTTTCCCACATTTTAACAGCCTCCCCTAAGGAAGTTGAGGCATAGACGAGCAAAGGACTTGTGTGCCACAAAGAGCTGACGTACCAACTCTAATGAGGATTACGAGAAGTGTATCTCTGCTTCTGGCCAATAGACGTACAGCTTACTCTCTCAGAGTCCATGAGAGACACAAGTAAACTCTCCCCTATTTAATGGGACTTCTGTACCTCTCCATCTTAGTCTTCCTTCATTCTAGCATAGCTTCTGTTTTCAGCAACTGTTGTGAAAGACAAGACCTTCGGACGCAGACTGAACCCGAACCTTTGATGTCAGAACTCCTGTGGGCTCGGACAGCTGAGACGTTCCATCAAAATTCCATCCTAACTCACAGCTCCTTCTGCTCCACCCTGCTTTTTGATTCCCCTTTCTTGGCTTCCCCTTGAAGATGTGCACCCCATTTCATCCTCTAATAAACTTGCTGCATCTTTCTCTCTGTCTGTTTTCCTGAGAGACACATTTTATACCCATCCTCCAGCAGTTTACTTACCTCCCTCACTACTGTGAGCTGCTAAGTTCTTTGTGTTACAATCTGTGAACTGCGTGGCAATATTCCACTGTAGTAATTATGCTTCATCATTTAAGATTTCCTGGGCTGGGGATTTAGCTCAGTGGTTTCTCTGCCTGCCTTACAAGCACAAGGACCTGAGTTCAATCCCCAGTACCACCAAAAAAAAAAAAAAAAAAAAGATTTACTAATTACTCATTCCTACAGATCATGGCTTTAAAACGAAGTGTCTGCATTGTGGTTTTATGGATCTTAAAATCCGAAAAATGGCAACTGCAAAAGTATTTAATGCTAGTGTCCCTTCCAGGGCACTATAGCTGGCTTGCTGTCTGGCAGGTGTTCATGTACGAGGCCTTGTCAGCTCTTTCTGGACCCATCCCATTGATCTTCTCTATCTTCAAAATATTTCTCTGCTACAGAAAAGATTCTGCCAACTGTTACGTGGGGTAGCCATAGAAAAAAATTCATTTCTTTGATATATTACAATTATTTGGCCGCATAAAAACTTTTTACTACTTTGGTTTAAAACCTCACCTAATGCTTCCAGATCTTGGCAACCACTCTTTACAGACTTAATTTTAAGAGTTCTTTCCAACTTTGCTGCCCTTCTCCGTGTACTCCATTTTAAAAAAATCAACATTAAAATGTTGAATATGCTGATGATTAACTCATTATCGATGCATTTCAGACCCTCCTACATACAAGGCACCTGGCTAGGAACAGGGTATGCGGAAAGCAAGGACTTCACAGTAACTTTAGGACAATTGGCTTTCCTCTCCGAAACCAATTTCCAGACTATTGTTACAAAGGCAGCACAATGCATGGCTACACTCTGTGACAGATAATCCTAATTTTTTTCTACATAAAATCTGTAATTTATTTCTTCCCATTTAAATTCCTCTAAGTGATTATTTCTTTCCTCCCAGGCACAAAGAACTATTTCCAAATAACTCTTAACCTGAATACCTTATAAGTTGGACAGAGTCACATCAAGCCGTTTGTTATCTATGTGCCCAGGTAATGGAAGTTATTCTCTGCCAACCCCAATCTTCCCCATTTTACTATCCATTGTCTTTAACAATGAGATAGAAACTGTTTTCTTAGCTCTTAGTCTGAAATGCAAAAGAGGGTTCCTTTTTCTTCTCTTCTTTTCAATAGAAATGTCTTCATATGCTATCATAAATAATACCTCTAAATGCCAGATTTTCAGCAATGTCCATGAAAAAATTCCTACAAAGAAAATAATCAACTCTTTTCTAGGCAATAGCACAGGGTAGAAAACAATTTCCAGATAACTCTGTAGTCTCTTTGTCATTTTGTCTCAGCAAAAAACAAATTTAATTCCTTCTTTTCAATAGAAATGTCTTCATATGCTATCATAAATAATACCTCTAAATGCCAGATTTTCAGCAATGTCCATGAAAAAATTCCTACAAAGAAAATAATCAACTCTTTTCTAGGCAATAGCACAGGGTAGAAAACAATTTCCAGATAACTCTGTAGTCTCTTTGTCATTTTGTCTCAGCAAAAAACAAATTTAATTCAAAAGATTGTTAAGCTTGAAAGAATCTTGAAAACCATCATTCTGAGGTGAGAGAACAGAGCCTACACAAATGCACTAATTGTCTAATCTTTTAAGTAGAGTGTGGAGCAGATATAGCCTTACATTCTGGCGTCCATCCCCAGCATTTCATTTCACAGTAATTTTTTTGTTTGATTGGACTGGGTGATAAAAGCCTTAATAAATGAATATAAAGAGAGAAGCCGAATCCACCACAGCACCAAAGCAATGATTTGACATTTCCACTCTATTTGTTTTCCTTTATAATCTGGGTTGCAAAAAGTACTAAATGGTACTTGCTACACATTAAGGGTGCAGGGATTAAATACATTTGCTTTGGTTCTGAAAAGCTTCACTTCAAATTCCCACCCTGCCTCCTCAGATTCCTGAGACTGGGCGATTGATTTCTGGGCTTTCATTTCCTGATTCCTGTAAGAGGTAAAGTACAAACAAAGAAAATAATAAGGATGGATAGAAGGGGACAAGGAAACGGATCTCTTGCAGTGGGAAAGTCCAATAGGGAAGGGGAAATGTGGAGTAAAGACTTTTCATGTACAGGAACCTAATGACCTCAATCTGTGCAAACACTACATGCCATAACATGAGCTAAGATTTCAGTACCAACAAGAAAGAAAAATGGGATAGAGGAACTGGTGGAGGAAGAGGAAGGAGCGGAGATTTAACGAGTAACGAGCTACGGTATGTACCTGCAACCACTCCACAGGGTGATTGTAAACTGTGTGAACTGTAAATGCATACTAATAAAATTTTTTAAAATGTTTTAAGATGTATCATCAAATTACCTCTTTACAGGTTGGGTTTGAGGATACAATTGATTAATATGTATAAGGCGTGTAAACCTGCCCGAGTCCACACCCTTTCCTGCTGCTACTGCCACTGTTGATCTCAATATTTCTAAATTCGAGAACTGCTTTTTCTATATTCTTCTGAACTAAAATTTTAATCATCACCCTTGTCACTTCATACCAGCCATTCATCAACACTGAACCAAAGCAAGGAACCTAACCCGAGGGGAAAGGAGTCCAGGGGGTCTGACATTGTTATTGTTGGCAAATAGTCTCTTTTAGTGGAAAAAAAATAAATCAAATAGGACACAGCAAGCTGTACAGTATCAGTGGGAATGTCTTAATTACTACCAACTCTCTTTATAAGTGCTTAAAAACTAGATTTGTGAATACATTTTAATAAATTAAATGTTTAGCATTTTATTAGAAATATATAAAAGAAGAATCAAGATATACTATATACAGGTACAAACACCCTACGATGAATGTGATCATGAATATCTACATGATATCAATAAATTAAAAATATGAAAATATGAAGTCAAATTTGAAGGTGTGTCAAAAAACATATGTTTTAGTTTATAAATCATGGAAGGATGGATGAATATAGTTCTTTTCAATTTTTATTTTAAAAGAATTAAGAGCTGAATATGTCCACCAGCTATTTATGACTGGTGACATCTTACTGAGTTCTTGATAGCATTCTGTCAGAAATCAAAATGCATTGACTACAAAAGTGAAATTAAAATTTGTGTAGCTACATGGAAAACTCTAAATTCGAACTCCCCTCCTACGAGTTCCAACGCTGACTTGAATTCATGCTGCGGCATGTGGGGAATAAATGGTGGGGCACCATCTCCTGTTTGGCTGGTTAATAGGAAGGAGGAGCTTACGGACAGATCAAAGGCATGGTCCTCTGATCAGAAATGGTAGCCAAGGTAGAAAAGAGGAACAGCTTTATAAAATACTCATCCTCTTCAGACAATATCAAACTTCCCGGGTTTCTTCTGTTGCTGAAACTGTTCCATATTTGTAAAGCTCCCGATCTATACCTGGATCTATTCCAGGATCACAAACTGAAAAATGGTTGCCAGGGTCTGAGGATGGGCCGGGGATGGGAAGGGAGAGAATGCGGAGCTGCTGATCACAAGGTACAGAGTTTCAGGCAGAGGAAGTCGATTTTGAGGAATCTGTGGCCACAAACCATTCAGGTCATTCTGATTCCCATTCATGTTTGAGACCTGCTGTACTAGCACAGAGGTTAAGGCCTCTGCTATTTATTGTAGCCTCTGTTCAATCAATAAAGTGACCTATGAAAGTGCCTTAGTTTATGTGCACATTCTCATTTTCCAAAGGAAAATGAAAAATTCTCCTAAATTTACTTTCCTGGTGATAGCACAAGTTGCACAACAACCCTTTGGTAGTGTTTTTGTTTGGTTTTGTGGGCTTTTTTTTCCTGCTTTATATTTGTACTCTTATTAGTTCTTATCCTGACTACTAAAACTGTTTCTTACCCAGCTCCCTGCCTCTAATCTCTGTGAACTCCATCATATATAGTACTGAGAGTTTAATCTTCCTAAATGCAAGCCAGATCATAAGCTCTAGCAGTACAGAGTTCCTGAGTGACTTGCAACTGCATAAGTTCGGTCTATACAGTATCAAACATGCTACATGCACTGGTTCCTACCAATCCTTCTACACTTACCATGTCACTCCCCTTACACTCTTAAAATGTCTGTCCTCCTATTTTCTTATTTTTTGTTTTGTTTCGTTTTTATTAAGTTCATTGGTACATCTTGGGTATACAATATAGTTCCGTTCATCACTGGGGTCTTGTTCCTCTACGTGACTTACCTTGGTTCTTATTTTTCCCCATTCCCAGTCCTCCCTTCACCCTCTCCACCCTTCCATTTACAAAGACATTGTTTCCATGTTTTTCCTTTTCTCACATTTGCTCTTTTCCCTTTTTATCTTACCCTCACTCCTCCCACTTGCCCTACTCTTTTAGAACTTTTCTTCCTGTTACACAGCATCAATTACACATTTTGATCCTTATTTACACTTTTAGTTTTTCACACCAAAGGAACTATTTGGTATTTACACGTGCTTTACTTAGCAGTTCTGCGGATTGAACTCAAAACCTCCATGTGCTAGGCAAGTGCTCTACTATTGAGCTATGTCCTCACCACTTGGTAAAATGTTCATCTTGAGATATAGTCTCTCATTGCCTCAACTGGCCTTGAACGTGTGATCCTCTTTCTTCAGCCTCTAGAGTAGCTGGAATTATGGCACAAACTAACATTCCAATAGTTTTATAACTTTATGTATTAGTTTATGATTTTGTTTCATTTAAATTGGCCAGTTGTGTTTTTTTTTCTTTTTTAACCATCCACACAAATTATTTTCATACTATGTCTATTTCAAATAACATCTATCTTGTGCTCGCTTCGGCAGCACATATACTAAAATCAAATATCATCTATCTCTGAAATCTTCCTTAATTCAGTAAATATGAAGTACTTTCATGTACTCTGTAACATCACGGTTTTTATTTTGCCTCTCATACATCATTTTATATAATGGGACACACACACACACATACACACTACATATTATGAGTTAAGAATTATTATTTTGTAGGTTAACATAAAACAAATGCCTCCTGCTCTGCTCTGGTTGACTCATAGATAATGATTTATTAATAAAGAATGTCTTAAATTTTTTTCCTTCAAAGAATTAACACTAATTAGAAACATGATGTTCCATCTTCCAAAGGTTTACCGAAAAGAAGAATATAAGAATCCTCTCCATCTCCAACTTAGTTCCTCTGCTATGACTACCAGTGAGATGCGACACACACGTCTTCTGCACATGCACTGACCAAAAGTACCTTAGAAGATCTTGTCTCAGATATATGAGAGACAAAGAAGCACATCAATGTTTCTATGCAATGCTGTGAGAAGTTGATTAAAGGGAAGACCGGCAGCGATGGGCTAAAGATAGGTCTACCTAAACAGGGGAGTTTAATCACCTTTGGTGCTCTTCGGGATCTGTGAGCACCACAGTGTTCTTCAAGTCTCTCTTTGAGTAGGGTGCTCTTTTCATTTTGACAAAACTCACAGTGCTACCTCTCATTATACATGATTAATACTTCTTTTTTTTCTGATGATTTTTCCATGACCCGGAGTCTCCTTACCTGAAATCCACAAATCCCTCCTATTCCCTAAACATCTGTATTTATGTGCAGGCCTCTATTCTGATGGATAGGGCTAAAATGTCACACATAGGTGGCCGTGATTACAACTTAATGGACTTTTCCGAGCCACGAGCCTTATTCAGTTGAGATACATCACTGTGACTGAGGGCACCATGACAACAGAGGGAGGCATTTGTATTTTTATACTAAGGCACATCTATAAACACCAGTGATGTTTGAAGATAGGAAAGATAGCAACAGCATAGTAACCAACTGCCTGGACATTTCTAATATCATAAATAGACCTGAAAATAATTGGATTTTGGATGAAGTGACTCAGGACATAAAGATGAAAGAAACTGGGTAGCAATGTACATGGATAACATAAAGAAACATATTTCAAGATTCAGATGTAAAAGTAAAATGAAACTCAAGCCAACAATGTTCATTGATCTATAATACATAGAAAATATTCAATATAACTATTATTAAATGGAAAGATATTTACAATGGAATCCTTCCCTGCAGTGATAAGTGCAATGAAAGGTAGGGTATACTAGGTGTAAAATAAAAATGAAATTTTAAATACCATAAAGGACAATGAAGTCAGCCTTTGAAGTCACAAAATGAAAAACGTACTAGCAAACATACTCTGGCAAAATAGAGAGGGAGGTATTTACTGCACAACTCAAATGCGATCATGGCCAGAAAGAGACAGTGAGAGCAAGGAAGTGTAAGAACAAAGAGAGAGACCATGACAAGTGGGACGAGCATTCACATAGATAGCAGCCACAATCCCAGGCTGAATATAAATTCAGGGAGAAGGGCAGTGGAAGATGCCATGGGCAACCTGATGTGACCACAGTGCTAAGAATATGAACACAAGATTAGGAACTTTCTACTAACTAGGTAAGTGCAGGAGAAGCAGAGGTAGCTGTGTTTCTGGTTCTCTCCTGTTCACCAAGGAGCCTTGAAATACAATGTTCATAGCAGTTCACTCTTTGGAGAGACTTATGTAAAGTCATTCTCATCGAACATGATACAATGCCCAGAGAGGAATCAGTGTGCATTTCAGACTGTATCTATTTTGAAGAATTTGGCAGATCTTTTAAACACAGGGGTTGTATTCCAATTGCACTTTTTTCTAATAACAAAGCATATGCACCCAAAAGCCCAAGGGAAAAGAAGAATGAACAGTATTTGTCATGTGCATCAGGTTTTAGATTTCACCTCTCGTTTGTGTGGTGTTCACTGGGAGACTGGATTGGCAGATACTAGCTGAATGGTGCAAACGTATCTTTCTTCTGCACTCAAAGATAACGACGGTTGGAAAGATGATATGTCAATACATGAAAATTTCTGCACATGATGGGATAGCGGAAGAGTACAACGGTTCATATCAGCCAACTTGCTCTGATATGGCAGGTTTGGAAACTGGAAAATGTACTCCATCGAGCAGTTTGGCCACTGCTTTTCATCAATTACCTCCTCCTCCTGGCTCTTTGCACACACTTTCATTACCTTTTCGTTAAAAAGAACAAACCAGTAGAATTCCTGAAAATGAATGAGGAGGAGCTGCAAGTCAGTCTCTTGCCTTATGATACAACTGGAAGTCTCTCCCAGATTTCATTTCCTTCTTCTACGGTGGAACAGACGATGCTCACTCTGTCCACACTTTCCCCGCGGGCAGGGGTAGCTTACCACAGTGCATTTGACACTATTCATATTCTCTGATCTAATGATTAGCATTAAAAGGAACTTGGAACCATCAAAGGTTAAAAAAAAAACAAACAGTTTCTTTCAGCTATGCAACTTCAACACATTTTGCTCATCACCGGCGCCTGAACACTGAATATTACAGGTTACCTAGGAAACTTGCAGTGACTACACTTGAAAACAACATAAAACGCTCTAGCTGAAGCAGAATGCTATTTTAAAAATCTATTTTGGGGGTGGGAAGAGAAATGGTTAAGAAGTAATGATCAGCACACAACTCTGTTTTACCTGAATTTTAATTTATCTTCACATTATCCTTCTCTTTCCTTCTGTTTCTTTCACTAAGTTGCTATAAAAGGAAAAACTAAAGAATACAATAATGGATGGAAAACAATGACCTTTATTGTCCACCGTGATCCAGTACATGCATTCTGACTCTGAGGCTCCTTAGCAGCGTTAATTTTTATGTCTCTTTTGCAATCACTAAGGTAGTACAAGCAACATCCAGTTTGCCTGGTATAACCCCACCTTATGCAAAATTATTAACAGTGCCACATTTTAGTTAAAAAATATTCGGGGTTGGATGATAAATTATATGATTGCCTTAATCGTCTGCTGTGTGCAAAATGTATTGTAGGATATAAAACTGCACTGGGATAATAGTATCCTTGATAGCCAAACATGTATAATCAAGTTGAAAAGTATACAAATAGCATGTTCTACTAATTGTCTGCAGTATTCACTGTAATATGCTTTAAAGCATTTAACTACTCGAATAATATGATGAGGATGTTTTATCATTCACTATTACCACTAAGACAAGAGTAATTTTTTTTTAAATCCCCATATCCAAAGTAATAAATTACACCAATAGGTCACTTCCTCAAAACCCATAAATTGAAGAAAGTGTCTACAGAGGGAGTTGCTATAATTCTGCAAGGCCATGGCAACACTATCAAGGTCACCTTGGCTACTGCCCCATCTTGAAACCACCACTGAGAAATTGCCTCAGGCTTTGGATTTTGTAAGCTTCCTCAAGAATGGTCTCAGTGTTTTCTAAAATCCAATTACCAAGTCCATTATTACCACCAACAAATTGATAGGATTTTTCTGTATTTGCAAGGTGTTGTGCATTCTTGCTCAGCACAAAAAGGCTTGAGAACTGCTACTGGGTGATTGTATTCTGTTCAAAATAAACATGAATTCCTTACATACCCATGGAAGATGTTTTCCCTTCTTTCCCATTAATAGTGGTTTTACACCATAAATAAAGATCATACCAATATGACTTAGAAAAGTAAAAAGACATTTTGAGGGTCAAATCTCAGTGTTTCTGTCTCTTGGTTTTGTGTTTCCATAACCCTCCAACCAATGCTTGATTTTCTAATTTTCTAATGAGAATTATAGTGGTTGTACCTCAACAAATGGATAGATTGAAACAAAAGAAACAGTGTGAAGTTTCTGGCATGGTGGCAGTTAAATTTAAAGCTGAATGTAGGTTCTCAACTGTACATAGTCCTCAGAGTAGTCAGGATTAGCATTATTGGTGAGGTTCTTATAATGACCCCTCCTTTGCCAAATTAAAGTATGAGTGTTAAAAATGTACCTACTGACTCTTAAAATGCAAATTTCTGATCCAAAATCCAGAATTCTGATTTTAAAATACTCATGTGAAAAATCTTACAGTTTGAAATTTCTTACTAGGACCTACCCTGCCCATCTGTTATTGTGCATCAGCCTAGAAGAAATAAAAATCAGAGACAAGACTTGCCAGAACATTACGTCTGAAAAAATCATAGTCACTCAAAAATCATAGTCAGTCACTTAGCATCTCCCTTTAGGTATCCTGCCTGAAGTCTGCATGGATCCAGCTGCATTTAGCTTAAATCTTAAAACTGTAGTTGCTTCTGTAACGGACACTTCTATCTCAGAATGTCAATGTGCTCATTCTCCTCCTCACCAGCACAAAGACTCCACTCTCTCAATATCTTGCATCTTTTTCCGTCATTCCATCCTCATTCTCCAGCCCATGAACTCTTGCTTGGTTTGTATAACACCTTGTAACCAGCTTTTGCTTTCTTTATCTGTATTCTTACTCTCATACCGATCAGTACCATCCCTGTTACCAAACATGCATTTCCTAGGCACAATTATGATTTTATACACCATGCACATTTCCAATGGGGCCATGAAACAGATTGAAACATTCACGTACATCGTTGGTCGCAGTGTAAAATGGTGCAGCCACGTTGGAAAACAATTGATTTCTAAAAAAAGACCCAAGATACCACATGACATATATACATATATATCTGTATATATATGTATATATGTATATGTATATATATATGTATATATGTATATGTATATATATATATATATACATTCACAGCAATACTGAGATATAGTGAAAAAAATATACCAAGTAAAAGTAGATGTGCAAAAGATGATATATAATAATATTTATATGAATTCCAGAATAGGCAGCTCCATTGAGATAATGGTTGCCGGGGGCTGGGGACAGGGTAGAATAGAGAATAAGTAGTGGTGAGGATAAAGTTTATTTTGAAGGTAATGAAAATCTTTTGGAATTATACAGGGATCATGAAGGCACAGTCTTGTAAATGTACAAAAACCCATTGGACGGTGTACTTTAAAATGATGAGTTAGATGTAATAAGAATTATTTCTCTGTTTAAAGTATGCCCTCAGGAGATCCTTTCTGTCTGCAGAGAAACCTTCAAGCCTCCTGGTCTTGTCTGTGAGGGTCATCCTTCAGTAGCCTCACTTCATGTGTTCAGTAACCCATCCTAATGAACCCATGCTCTTTCCAAGTCTGGAAAGACTTCTGATCAGAGCATTTTTCACAGGTTTCATGAGTTATTCCTAAAACACGTTATTAGTGTCAGTGCTCTTTACCTAAATAATGAGTGAAAGAGTAACCATTTGCTCTCAAAAGCACATTATGTCTTAAATTTTATGTGTAGCAAATTTCAGGTGAAACATGAATATGCTGAACACCTTTAGATAAGAAGGCAGGATTATATTCCTTACAGAGACAACACAAAATGCTAATACCGAAGCCATAAATAAATAAGTACACATCTACCCATGCTGCACAACAAGCCCATGTATGAGCATACACAAATACGACTACGGTCGGAGCATTTGTACCCACATCCTACACTTGGTTTGAATCCTACCCCCCACAAGGTAAAGGTGTTAGCAGGCAGTACCTTCCTTCCAGAAGTCATTAGTTCAGGAGGGCGGGGCTCTTACAGCTCCGACTGAAGATTGGATAAAAGAGGGGAGATCTATTGAGTAAAGTGATGACTAGAGTTATTAATATATTACAACACTGAAAAATGTTAAATTAGTGGATGTTAAGTATTCTCACATGAAAAGAAAAATTACATGTAGCAATGCATTCAGATTTAATCATTCTACATGTATACTTCAAAACACCGGGTTGTGTACAAGAAATTAAAACAATTTTATGGGTCCATTAAAAAACAAATTAAGGATTATGCAGAAGAGACTGGAAGGTAGCTGTGTGTCCTTCAACTGGGTAAAGACAGAGCAAAACAGTGACCTTGAATGAGAAATTGGACACTGACCAGACAGGAATCTGCCTGTGTCTTGGGTTTGCAGCCTCTAAACTTGTAAAACAATAAACTTCGGTTGTTTATAAGCTATTCAGTTTATGATATTTCATTATAGCATGATATATATTTATATTTGTATGGAGATGGAGATGTGTATGACTTATATGTCAATGTGTATGACATATAATGTCATATATTAGACCCCATATCTTTGGAGGGCAGGGATGGCCATCAGATAAAACTCACTCCCGTATCCACCAAACAAATATGTGAAGCTGACCTTGATAAACAGCAGTGATAATAATCTGTCTATAATTAGAGGAAAATAAATCTTTTGATATAGAGCTAGCAGGAAGAAGCTCTCAGGGGCATTTATTCCAACTCACCTGGAGATAAGTACTCTCAGAACAGAAAGCTCAAAAGGTTGTTATTTAACATTCTTGGGCACTCACAGTTAATTTTCTACCTGAGAGCGGCCTGGAATTTCAGGTGGAAAAAAAATCAATCTTCCTTTTTATCTCTTTGTTCTTTATTTTCATGGTGGTAAGACCATTAATGCATACTTTTAATAGGGTACAAGGAAGTCCTGAATACCAGGAATGACAGGGCAAATTAATTCAGCATATCAGTCGAGATAACCTCTTAGTCTGTAAAATAGAAGGGAAAATACAGATAGCAGATATGGTCTTCAAATCTTCAAAACAAGAATGAAGGCTTCAAGAAAACTGAACACTGTAAGCTAAGAATGACTTACTTAAGAAAAATCATTCACCTTTCTAATCTTTAACCACCTGAACATAATAATTTAATTTTTATCCTCTAGACATTGCTAAATTTGATTACATGTGAAAAACTGAAAATTCACCTAGATTAATCTCCTTGGTTAATTTTATCTGTGACAGGAAATCCTCTTCCACTCTCTCTGGCCATGATCTCTGACAGAATTCTGATTTTGCTTTATTTTAAATGCTGTTGATATATTATTGATGTAGCTTTCAGTCATGCTGAACAAACCTTAAAATGCCTAGAAAATCCAAACACACCTATTTGGACAGTTGATGGGTCCCTTTTCCACTAAGCTAATACTTAAAAACCAGGAATCAAAGAGCATCAATGAAAAGATAAGCCCTTTACTTAAGAGGAAATAAAACACTTTAAAATTATGTTCTGGTGTATGTTGTTTGGAATTTCGATAATGTGAGGAGGTGGATATAAATTCAGAAAACAAGTATAGAAGTGTATAGCAAGAGGATTAATGAGACTATACAATATCAATTATTGGCCAGCAGGAAACAGATAAGAAACTCAAAGTTGCCAGTGACTCATGACACACCGAGCCAATTCTTCTGATGATCCTCCAGATTGATGCCACTCCTTAACACCTAATACATAATTAATTCTGCACAGACATTCATTTGAATTCATTATGACAAGGGCTCTATAATTTCTCCAGAATTCAGAAGTAAATCAAACATATTTGTTGTGAATTCCCATGGACATGGTCATATCTTTGAAACTCAGACTTTAAGAGCCGTGGCTGCTCTATTGTACTACAATGAAAGACAATGCACATAGAACAAGTTCATCTGAAAATTCACTAGCATTTTTGTCCCCATTTCCCCCTTTACTCTTTTGTGTCACTTGGAATGATTCGTTTTCTTATTGCAACTCTTAATTTGGTTGCTTATAGAGGAAAATGGCTAGATTAGAACAAAAGAAGTTTCCATATATGAAAAGACTTCGGCGACCTCATTTGATAGGCACGATATTCTGACACTAAACAGACCTGCGAATGGCGGCTGAGTTACCTCCAGAAGAAGGGTCCTTGTGAAAGGATCACAAGTCTTTCTATCACAAATATATGGCTCTTCTACCCACTTCAGGCAGCTTCAAAGATACCTTCCAAGTCCAATGATTACCTAACTCAGTGAATTCCTCTGGTGACCAACCTCCAGCCCTCCAGGAAAGCATGACCAGTGGCAATCTTTGCACAGTACCGGGCCCATCCGTAGTGAGTCTGAGATAGTTGGTTTGCATATTAGGTTAGATGTACATGGATCTGAATCTCCCACACCTGACTGGAAGTAGATTCACTACAATATTAATTTAGGAAATATAAGCCATCGTGTGGGGAAGAGAAAAGGTTTTAGAGTCCAAATTACGAAAGTTCCAACCCCTCAGAAGGAGCTTGTTTTGTGCACAGCTATTCCAACTCTTCACACATATAATATCCAATAATATTTGAGTACAGCATATGGGCATAAAAGTGATTGAAAAACATCAACTGAGCTAAACAATGTGGGACTAATAAAATATTACCTCCTTTCCATTCTCTTTTTGGTTTGTGTACAAACGATAGCACTCAGGCATTTCAATATTATTCCTGATGGACAAGAAGGAAAGATGCAAATGGTTCATAACATCTGCATTGCCTATTCTAGAATTACTGATTTCAATACATTTAGGATTCCATGTACAGAAGGAAGGAAAAATCCTCGCTATTCTACAATTTCAGTGAAAAAAGTTTCAGTGAACAGAGTGATAACGGGAAGAGTTCCTGTAATTCCTCCTGTTCTTTTAATACCAATATGTGATGAGACCATCACTTGTGCAAATGTTACTGTAGCAACAGCATTCCGAGTCAAGCTTGGTAGACGTCAAGCTGGCTGAGGGTGTGGCTCAAGTCGTAAGAAGTCCAATGCCTGAAAACCCCAGTGAATATCTGACAGCCTATTGTAAGGGTGCAAAATGAAAGGGGACGAGATGGATTAGAAGTAAATGTAGAACCTTATTCACTTTTAGTTTTTCACACCAGAGAAACTATTCGGTATTTACACATGTATGTCCTATTTACTTCACTTGAGAGGATGGCCTCAATGTGCATCCATTTACCTATGAATGACTCTAGTTTCTCATTCTTTATGGCTGAGTAGCGCTCCATTTTATAGAAAAGGGCTAAAGGTGTAGTGGAAGTGGGAAGGGCAGTGGAAAGGAAAAAAGGGGGAAAATATGACAAAAGGAAAAAATGTCAACAAAGTCTTTGTAAATAAGGAGGGGTGGAGGGGGTGAAGGGAGGACAGGGGAATGGGGAAAAATAAGAACCAGGATACGTCATGTAAAGACACAAGATCCCAATGATGAATGTAACTGTACTGTGTGCCTAAAATGTACCAATAAACTCAATGAAAAAAAAAAAGAGGTGTAGAGTTGGGTCCGGGGATTTAGCTCAGTGGTTCCACTATCTGCCTTGCAAGAGCAAGGTCCCGAGTTTGATCCCTGGTACCAAAAAAAAAAAAAAAAAAAAAAAAAAAAGTAATTGTAGAGGGGAGGAGAGCTCATAAAAACCACAGTGTTCCAGGTCAGGACTTCCTAGTAGGGTGAAACACAACAAAGAGACTGAAACATAAAAGTTTTCATAGACCATGATCAGTTTTAATCATTGTCCTCATGGAAATATGTTAGTGTGCTAAATAAAGGCTCTGAGGAAATAGGAAAAACAGGTACATTCATGCTTTATTTTTTTCTGTATTTGTTGCTAAATACAAATACAATAAAGGATGAATGCAGTGTCTAATTACCACATTCTGGACAGCTTTTTGGATTATTTATGGACATTAATAAAAAATAACTTCAAGAAAGTTAAGAGAAATCAATGTTAGAATACAACTTTATCTGTTTTCCTCCTTCCTATGGTACCCATTTGGAAGAATATTCATTTTCACTGATTTTAAGATAGATCTCTAATGAGAAAGTCATTTTTACTCTAAAATCTAATTGAGCTATGTTAACATCTTACAAACAAAGGTGATAATATGCAATAAATATTAACTTAGTGCTTACTGTAGGCACAAGAATACATTGAGAATCATAAGCAATAAGATCATGTCAGAAAAATTTGTTGACTTCAGGCTGCTCAGAATGTTGTGAAACAGCTGCCTCAGTTCACAGTGATTAAGTCACACAGTTTGCTTTTTCCTCCACCTGAATTCTGTCTGCACCCTGCCTCCCATCCCTTAATCTTCCAGTGCTCAATTTAAATCCTATGCAAAACTTAGTCAGATATTTTTTCAGAAAGTACATTCTCCCTTCGATTTCTCAGAGCTCCTTATCTCTGCTTTTTTATATTATTCATAACTTCTCATTTTATGATAATATCATTATTCTCATGGTTAAGAAACTTTTTTAAAAAAATTAGAGGTATACCATTCTAAAGCAACTAACCTCGAGGATAAAGAAAGGATTCCTTTGAGCTGTCAGGAAATAACAACAAGTCAATTACAAGAAGATAAATACAATCAATCTTAGATATCTCTACAGCAACATTGCCCAAAAACCATCATGGAAAGGAAGGGATAAACTAAGCCTTCAGTGTCCAGCCTCAGTTTTCAAGAACAAGCACAAACCAAAACACTGTTTTTTTGTTTTTGTTGTTGTTGTCGTTGGTGGTGAGGTGATGGGTTTTGATTTCTTTGTTTTGTTTTTGTGATACTAGAAATTGAACCCAGGGCATTTGCACTGAGCTACATCCCCAGCCCTTTCTTATTTTTTTTTTTTTTTACTTTGCAAAGGGAAATACTGAAGAATCAAATATGATTTGAAGAAATGTAAGATTGAGTTATTAGATTTTAAAAGCTGCACTAGATCAAAAATAATTGATTATTATAAGCAACAAAAGCACACACAAACAGACACGCACTCTAAAAGATAAAAATTCAAAAAACAACAATAGAACAAGTCAGAAAAGTGTAAAAGGAAATAGGGAACAAACTTTAAATTCTATCTGGCCCATTAATGTCTGGTTTTTAATAATTGCTGTCTCCCTAGCATCTGGAATCATGCTTGACTGATGACTGAATATATTTGTGTACAGATATAGCACTGCACACTACTGTGCTTTATATCTCAAAAAGCAAGAAAGTTTTGAGCATTTTCACAATAAATGGTAAATGAGAAAAATGTGTTTACCTTGATTTGAATATCATAAATATAAACATATATTAAAAAGAACTTGGGCAGCCGGGCATGTGGTGCACACCTGTAATCCCAGCACTTGGGAGGCTGAGGCAGGAGGATTGCTGTGAGTTTGAGACCAGCCTGGGCTACCTAGTGAGTTCCAGGTAAGTCTCAGCTACATAGTGAGATCCTGTCTCAAAAACAACAACAACAACAACAATAATAATAACTTGGTATCCACAAATATATGCAATTTAATGTGTCAAATAAAAAAACTACAATGAATAAATAAATAAAATAAAATGAATACAATTTTTCCCCTCCTTGAATTTTTAAAAAGTTATATAGCTCACCATTTTACTAAAGGTGGGGAAAATTAATAACAGCAGGTCCTGCTTTGGCTACTATACCTCTGTAACATACGTATAGATGTTTTGCAATGTTAAGGAATTTTCAATGTTACAAATATTCTGCTTTCCAGGCCACTTTGGGGAATTTATAGACACTTTACAATGAGGGTGACTATTTATGTGCAAAATGTTTTTATTATTTCTGTGTGTGTGTGTGTGTGTGTGGTACTGGGGATTAAACTCAGGACCTTGTGCTTATGAGGCAGGCATCTTTTTATTATTTCTAATAACAAAATATGAGGGGTACTTTCACCAATGTAAAATTCAGTGTGACAAAGTTTATAATGTAATACCAGGGAGTTTAAAAATACAGATGTTCTGTACTATTACAGAATAATCTCCAGCCCATATGTGGTTACATGGAAACACCAAAGTGGAGTGACCATATGAACACTTTTGTAACAAAGTGTGATCAGTACATCTCCTTATATGTGCAAACACACACAGACACACACACACACAACTTCAACTGACATACCATAAATCATGACATTAGCAGCCCACATGAAAGAGTCCCTAGGCTAGGGACAGATAAAATATATTTTTCAGTAAATACCTTATAATCTGTGGTTTTAATTGAATATATTAGCTGTTCAAAGGAAAATACATCATTTAAAAATAGTTGACAAATGTTTGGTTTGATAAACATGACAGAAGACATGGTCAATAAGGTGAAATAAAAAATACCACTTTAGAAATCTATAATATAATCCCACATGATTTACATTTATTAACCTAAAATTCATGTCAACAGATAAATAAAGTTCCTATCCTATTAATCTAGAGCAGTCCACAACTGAGTTTTGGCTGGAGTAAATGGTAATTTTCTGCACACAGAATGAAGATTTTAGCTCCCAAACAAGCCAATATTCTCTCTTTTTGAAGATTCTAATTCCTAGTCACCTGTGTTGATTGTGATGATTCATTTTCTTAAGTCTGACAGCCACAGATTGGCTCTGGAATGTCTCCTAAAGGCCTGTGTGTGAAAGGCTGGGTCCCCAGCTTGGCCCTGTTGGACAGTGGTGCAACCTCAAAGCATGGTGTCTGGTGGGAGGCCTTCGATCATTGGGACCACGCCCTTGAATGGGATAATAGGATCCCAGCTACTTTCTCTCCCTCTGCCCTTTGCATCCCAGCCATGAGGTGAGTGGCTCTGTATTCTGTTACGTATTCCCTGCCACGATTTTCTTCCTCATCACAAGCAATGGGGTCAACCAACCATGGACTGAACCCTCCAAACCTGTGAAAGAAAATAAACCTTTCCTCTTCATAACCAGAACATCTCATGTATTTTGTTATAGTTACGTAAATATGGCTAACACGGTGAGTCCCAAAAGATATTTAAGAAGATATTAATTATGCATTTCTCTAAGCACAATTTACTGTTTATTAAGAAACATGTCCTGGGCATCAACTGCAGACCAGGTAGCATAGAAATTAATGAAAACTGAAAAATGTAAACACATAGTCCCCATTCTTAAGGAATTCAGAGGGAGAAAAGAGTTGGTGGAATTTAAGGTGATTTGATCTATGTTAGAAAAGTATCATAAACAACATAAGAAGGGGAAAACTAGGATTGTGAGCCACAGAGGATCAGAGAGTGCTTCGTTAGAGGTAAGAGTGACCACAGAAACCTATTGTACCCGACACTTAAAAATTGAATAAATACATTAATTTAAAAATTTGTGTGTAGTGGGTGATTAGAGCTTTGACTTCAGCTGGAGATTTCCATTCTACATCCACTTGGCTCTTGATTTCTCATATGTTTGCTTGGGAAAATGCTTTGATTGGGTCAATAGCTATCAAAGTCAAAACTAAGTATTTTAGTAGAATTCATATCCAAGGGTCTAGAACTCTTGTTGCTTGGGGTCCTACCTCATTATAAAATTCCATGCAATGATAATTTTAAGACATAAACATAGCTTTAAGACAGCAACTAAAAATAATAGCTATAATTTTTGTCAGGTTTTTTTGTTTTTTTTGGTACCAGGGATCAAACTAGGGTCCTTGTACTTGCAAGGCAGGTGGCAGAATCACTGAGCTAAATCCCTGGCCCTAATAGCTATAGTTTTAAAAGAATTTTTCGAAATGCATGCTCCCAGCTGACTTAAATTGAAGTACATGAATTAAAAATGTGACCTCCGTGCTACTGAGGATTTGTTCATAGAGTCTTTTCCTTTGCCAATTGTCTTCAAGAGTTCTACCTAGCTTATCTTCTAGTTTAGTGTTTCTGTTTTAATATTCAAATCTTCAATCCTCTTGGAGTTTAGTTTAGTGCATGGTGAAAGAAAGGGGTCTAGTTTTAATCTACTACTCAGCCCTAAAGTAAATGAGAAACTAGAGACATTTATAGCTAAGTGGATGCACACTGAGGCCATACTCTTCAGTGAAATCAATAGGACACACATGTATAAATACCAAATAGTTTCTCTGGTGTGAGAAACTGAAAGTGTAAATAAGGATCAAAATGTATAATTTGCATTGTGTGATAGGAAGAAAAGGTCTAAAGGAGTAGGGGAAGTGGCAGAGGTAGGGAAAAGGCAAGAAGGGAAAAGAAATAATAAGAGCAAAAGAAAAAAATAGTGACTTCCAAAATCTATCTTCCTAAACTGGGCGTTGTGATGCATGCCTGTAATCCCAGCACTTGGGAGGCTGAGGCAGCAGGATTGGTGAGTTCTAGACCAGCCTGGGCTACATAGTGAGTTCCAGAGCAGTCTCAACTACATAGTGAGACCGTGTCACAAAACCCGCCCCACAAAAAACCATCTTCCTAGAATAATAATTACTTATGTAATAATATAATTTACAAAATATTAAAAGAAAAGCAGAAGTATTATTGTGACTATAGGTGACATGCTAGCCACTTAAAACAGTAAATAGAGAGAGATTAACATAAATGGAATAAATCCAAGCACAAATGAGACACATCCATTGGGGAAGCAAACCACTTCACGTGGTTGATCTGCAGGTACTCATCCTCCAGCAGGATCACTGCAAATGCAAATTCTAGTACTGCTTGTGGATGCATGAATTTCATAGTATTTTGCAGATGGAGATAGACTCCCCTGTAGTAAACATTTTAGGGACTTGTTTATCAGGTATTACGGCAGGCTTCTCCACAGAAGGCTTTGTTTTCCTTGATATAAATGTTAAAGTTATAACAAAACCTCAAGCAACTCTCTGGAAACAAAGCAGAGTGTTGAGGACCGGAAATTAGTGATGCTAGATGGTGCTGGTGCTGGGACCCACAGACGGGAGCCACTAGGTGGGTGCAATCCAACCCCAACCCTGTAGGCAAGTTTCCAGCTGACTCAATACCATTTCCTAATTTGATATCCCAAGAAAGCCCTCTGCACTGGAGAGTTACTTCTGCACTGTGAAGTATTACATTAATATGCAATTTGGTCTTTCTACCTGGCTACAGAAGCATTCATTCTGAGTCTATTAATTAAAGGTCATTGTATTTTGCAGTTACTCATGCATGCAATCAGATATGGTTCAATCTCCACCCCCCCTCCCCAACTACCACCTCACGAGCAAGCATTCAATGCTACTTAAAGGTCAGCCAACTTCCTCTCTGTCAAAACAGCATGAGGACAGAATTGCTATGATGTGCATCGCTATGATGGCCATACTTCGTTGATCACTTGCCAAAATATGGAAAATATGGATCTCACTTAGAGATCACTGGCAGAGCATGACAGTTCAAGGTCAAAAATATTATTCACCAACTCATTATCTATCTACCGATGCTACCTTGTGTAATAAGGAAGATTGGCACAGCTGAAGACCTCAAAACTGGAAAGGATTTGAAGTAGAAACTTCTGTGAGGTTTGGAGCAGAGATTAAGCCCCCCAAATGGGGTAAATTTAGGCTCTAAGAAAGACTTTACAATGACTATGTTGAAAATGAAAATCGTCTACCTTCTGCCAATAGAACTACTGATATATGGTTAAACCACGGTGAATTATGAATTTATTACAATCCAAACACAGCTGAACACATTGAACTAGGTGATGCTAAAGATTCTCTCTGTTCTGAAAAATTCAAGGGTGTTTCAAAGGGTTCAGAAATATATGAATTTCTGTTGCATACCGGTATCAATGGTGTTAAAGTATCATCATCTGCTTCCTGAAGGACAAATTTCATACAGCCATTAGATATAATACATAGGTTCTAAAGAGGGTGGCACAAAATTACAAATAGGAAATTACTAAAACAGCTATTAAAGAACTAAGACATATCTGAACACGCAGAACTTGAAAGATTACTGTGAAGTATAACCTTGAGAATTAAATATGTCCTGTGTAGCTGTTTTCAGAGGTACAGCTGTGGAAGGGTATTGCTATACCAAATAGTTTCTCTGGTGTGAGAAACTGAAAGTGTAAATAAGGATCAAAATGTATAATTTGCATTGTGTGATAGGAAGAAAAGGTCTAAAGGAGTAGGGGAAGTGGCAGGGGTAGGGAAAAGGCAAGAAGGGAAAAGAAATAATAAGAGCAAAAGAAAAAAATAGTGACTTCCAAAATCTATCTTCCTAAACTGGGCGTTGTGATGCATGCCTGTAATCCCAGCACTTGGGAGGCTGAGGCAGCAGGATTGGTGAGTTCTAGACCAGCCTGGGCTACATAGTGAGTTCCAGAGCAGTCTCAACTACATAGTGAGACCGTGTCACAAAACCCGCCCCACAAAAAACCATCTTCCTAGAATAATAATTACTTATGTAATAATATAATTTACAAAATATTAAAAGAAAAGCAGAAGTATTATTGTGACTATAGGTGACATGCTAGCCACTTAAAACAGTAAATAGAGAGAGATTAACATAAATGGAATAAATCCAAGCACAAATGAGACACATCCATTGGGGAAGCAAACCACTTCACGTGGTTGATCTGCAGGTACTCATCCTCCAGCAGGATCACTGCAAATGCAAATTCTAGTACTGCTTGTGGATGCATGAATTTCATAGTATTTTGCAGATGGAGATAGACTCCCCTGTAGTAAACATTTTAGGGACTTGTTTATCAGGTATTACGGCAGGCTTCTCCACAGAAGGCTTTGTTTTCCTTGATATAAATGTTAAAGTTATAACAAAACCTCAAGCAACTCTCTGGAAACAAAGCAGAATGTTGAGGACCGGAAATTAGTGATGCGTTATCAGGTATTACGGCAGGCTTCTCCACAGAAGGCTTTGTTTTCCTTGATATAAATGTTAAAGTGATAACAAAACCTCAAGCAACTCTCTGGAAACAAAGCAGAGTGTTGAGGACCGGAAATTAGTGATGCTAGATGGTGCTGGTGCTGGGACCCACAGACGGGAGCCACTAGGTGGGTGCAATCCAACCCCAACCCTGTAGGCAAGTTTCCAGCTGACTCAATACCATTTCCTAATTTGATATCCCAAGAAAGCCCTCTGCACTGGAGAGTTACTTCTGCACTGTGAAGTATTACATTAATATGCAATTTGGTCTTTCTACCTGGCTACAGAAGCATTCATTCTGAGTCTATTAATTAAAGGTCATTGTATTTTGCAGTTACTCATGCATGCAATCAGATATGGTTCAATCTCCACCCCCCCTCCCCAACTACCACCTCACGAGCAAGCATTCAATGCTACTTAAAGGTCAGCCAACTTCCTCTCTGTCAAAACAGCATGAGGACAGAATTGCTATGATGTGCATCGCTATGATGGCCATACTTCGTTGATCACTTGCCAAAATATGGAAAATATGGATCTCACTTAGAGATCACTGGCAGAGCATGACAGTTCAAGGTCAAAAATATTATTCACCAACTCATTATCTATCTACCGATGCTACCTTGTGTAATAAGGAAGATTGGCACAGCTGAAGACCTCAAAACTGGAAAGGATTTGAAGTAGAAACTTCTGTGAGGTTTGGAGCAGAGATTAAGCCCCCCAAATGGGGTAAATTTAGGCTCTAAGAAAGACTTTACAATGACTATGTTGAAAATGAAAATCGTCTACCTTCTGCCAATAGAACTACTGATATATGGTTAAACCACGGTGAATTATGAATTTATTACAATCCAAACACAGCTGAACACATTGAACTAGGTGATGCTAAAGATTCTCTCTGTTCTGAAAAATTCAAGGGTGTTTCAAAGGGTTCAGAAATATATGAATTTCTGTTGCATACCGGTATCAATGGTGTTAAAGTATCATCATCTGCTTCCTGAAGGACAAATTTCATACAGCCATTAGATATAATACATAGGTTCTAAAGAGGGTGGCACAAAATTACAAATAGGAAATTACTAAAACAGCTATTAAAGAACTAAGACATATCTGAACACGCGGAACTTGAAAGATTACTGTGAAGTATAACTTTAAGAATTAAATATGTCCTGTGTAGCTGTTTTCAGAGGTACAGCTGTGGAAGGGTATTGTGTTTTTCATGTTCGGCATGCACCTATGCTGACATCTTCAAGTTATCTGTACAGGGGAAGTATCATTATTCATTTTGCATAAGTACTAACACTGAATATACTTAGCACATCCTCCAGAATGTGACTTTAAGCTATCTTGTGTATTGCAGACAGTTAAAGTTATTGAATAATCCCAAAGTTTCCCTTTAATTACTTTGCATAAGTACTAACACTGAATATACTTAGCACATCCTCCAGAATGTGACTTTAAGCTATCCTGTGTATTGCAGACAGTTAAAGTTATTGAATAATCCCAAAGTTTCCCTTTAATTATTTTTAACAGATTTAGGAATTAAAAATTATACAACCCGAGCTGGGTATGATGGCACACTCGCAAGGCTGAGGCAGGAGGATCGCTCTGAGTTTGAGACCAGCTTGGGCTACATAGTGAGTTCCAGGTCAGTCTCAACTACATAGTGAGACCCTGCCTCAAAAAAAAAAAAATATACAACCCAAAGAAATAATTCTTTAGAGAGTACTATATTTTTGTATAACACAATCAATTTTTTACAAATCTGACCTAATCAGTGAACCGTACTTATTGTTACTACTTTTATGTACTTCATAAACAGTGACTATTTACTGGTTAGCCAAGCATTTTGAACAGTGTTAGCAGTCATTTCTGTGCTCAGTAAGGGATGTACCAGCTGTACAAATGTCTTTGTAAGTCCATCAACCATGAGTAAAAAGGAACTTCTGAAGTTATCAAAAACTGAATATGATGGCACTTTTATTTTAAAGTGAACATAAATGAAACACGGTGCTATGGCAATAATAAACTCTTCGATAAAAGCTGTTTGAGATAACACACACGGCCCTTTGCAAAATGTGATTCACAAAATAGATGCTCATTAGAATCTAGTCCAATGAATAAAATTTATTATAAATTAATAAGGTCTGAATCCAATATTTTGTTTTAAAGATTTACCTGGTATTATATGTGACACCAAATTCAGCAAATGCTGGAGAAATCCATGTGTATAAAACATTAAATTTGGCAGGATGTGGTGGCACATGTCTATAATCCCAGCCACTTGGAAGGCTGAGGCAGGAGGATTGCTTAGATGAAGGACAGCCTGGGAGATTTAATAAGAACCTGTTTCAAAATTTAAGACCAAATTTTTAAATGAGACCGGAATATAGGTCATTATGAAGGACCTGTCTGAGTCCCATAAAAGATATCAGGGCGGGGGAGGGAGATTAAGTTCTATCAAACAATGGATGTGGGTCAAATTTTTGTTTAGTTTTCTTACTCAGCCCAACAGGAATACTGAAAATGCAGCAATGAACTAAAAAGAGTTCTCTGTCACTTTGTGAACAGTTCATCGGGGCTGGAACACTATCAGATATGCAATATCTAAAACACAAGAATGGAGAGGACTTACAGCAAGGAGTTTCTTTTTCAGCACACAGACTCTGGGCCTGATCTATGATGTTGGGAAGAATCCAGTTTTCATTGCTAGGGAGCATAGATTGTGCTGTGTGGAGCTAGAAAAGCTGCACTTGTTCGGATTTTTTTGACTGGGTAGAGACTGTTCACTTAGTGTCTTTAAGCAGGGAAGAAGAAATTCTTCTCTTCCTCCTGTGGTACTTTTCCTACTGTCAGACTGCAAAAAAAAGGTGAGAAGCAAGTGAGGGGACCCTCCAGATGCTGTTAATTAATAGACAGGTTCTGTCCATCTGTGTGAGACAGTGACTAAAGCCCCTTTCAAGTAGCTTGCACCAGAAGACACTGAGTGACCTTATAACCAGTGCTGAACTACAAACAGATCTGAGAGAGGCTGGGGTCCAAGGAGAACGCATCATTGTGTTTAAAACATGGGGTTACCATTTCCATAATTTAAAATACATTTTTAAACAACATTGTTCTCAACGTACTCAATTAACTTCCCATTATTATTGGTCTTTTTTAAAAGTGTGCACTCATGTGGATGATGTATAACATTGAGAACTCAACATGTTATTCAATATGAGCTTAAGCCTGATATGCAAGCTAACATTTTTAGGGGATGACAAACATTTGCTTCAATGTTTTTGTTTTTTTCTGATTATCTATTGAATTTGATGTTCTGACCCCAGAGCTGCTATATTTAGAAAGGAAAACATTCATGGAACCATGCTTTTAATTTGGGGGTCATATTCTAGCATTAAGCATCAAGTAGTCAACTGGACATTCTGGAGAAAATGGTCATGATATTAATGGGTTTGGCTAATATAACCTATAGCTAAGACAAAAAGTACAAGATCCTTGATTGTAGTGCATTTGGTCACAAGAAAAAAGTCTACATTCTGTAAGATGATTAATTTATTCAAATCAAGAGAAAACTCTGGCACAATGAGTAGTAGTATAAGTAATTTTGGGTAAACAGTATTAAAAACCATAATAAGTAAATTACATTTAAAATCTATTTTATTCTTAAAATTCTGATCACATATTATACACTTAATCAATGAGTGTTTATTTCTTGGTAATGATATTTAAATGATAATCATAATACATTTAGAACAATGCTTTTTAAAGAGCTCTTTAAGCAAAACTAAGGGATGATAATTATGCTTTTCTCTGTCTTAAAAATATAAGCATATAAAATGGAAGCTTCTTTTGTGTTATAAAGAATAGAAACATGTCTGCTATGAACATTTTTATTTATGGTGGGCAACAAAGAAAAATACAAGCTGAATATTTGTACAGTTACATTCAAATGCACAAGATTAAATCTATATGAGCCAAATACCAAAAGACTGAAACTATATAAGCTAAAGGTCCCTTCAGAAAGAAAGCAGATATCTTGTCAGCGCTGAAATCAGATAGAACCAAACTTAATTACTGATATATAGGTGTGCAGGAGACTCAAAGGGGGGGCATGAAGGATGTCATTGTCTATGATGCGGGGCTGGATAATGAAAGTTAGAAGCCTTATGACCGATTATAAAGCAATAATGTATAGCTATTAGAACGCAAGTTTACATATTTTTATACACTCTCTCAGGAAACTCACTTGTATCTTATTAAAACTCACTTTTAGTTTCTGAACCAATATTCTAGGACTTTCCGGTTCAGATAACTCCACATACAATTTTCCTAGAAAAAGCTCATTACCTTTCCCTTTCTCAGATCAGTGAGTTGCCTGTGATAATGTTAATCTTGGTAAAAGACCATCAAGATTCTGCTGAAGAATAGACCACTTTGGTCTTCTTTTTTATTTTTTGCCGTAGTCATGCTATGTATTTTCCAAAGTCTACTGCAATAGTAACAGATAACTCAACAATGTGGAAAAAGTTGATTTTATCAACTAAATTTAAAGATATAATCCAGCAATTCTGTTCTTAGGAAAAGTTCAAGCTAAATGACTTTCATCAGTCCAAAAGGAAAGGACAAGAAGGGTGCTTAGCCACCTCATTTCAAAATCCCAAATTAAAATTCAACCAAAGGTCTATTGCTATAGAATAGATAAAGAATGTGGGGTATGTCTATACAAATGAATATTATATAGTACTAAAAATGAATTAAGTACAAATACACACAATTACATGATAAAACTGAAAATATTAAGTCAAATAAAAAAAAATCCAGATGTAGTCCTTATAGTATTGATCTCATTTATTTGACGTTCAAGAACAGAAAATAAAAGTAAATTATGTGTGGAAAATGCATGTTTAAATTTTCTCGAGGCAGTTTTCCTGTGAAAGGACATTAGAGAAACTTGTGGTGCCATCACTGGTCATTCGATAGATGCAGATGAAAACAACACTGAGGTTCCACCTCACGCCACAAAGAATGGCTGCTATCAAGAAATCAACCAATAACAAATGTTGGCAGAATTGTGGGGAGAAAGGAACCCTTCTCCACTGTTGGTGGGAGTGCAGACTGGTGCAACCACTATAGAAATCAATATGGAGATACCTCAAAGAGCTGGGACTAGAGGTTCCATTTGACCAAGCCATCCCTCTGCTGGGTATCTTTCCAAAAGAATTAAAACAATCATATCACAGTGATATATGCACCTATGTTTATAGTGGTACAGTTTGTAATAGCTAAAACTTGGAAACAGCCCATTTCCCCATCAGTTGGAGACTGGATAAAGAAAATGTGGTTTTTCTCTAAAATGGAATACTACTCAGCCATAAAGAATGAGAAATTAGAGTCATCCATAGGAAAATGGATACCTATTGAGGATATACTCCTAAGTGAAATAAATAAGTCACACATGTGTAAATACCAAATAGTTTCTCTGATGTGAAAAACTGTAATGGTACACAAGATCCTAATGATATAATTGACAATGTGAAATAGGAAGAAAAGGGCTAAAGGTGTAGGGGAAGTGGGAAGAGTAGGGGAAGGGGAATAAGGGAAAAGAAAAAATGTGAAAAAATGGAAATAAAATATGTGTAAATAGGGAAGGGAGGAGTGGGTGAAGGGAGGGCAGGGATAAGGGAAAAAATGACCTGTCATGTAAAGGTACAAGATCCCAATGATGAATGTAACTGCCCTATATACCTAAAAAGTACCAATAAACTCAATGAGAAAAAAACAAAACTTGTGGTGCTAGATTGGATTCATATATCTAGGTGATATTATATGGAAGCTTTACTCATAGGATTTAATTATTTAGGACTGTGTGCTAATTCATGAACGAACAGAGAGAGGAGAGAGAGAGAGAGACAGAGAGACAGAGATAGAGAGAGACTACACAGCAGATGGATGCTTTGTTTTTTTCTAATTGAGACAGGGTCTTGCTGTGTAGTCTATCCTTGAACTCACTATGTAGCCCAGGGTGACCTCAAACCTGTTGGTAAGCCTCTTGGTTCAGCCTCCTGGGTGCTGAGATTTTAGGTGTGTACCATTATGCCTGCCTGGTGAGTCTTTTTAAAAGACTTGGAATGATGAAAAACAGTTCAACTTTGTACTCTCTGCATCTGGAAGAATAACAGATATGAATAAAGTAATCACAAAATTTTAGATTAATTATTGTGTAATCTACAAAAAAATATTTACTGGTACAGTCAAAAAGTCTTAGACCAAACTCTCCTTGACAGACTTTCTTGTGTGCAATGGTATGGTTTTGTTACCATAAACAACACCTAGCATTCATATTTTCATAATGGCAAAAGCAAAGGCAGTTTAAGAAACAATACACTGTCCCTTTGAACAGCAATGCATTTCTTCTTCTTTGCTTAAAAGAAACAAAGTTGAATTCCCAGAATAAAGAGCTAAAAGGAAGACAAGTCTACCTTCAAAATCAAGAAACTGTTTTATAGCAGAAATTCTGACAAGATATTCCCATGTTCCAAAATAAGCAAACCAGAGACACTCTAAATAGAGCTAAGGACAATACACTGTCCCTTTGAACAGCAATGCATTTCTTCTTCTTTGCTTAAAAGAAACAAAGTTGAATTCCCAGAATAAAGAGCTAAAAGGAAGACAAGTCTACCTTCAAAATCAAGAAACTGTTTTATAGCAGAAATTCTGACAAGATATTCCCATGTTCCAAAATAAGCAAACCAGAGACACTCTAAATAGAGCTAAGGATAGCAGTCTTCCACTGACAGGATGATTAAAAAAAAAAAAAAAACAAAAAAAACAACTTGGCGTTAAGAAAGAATAGGTATCTCCAGCCCTTGAGTGACAGAAGAAATAAAATTGTGTGCTCATAGGTTGTTTGCTTCTAACTAGAATCTACAGCTCTGTCAAGGTGTTTTGTATTGCCACATATTACAGAAATTATCATTTGTCTTAAAGCACTACAAAGACCACCTTTATTCTGAGCAATGTAAGCCATGTAAAAACTGTAAGTGGATGGTAATGAAATGTATTCCAAAATGTCCGAGGTGATTCCAATGAGACATTTCAATGAAATTTGAAAAACAAAACAAGCTTGAGAAGGATTAATTTTGATAAAATAACAGTATATCAAGAGTGACTTTCATGTTGCTATAATTTTAAACATTGTTCTCATTACACCCTGTGGAAACATCGAAAAGAAACAAAAATCTTACAGACAACTTAATTGTTTAGTAAATATTTTAGTAGTATGAGATGCATTCTTGTGAAACATATTTATGAACTGATCAACAGGCTTGGAGATCATTTTTGATCAAAGATCTATAAAATGTATTAAGAAATCATCTTATTTCTCCAATTTTTGCATTAAAAAAAATATAGCTTGACTTTGTGTGAAGAAAAATATCCTGCTCTTATTGGGCCCTGGGATCTGAAGTTTTCCTTGCAATTGGATACTTTATTTTTTGTTTTGATTTTTTTATTAGTATAACTTTGCAATCCCTAATGATCACATTCCTCATGAGGTACTGCTAGATGTGTATAACACATACTTTATCCCAACCATTTTCCCTTATTCTTTTCCCTCCCTATCTCATAGTAACTTTTTGTTTTGCAAAATATCTATTTTCTTTTTCCTAGGATTTATCTTTTATATGACTTTAATTGACTTAGATTTTGGGGTTTCTCATGTAAGAGAAACAAGGTGATGTCAAACTTATGTGTATGGTAATTTATTTCCTTTAATGGGGTCTCAAGAGGCATGCGTTTTTCTACAAGTGATTCAGGTTTATCCTTTTGAATTATTCTGTTATAAACAGGCACGCATGTATCACTGCAATGTGATGTCTTCAACTCTTTAAGGAAGATACCTAGAAGGAGAACAGCTGGATCAAACAGAATTTCTGGTTTGAGTGTTTTGAGGACTCTTTATATGGATTTCCATAATGGTTGCACTATCATTACCCTGCCAACAGTGTAGAAGGGTTCCTTTTTATCTGCAGCCGCCTCCCTGACATTTGTTGTTATTTGATTTCTTGATAGTAGTTATTGAAGACGACATCCGAAATTGGGAAGACATCACCTGTTCCTGGCTAGTCAGAACCAAGGTGGCCATACCATATGTCTGTTCATTTGGGGGGATTTGGAACATTGATGTACCATATCTTGATCCTTCCCTTGTAACAGTGGCTACCATCAAAACACGAGAAACAGCAAAGCCTGGGGAGAATGTGAAAGAAAAGCAACCATTCTACAATGCCAATGGGGATGTAAACTTCTACAAGCACTTTGGAAATCAGTATGGAGATCCCTCGCGAATTGAACAGATGAAATTCTGTGTAACCTAGCCATACATTTCCTGGGGACTTTCCTGAAAGAATTAAAGACATGATACTCTAGTTACTGAACAGTCATGTTCACAGCAGTGCAACTCAAATAGCTAAGTCTGGAAACAAACTGGTCACCCATCAGTAGGTGATAGGATAATGAAAATGTGGCAGATATACAAAACTGAACACTATTCAGGCAGAAAGAAAAATAGAATGATTTGCAGGAAAATGGATAGAATGTGAGATTATAATATTAATTAAAATAAGTAAGAAATTTACACTATGGAACTCTGAGGCAAGATCTCACTAAATTTCCCAGGCTTCCAGAACTTGTGACCCTTATGTTCCACTCCTTGCAGCAGCTGGATGATGCATGTGCTGACACACCCTACTTACATACATTTTTATTGATGAAATAGTATTTTCTGTTTCAAGGGTGTGTTTAAGCCACTTTCAGGAAAATAACACACATATGAGCTATTTGAAAGCAATATCACAGAAGGTAATTACAAAGGGAATTTTGGAAACATTCACAAAAGAAAACTCTTGGATATAAGGATGGACTGTTAATAATCTGTCATTTATTTACATTAAGCTCAAAATACTTGATCCTGCAAAAAAAAATCCAGATTATTCAGTCAATATATAAAAATGAAAAGATCTAATTACAAGAGGCGGGATGTATCATGGACAGGTACAAACTCATTATGATGAGTTTATCATTATGTTTGCCGAAAATGTACCAGCAAATGTTTTGCTGTAAAAAAGAACTATAAAACTAAAACAAATTAAGAGATCTATTGTGTTTACCTTAAATGAGTAGAACTCTCACCATTTACCATTTAACAATTTAATCAAAAGAAATGTATAAGGTGCTCGCTTCGGCAGCACATACACTAAAATTGGAAGGATACGGAGAAGATTAGCATGGCCCCTGCACAAGGGTGACACACAAATTCATGGAGCATTCCATATTAAAAAAAAAAAGAAGCATATAAGGTTAAAAAGTGTGTTTATGTATGAAGTGAATAGTTTCTTCTGATTTGATTTATGATAAGTGCATATAAAAATCCCTCCAAATTACCTTGAACAGTGGGTAACAACACTGCACAGTTTTCTTGCTAAGATTCCAAATATTCATTCTGATAAATGTATATCGTGCCATTAACGAGAACAGACAAAAGACTGCAAAGGGAAAAAGTAAGAAGAGATAACTCTAAAGGCAAACTGATCAGGCTGTGAGATGCAGCCCTCCTGTACCATCTCTGAACTCTTAGGGAAGAAAAAACAACTTGTCTTGGGTTCCTTATGTGTGAAAGATAAGTAGCTGGGCACGGTGGTGCACACCTGTAATCCCAGCACTCAGGAGGCTGAGCCAGGAGGATTGCCATGAGTTTGCTGTTAGCCTAGCCTATGTAGTGAGTTCAAGGCCAGCCTGGACTACATACTGAGACCCTGTCTCAAAAAATTTAAAAAAAAAATCCCTTCCAAAGTGCTATGTTAAGGATTAATAGAAATATTTTAGATAGGGCACCTATCAAACTTCTGAGTATATTATAAAAGCCCAGTAAAGGATGTTCACTGGAAGAAAGGTAACATCTTTAATAAACGGTGCTGGAAAAACTGGCTTTCCACATGCTGAAGACTAAAACTAGACTCATGTCTCTCACCAGTCACTAAGCTAAAATAAAAATGGATCAAAGATCTAAATTTTAAAACAGAAACACTAAATCTTCAGGAAGAGGACATAGGCATAGGCAAAGACTTCACGAACAAAACCCAGACTACAAGGGAAATAACATGAAGAATCTGTACAAATACAAAGAACTGGGATCTCATCCTATTAAAAAGCTCTTGTGCTATAAAAGAAATCATCTACAGAGTAAGAGATAAACCACAGAATGGGGAAAAAACTTAGCCAGTTGTCCTTTAGACAAAGGACTAATATCTAGAACACACAAAGACTTGAAAAAAAAAATAGAATCCCCCAATGTAAAGACCCAATCCAAATCTGAAATGTACAGACATTTTGGAGATGAAGAAGTACAAGTAGCAATTAAATATCCGAAAAAATATTCAACACCACTGGTCATCCAATGCAAATTAAAACATCGCTAAGATTCCGTCTCTCCCCAGAAATAATGGCTAGTATTAAGAAATCCACCATCAACTAATGCTGGCGGGGCTGAGGGGATAAAGGAACCCTGTTCTGTTATTGGTGGGAGTGCAGAATGGTAGAGTCACCGTGAAAATCAGTGTGGAGATTCCTCAAAATAATAGGATTAGAGGTCCCTATGGCCCAGCTAGTCACCTTCTGTATATCTGCCCAAGGTATTAAAACTATCATTCCACAGAGACATATGTACACCCATGTTTATAGCAGCACAGTTTGTAATAGTTAAATCTTGGACACAATCCAAATGCTCATCAACCAATGAATGGATAAAAATAATGTGGTGCTTTTATACAATGTAGGACTACTCAGCCATAAAGAAAGATAAACTTGAGACATTTATAGCTAAATGGATGCACCTTGAGACTATATTCTTAAATGAAATGAATCAGATACGCATGTAAGTACCACACTCCCTGGTGTGGGAAACTGAAAGGGTAAATAAGAACCAATGCATGTAATAGATAATGCGAAATAGGAATAAATTGTTCAAAAAGGAAAGGGAAACTGGGAAGGCAGGAGAAGGAAGGGAAAAGTATAAAACTAGAAATGAAAGAACAAAATGGAAACAAAAGTTTTGTAGATGGGGAGGGGAGGGAGGATGAAGGGAAGGGGAGGCGATTGGGAGAAAAAGAGGAATCAACGTCTACCATGTCCAGGAACAAATTTCCTATGAAGAATGTGAAAGTTATAGATATCAAATTTGTACCAATAAAATTAACAAAGTTCAAATAAAAGATCCAAATAAAACGTAGAGGTCCTCACTAATAATATAGATGTGTTTACATATTATTATCAATCCAATTAACCATATAAACATATTCACTAGTAATTAATATTATTGGAATAAATACTGTGAATATTCCCCCTTAGAATCTTCCAGCAAACAACCAATAATAGTAAGTCTAGCATAAGGTCTGGATGTTAAAATTAGGAGCTACTTGGAAAGAGAAAACCTTTTCTGAGGTTTACTATACTCGATACACTGTGCGTAGCTAGATTGATGGGGGACATTGGCGAAGGTACCTAGAAAAGTCTGAACTATTACGTACCATAGGCATAATGTTGCTGTGTACACCAAGGCACGCATGTTTATAGTGAAATGTAATTCATATTTGGTGTGATACAATACTCAGAGTCAAGCCAGATTATTTTACATATCAAAGGTAGGCATAACTTGACTCTGCTATTATGCGCATTTTGCTACTTTGCAACCTCTGACATGTCCTCAAAGGTAAACATAACTTCATTGCTTCAAAGCAGTCTTTGGAAATTATATTTTCCAGGGATCAAACTGATACATTCTCCTTTCTGACATACGGACAACTTGTCAGAGGGAAGAGGGAAATCTGGGACATTCACTCAAAGCACAGCTGTGAACATATTTTCCTAGCAATATGTATACCAGAACGGAGTGTGGAGCACATCTCCAGCGGCTGTTACTGTCCTTCCTGGGGTTACACAGCATCTGATGAGTTTGCCCAGCAGGAAAGGTGCTGGTTGCGATTTCACAACATCAGGTCAAACAACCCTTTTGACTAGGTGTATCAAGATTTGTGGCACCATTTCCGGTGAGAAAGGAAACTGCACATCACTGTGTTTGGCTTGTCTTGTGCTGCTGCCTCAGGACGGTCGCACGGCCATAAATGCCCAGGTTCATCCTAGAGGACAGCAGGCCCAGTGAGTTGTTCCTGGCCCTGTCTATGCTTTCTACCCCACTGTCTACCAAGGGGCAGTCTTACTTCCCTGTGGTCAAGAGTCATTTTCCCTGATTTCTAGACTTTGATTTCTACATTTTCATAACTGTATTACAGTTAAATAACTGAAGCTCAATAATCTGAACAATATTTACAAAATTTTTCAGATGAGAGAGTACTCATAAGAAATCTTTTTTGTAATAATTTATTCCCTTATAAATTTACATCCTCCATTTAAATTAAGTTTTGTGGCACCACACAGAGACACACACACACACACACACACACACACACACACACACCAACAACTAATCTATAACTGATAGACCTGCTAATGTATAATTATACATTGTATAGTAACTTATACTTTATAAATAGTTTACACATTTACTTTTTAGATAGGATACACATATTCCTTCACTTTAAAAAATGATACATTGTAATTTTCATACCTTCTGCTATCGTGTAGGTCTTACACTTCATATTTTTTAATGTCCTCATCTTTGTTTAAAATCTTTTAAATTTTGCTCCCTTAAAACTGTCTTATTTCTGAACCATGTTAATTAAACCAAAGTAAAATATTTTCCTTGGGTAGCATCATTTATGTAGCAAAATATGTTTTAAAAATCTTATTGGAGAATAATACATGCATAGCTTTATTTGATGTGCTGTGCTTTCTTATGGATGGATACACAGATTAAAGAACATATGGATTATGAACAATCCTCAACCCTGGAAAATTGAACATGGTACCTCAAGCTTCTGAACTTCTATTTAGTGAGCTTGGATCTGATGACTGATGATGAAATTTAATTTTAGCTTTCACCAACTCCAATTTCCAAGCATAGATTTCAAGCATTGTGCCTTGTAGAAAACCTCTCACCTCAAGAGCTGTTTTCCATGGACCCATAAATTGTAATTATATTCTGAGAGACTAAAATGTGAGGTCATTCAGAGCTTACTTCTTGTTAAACTATCAAGCATTATGCAAAGGTAATACAATATAACTAAGTCATTTTTCAAAATACCCAAATAAGTGCCATTATTGGTACAGGGCATATCTAATTTCCACACAGTAGGCAATAGCTTTCTCCCTTGAATTAAAAATGCACAAATTAAGTGAGGCTAATTATAAACAATATTGCATAATGTATTTTCAAACTTAGGGTTGATTCTCTTATAATGGGACACTATAGCAAATATTTGAGAATCAAACCTCTGAATCAGAATACTTTTGTGTCTATTAAAGAGACAATGAATGGTAAAGCAAAGTGAAAACAAACATTATAGATCTATGGTGTGGAAAGGAGAAGTCAAGAAATTTTACACGATGAAAAATACAAAATATGATGATAAATAGAATGAAATAAAGAATGGGGGTCAGCACCTTTGATTCACTCAATTGTTCATAATAAAATGAATTGAAACCGTAAGAAGTATAAGGCTTATCCATTTATTTAAAATAAAATCTTTGCATGTTGGGTTTGTCATTCACCTGTACAGAACTTGCCTAGCTTGTGTGAAAGCCTGAGTTCAATCATCAGCACTACAAAAATATATTTGGTAAAATAAATGTTGGTCACTCTCGTCTTTGTTTGTCTTATACTCCATGCAAGGATTCAAATGTTTGAAAAATTCTAGTTTCATATTATTAAAGAAACTATAAATACAAACTATGTTTGTGCTACTTAAGAGCAGATTAGCAAAAAATGGCAGATTGGCGACAAAAAATCATGCTAGAAAGCACTGCTCTACATAAAGAGAAAAGGAGCAGTGAAAAATTTATAAAATTACAATCTCGTTTTTCTAGATTCTCCAAATATTGTAATTTGTCTCCAATGTTTAGCAGGTCCAGCAATCTCCATGTCAGTGGTCACTCAGATGACATCCACAGATGTGCAATGTGTGTTAGCACCTATTCGCCCATCATGTGCACTGCTAGTGGTACTAGACAAAGGCAGTTGAACTCTTATAGAGGATAAAGACTCCTCTCTTGAGAACCCAAAGAAATTCCTTGGTTGCATTTAAGATCCAACCAGAGTAGCTCTCCTTGTGTTGAGGCATTCTATTCACGGGCACTTCCTCCATTGGCTTCCTTTTTCAAGGTCATGGAGTGGCATTTGATTAATACAGCCACAAACCAGAATTCGAAGCGGAAAATATCAGTCTAGAATGAGAAGAAGTTTTTCTTGCCCCAGTTTATCTTTTTTATTTTAAAATTCATTTTATTGGTACACTTTTAATATGCATATGATCATATTATCGTAGGGAATTTGTACCTGCACATGATATATCCAAATTCTACTTTCTTCCCAAATTCCCCTTCCCTCCCTTCCACCCTTCTTGTTCCCCTTATTTACAAAAACTTTCTTTCCATTTTTTTCCTTCCATGCCCCCACACTTGTTCCCCTTTCTATTTGTATATTTTCTTTCTAAGAAATTGAATCAGGCAAACCTTAGTTATGAAAACACAGCACGATAAGTTAACATTGGCATTGCAATTTTTGTTTTTATTGTTTGAGGGTGATAAATAACAATAAAAATAAACGTGGAGGAATGGTTGCCCAGCTGTAAAACAATTTTCTCTGCATAAAATACAACTGCCAACATATTCAAGATACAGCCATAAAAATAAACCAGTGTTGGACTGAGGATTTAGCTCAGTGGTTCTACCGCCTGCCTCACAAGCACAAGGATCCGAGTTCGATCCCCAGACCCAAGTTTGATCCCCAATACCAAAATAAATAAATAAATAAAAGTGTTCTGGACTGAAGATGTAGCTCAGTAGTAAAGCCCTTGACTTGCATGTGCAAGGCCCTGAGTTTGATCCTTAGTAACACAAAACATATAAATAAAAAATAAGTCAGGGTTGGGTTTCATAATCAAGAATCCAAACCCAGAACTCTGGATCTAATTCCAGAGTTCGTTATTACTCTATATTGAAGGAGAGATTTGTGTTTCTAATGCTTGCTTGCCTTCATTGTGGATGTTTTTTGAAGACAGCAAGTATTGAGCAGAACATGAACACTTAGCATAAGTTCTTTACACAGCCAGCAAATTACTTTAGCTTCCTTTGTTGCATTTCTGCAAAGGAAACCATTATTGAGAGCTGAGAACTTACCCGTGTGTAGAAGGGTGAAGAGGATTTACCTCCTTGTCATAGAAATATATGGAGAGAATCTAAGGAAGTTAAATTTTACAAGCATCAAATCTGAACCAAAGACATGCATGGCAAGAGGGGAAGTCTCGTGAACTGCTTCTAGCAGTGGATAGGAGAGCAGCACTGAGCTGGTGTGGATTGAAAGCTTTAGGAGCTGACAGACCAAAGGGTGTGTTTATGTGGGGATTCCTCTGAATCACATATAGGTCCTCATGGGGAAAGAGGAAGGAGAGAGAAAGAGACACAGAGAGAAGGACAAAGGGGAGAAGAGGAAGAGGAAGGGAGGGAGAGAAAACTCTGACCAAAGAAAGAGATAGCTTTTGTATCGGCCTGTTCTACAAAGACCTCAACTTTAACCATCTTCCAAGGACCACAAGTTATCAAAACAAAAAAGACTGTGCTATTTTTACACCTCTCATCCTCCCCATAGCAGGTTGGTCTTGCCGGCACTAACATAGCATCTAGATTGTAGGGGAGATTCAGAAAATCTAAGAAGCCAGTGCGGTGCTCTCATTTTCAACCTCAGGCTTCTGTACTACAGCAAAGCTTAGCTGGGTAAGGGTTGAACTGTTAATAAATCAAATTCCGAGAATCTGGATCAATACCTTGGAGTCTATTCCAGTCACCGAACTGATACGTTTATTTTTCTTAGACTGTAGAGTTGCCGTGGACGTGCCTGGGATCCCTTAAATCCAGGATCATACCAAAACACTATTTCTTGAATAAAATGTAAGGAGAACAATAAGAGAAAAAATATTTTTATTTGTATCATAAGCCAGGTTTTTAATCCACTGGTTACAAATAAAGCAGTAAAATGAATTCTCCCTACCATAGTAAAATTTTTGTAGGATCAGACTTCAGAAAATATAATGTCATATACCTCCAGCAACTGTTGGGGCAATCTGAATTTTTAAAGTTGTTTTCTTTGCAGGCAAAAGAATGTGCGAGCAGTAGCAGTGGTTGGAGGAAATTCTGCATGTATAGCCTATTGGTGTCTAGCTGATCTTCTTCTTCTTTTTTTGTTTTTTTGGTACCAAGGATCGAACTTGGTGTCTTTGCTCTTGCTAGGCAAGAGGCAAAACCACTGAGCTAAATCTCCAGCCCTAGCTGATCTTCTTAGAGAAAAAGTTGACTACCCAAAATAAAAGAGGAAGTCACCTTAGTATGGGAAAAATACGAACATTTTCTCAGAAAAAGACTTGAAACTTGAGGCATGCCAGAGGAAGGGAAAAAACAAGCTTTCCGAGAAAGTGGTAAACAGCATTGCTAAAATTCACACACCCTTGCTTAGCATTCAAAACCAGCAGTTGGCTAACACACGGTGACAGACTGCTATTAGTCTTCTGCTGACTCCGCACGTGTAAATTAAACCGTTGCAAGTTCCCCATGTGCTATCTGTGACAAATAAGATAGCATGGTAGAGGCACAAACTTTGCTCTTAATTTTCTTGGCAACTAGACTGCTCATCACTGTAGAAAGTTATTTGAAAAACAAGTAATTCACCCAATATCTTAAACTGCACATATTCAGCAGTAAAATTTACACTATTGTAAGGTGGCTACAAAATAAGCTTTAGATATGGCTGGAGAGTCTTACACAGATAATGTTATGTAATCAAACTTTATGATTATAAAGAAGATACAAAATACACAAAAATTTAGGCTACGAAGTTATCAAAAATCTCATATTTTGTAATGTACTGTGCTCAATTAAATCCTGCAAGCATAATAGGGAGTGAACATCATTATATACTTTTGATCATTTGAAAATTGAAATGGAACTAGTTGATTCATTTAAAAAATTAGATAATAAGTTGGATAATACTCCTCGGTAATGATCAAGTAAAATTTTAAAATCATTTACAAAACCCTTGGGATCTGCTGTTCATCTGTAAGCTGAAAGTTTCCTCTAGGAAGACCAAGAGTTCCAGCCTAGACTTAAATAGTCTTCTAAGCATAATTTCAGGTGAATTTTGGAGACTGGCCTTCCTGATGACAAACATATATATATCAGTGCAGGTCAGAATGACAGTATCTCCTTGGTAGGGTGTTAAGTGTGAGGTGTGTAGGAAGGGCTCTCCAAACATACCCTCCTTCCATTACTCCCTATTTTCACAACTTTTAAAATAAGCCACTCATCCTCAGTGTGACATGATTATTAGGTTACCTGTTTCCATCATTGACTTCCAGTCACAGTGTCCCTCCCTTTCAAAAGTCACATCCCCTAGCACAAAATGCCCTATATTTCTTACCAATTGTTCATTCCACAGATACTTTTAAGTGTTTTCTTTTGTTTTGTTTTTCTCAATCAAGAGCTGTTATGATTATCTTGGATACATCCACCAGCAAAACAGATGAAAATCCTTACTAAACTTTTTCCCATACACACAAGCACATATATATAGACTTCAAAGAAAAGAAAGAACTTTAGATTTCAAGAAATTTGAAAGCTTAAGTATCACTGAAAAAAGACATAACACTTAAAAATTAAGTGTGAAATAAAATAAATCACTTCATCAGTTTTTTTTTTACTTTTAAACATGGCCAATAGAATTAACTCCCTACTTTTTTATAAGATGCATAAAGACAAGTTTGTACTTTTCTACTGCGCACTATCTATCCAAACCCAGCAAAATCATGAGCAACTATGTGCTCAGCACATGAGGGCCTGCACTGAGCAGTGTGAAAGTAAAAACTGTCTGTTTTTATAGGCTGAGCATGAGGTCATTTTGAGTAAATATAAAAGCTAAAATTAAACATGTCAGCTCTGTGTGATGGGGCACGCTTGTAATCCCAGCACTCAGGAGGCTGAGGCAGGAGGATCGCTGTGAGTTCGAAACCAGCCTAGGCTACATAGTGAGTTCGAGGGCAGTTTCAACTACATAGTGAGACCCTGTCTCAAAAAAAAAAATCATTTCATAGACAATTGTTTAGTTAAAATATTCATGGGCAAAATTTTTCTAAAATTTTCTAAAATTTGGTCTCCGTTTAGATCTTTCCTCTGGAAAATGTGGTCCAATGACTAGTATCTTGGCTCCAGAGCCATCACAACCATCCCTCCAGAAGAATGAGAATCTATGCCTTAGCAAAATCCTCAGGTGATTCACACACATCAAAATTAGACAAGTACTAATTTATGCCACTACCTTTAGACAAAAATATGTTGAAAACGTCTGAGATGGGCATGGTGGCATGGGCCCGTACCACCAGCTCCTTAGGAGGATTCTTTGAGCTCATGTGTTTGCCACCAGCTTGGGAAACACCATGAATAACTGGTCTCAAACTGAGAGGCAAAAAATCATCCTGTGTTATTTTATTTTTTTTAATTGAGTCTATTGGTACATTTTAGGGATACAATACAGTTACATTCATCATTGGGATCTTGTACCTCTACATGACAGGTCTTGGTTCTCATTTTTTCCCCTTGTCCCTGCCCTCCCTTCACCCACTTCCTTCCCTCCCCAATTACAAACACTTTATTTCCATCTTTTCATTTTCTCACATTTTTTTCTTTCCCCTTATTACCCTTCCCCTACCCATCCCACCTTCCCTATACCTTTAGCCCTTTTCTTCCTATTTCACAATGTCAGTTATCTCATTAGGATCTTATGTATTATTATAGTTTTTCACATCAGAGAAACTATTTGGTATTTACACATGTGTGACTTACTTATTTCACTTAGGAGTATATCCTCAATATGTATCCATTTTCCTATGAATAACTCTAATTTCTCATTTTTTATGGCTGAGTAGTATTCCATTTTATAGAAAAACCACATCTTTATGCAGTCTCCAACTGATGGGCAAATGGGCTGTTTCCAAGATTTCGCTATTACAAACTGTGCCACTATAAACATAGGTGCACGTATATCACTGTGATATGATTGTTTTAATTCTTTTGGAAAGATACCCAGCAGAGGGATGGCTGGGTCAAATGGAACCTCTAGTCCCAGCTCTTTGAGGTATCTCCATATTGATTTCCATAGTGGTTGTACCAGTTTACACTCCCATCAACAATGAAGAAGGGTCCCTTTCTCCCCACAATCCCACCAACATTTGTTATTGGTTGATTTCTTGATAGCAGCCATTCTTTGTGGGGTGAGGTGGAATCTCAGTGCTGTTTTCATCTGCATCTCTCAAATGACCAGTGATGTGGAGCATTTTTTCATATATTTACTTGCTGCTTTTACTTCTTTGTCTGAGAAATGTCTGTTCATTTCAGATGCCATGTTATTTTAATAATTAAGAAAAAGAGGAAAAATACATGTGTGGGTCACACTCCAAGCTAGTTAAATATGTGTATGAGACCAAGCTGAATTTTTCCTTTTCTAGTTTTATAAGTAGGTCTCAGGTGCAGGCCAGAGAAGGAGCAAGGGTTCAAAGAAAACAGGAAGATTTAATGCTTACACTACTGGGATTCGCTAAACAAAATAAAATTAATTAATTTTTAAAGTTAAATAGGAGGAAATAAACCAGTAACATGTAAAAAACTACAGTAAGGCATTTTAATAGTCTTCTGATTTTAGGATCAAATGAGAAACATAGTAGTCTAAATTCAATACAATTAAATAAAACATTCTTTTCATGATATTTGACACAAAATCATCTTAAACGCAAGCATCAGTATGCAGAGTAGAAAAAAAAAAACTTTAATAGTCTTCTGATTTTAGGATCAAATGAGAAACATAGTAGTCTAAATTCAATACAATTAAAAAAAACATTCTTTTCCTGATATTTGACACAAAATCATCTTAAACGCAAGCATCAGTATGCAGAGTAGAAAAAAAAAAACATTACAGCAGAGTTCTGTGGATTAAAGCAAGGCTGCTGGCTGAGACTACCGAGGAGTTAATGATTCCTATTTCATCTTTAAAGCTAAAAGGTTTTCCCTTGAGGAAAATCAAAAGAATCTATCCTCTCATCACACACACTGGTATCTCCTTGTGAGTTCCATTCTTGCTAAGAATCTGGCCAGGTAGGATACTCTGATTTGTTTTCGTAAATCACTATAAAATATAGAATATCCAGACATTCGCTGAATGTATAAATATTCTCCTAGGACACAATAACTAAACCGATCTAAAATTTTATGTTAATTATGTCATGAACAAAATAAGTTTCACAAAGGAAACCTTTTCTTAAAAACTGAAGGAAGCAATTAGTTTAACACATCCTATTTTCCTGACAAGTGTTGGCAGAACAAAGATAGACAATTTGTTCATGTTCAATGTTGACACCAAAAGAGTTTAAGAGAAAAAATTAAGTTCATCATAAACACATCAGGAGACCAGAAAACTTGATTTCTGTTTTTACTTTCTTGAAGAAAAAGATTAAAATCCTAAATAACTGATTAAATCAATCAAATTGATTCATTACTTCATTTAATCCTTGCATCAATCCAAGAAAATCCTGTTATAATTCCATTGCCCTGAAGAGTAAACTGGTGCGCAGAAAGAATTCATAGCTAGTCCAGGGCACTGTTTATATTTCCTTAAGCAGAATTTTCATGATTAGACTTGTTCAGCGTTTGAAGCCAGATTACATAAAAATATGTTGTGCCCTATGAATTATCCGGATAAGTTCTAGTCCAATAAGGTGAAAATGCCAGAAATCTAGCCGTAGAAACTTACAACAAATTGCCTATTGAACCCTAAACTATTTCAGGGATCCACAGTTAGATGGTAGCTGGTTTTTCCCTGACTCTGTGTAAGATTTCTCATCTGCATCAGGAATAGTTAGGTATACTGAATTTTGCTAGTTATATTCAAGTATTCAGGATATAAAACATACTTTGCACTTAAACAGTATTATCAGATGCTCACTACATATGTTTTGTAAATTAGTCAATCTGTATTTTGTAGTATCTTTTTTTTCTTTCCTTTTTATTGGCACATATGTGTAGTACATAATATTTGCATTTCTTGTGTGGAGTTGGTACATGTACAGGATACATCTTAATTATTCTTTTCATCTCTGGTCCCTCTGCTCCATTTTCTCTCCCTCCATCTCTTAATTTGTTTCCCCTCTGAGAAAGATCTGTCTCCCTGCTTCTGATTATAATCTGCTTTCTTCTTTATTTATACTTTGGATTTCTCATATAGGAGAAACTATGTGATATTTAAGCTCACGTACCTTCTTTATTTCACTTAATGTTATGGTTTCAAGGTGTATCTATTTCTCTACAAATGACTCAAGCTTATCCATCTTCATGGCAGAGCAGTACTCCACTGTGTGAGTAAAAGCCACATTTTCTTTATCCATGCCTCTCTTGAAGGACATTCAGGTTGCTTCCAAGATTGAGCTATAATGAATGTATCACTGTAATACGATGTTTAATTCTTTCTGGAAGATTCTAAGACGGGGAATAGCTGGGTCAAATGGAATTTCTACCCTCAGATTTTTTAGGAATTTCCACACAGATTTCCATAGTGGTTGTACTAGTTTACAGCCCATCAACAGTGCAGAAGGGTTTCTTTTTGTCCTAGAGCATTTGTTTTTACTGGATTTCATGAGATGGCCATTTTTTCCTAGAGTGAGACGAAATCGTAGTGTTGTTCTAATTCTGTACTTCTCTAATAGCCAGAGATGTTGCGCATTTCTTTGTGTATTTATTGGCCATTTGTACTTTTCTTTTATGAAGTAGCTATTTATTTCACTTGCTATTTTTGTTGTCTTTTATATCAGGGGGTATAATTTTTGAGTTTCTTATATATTTTAGTTATGTGAGAAATCATTGACAATGATTTTTCCCACCATCTTTTTACCTTGTTGATTCTTTTGCAGTGCAGAACCTTTTTAATCTAATATGGTACGATCTATTGATTCAGACTATTTCTCGAGAAACTGGTGCTCTCTTCAGAAAGTCCTTGCCTATGCCTATGACTCCAAGAGTTTTATCTACTTTTTAAATACAACCCCGATCAAATTTTTAACAGTATTATTTACAGAACTGGGGAAAATGATCCTAAAATTCATATGGAATCAAAAAAGAACTTGTAAAATGAAATCAATCCTGGATAAAAAGAGCAAAGTAGGAGGCATCACATCGTGTGCCTAAAGTTATATTCCAAAGCTACTGTGATAACAAGAGAACAGTACTGGCACAAAAACAGACGTGAGGATCAATGGCATAGAATAGAGAATGCAGAAACAGCCTCAAGTGCATTCATACGCTAGATCATTGACAAAGGGGACAAAAACATACATTGGGGGAAAGAGAGCTTCTTTGATAAGTGGTGTTGGGAAAACTGGCCATCCACAAGCAGAAGATTAAACCTCAACCCATCTCTCTCACCAGGTACTAAACTAAAACCAAATGGATCAAAGCACAGAGTGCTACAGCAGAACCAATTACCTTGCTGGAAGATAAAATAGCCATCTTATGTTTCTGATTTAAAAGGGGAGGGGCAACTGAAGAGGAATGAAAAACAAACAGTAAAAGCTTTGCACTTGAAAGACAGACAATGTTAACTGCCATCTGACACCAGTTTACCTTGTTCAACACTGAGTATTCAAAATTGTATACTCTACTTTAAAAACAGGAAAATCTTACCTCCACGAGATTTTATACCTCATTATCTTTCAGCAGAGGCATCTATGTACTTTGGTTCCATGCCTAGCAGGTGGTGCTATCCAGTGTTACGTTCCCGGGTTTTAGAGTAGCGGGTCCGTGGTTATCCCAGCTGCAGAGTACAGCTGCTGGGAGTGCAATGCATGTGCACTACAAACCCAGTCAGAACCCATGACCAATGTCATGTAACACGCTTGGAACACGGCGAAGGGCTTCTGAATATTATTGAAATGAACACACAATGGATTTCTATATGCTTTAGGGCCTGAGGCTATATCACACAGGATAAAGAAAGAGCCCGACCCAAAAATGGTTCTAATATTTTCAAATGGATCAACATAAGTCAAAAGAAGAGCATTACTTTAAGAAACAGAACATCATGTAAAACTCATTTTTCTGTACGTCACACAGCCATGCCCTCTCAAGTACATGTGACTTTTGGTTACTTTTGAGCCACAGTGACGAAGGAAATTGTGAAAGAGACTGCATAGTGTTCGGCTGAAATTATCCACTCTCTGGACCCCTGAAAAGGGGAGTTTGCCGACTTTTGCAAGCTCCACAAAGATCAACTATCTCAGCGGCTTTGCTACTTGCTCTCCCTTTTCCTCCGAAAACAGCCCCAATCTCTGGGAGCTTTCTTTTGTTTTCCAGATTCTGAAGATAAGAAGAGACTGTGGCTCCCTGACCATCATGTGCTTAGTCAGTGTTTCACACGTGAAAAGCAGTCAAAGATTAATATTACCCTCAGATTAGAAGTCCTAGCATCCTTCCTTTTCTCTATCAAAATCTTCCTTGTCTCTCAAAGCCTTGATAAAAAGTTATTTTGCATAAAACCCTCAAATATCTTTCAATTTAAACAAATCACCCTCTTGTGCTTCCACGGTTTTCTGTTTAATGGGTCTGTTATGGTCCGATCCTTAATCTGCCATGTACTTTGGTTACCTATTTCCTTTAAAGGAATGATTTCACTTTAATTTTTATTAGCACATAGGATGTGTGCATTTTTAAAAGAGTATAATATTTGAACACATATGTGCAGCACGTCTTGATCAAGTCAGGGTAATTAGCATTTTCTTTTCTTTATCAGAAATGATATCTGAATATTTAGACTTTTCAATCACCTCCCTTAAGGTTTTCCTAAAATCTACAACAAATTGTTGTAAACTCTAGTCACCCCCAAGTAATCATTTCTTATTAATTTTATAACGTATAATATCAAGCATTGATAGAGCGTTGTCCATGAGTGACTATATTTGATAAATAAATGAAAAGTTAAGAGAATGGATAAGTGGACGACCAATCAGGAGTAGATAGGTCAAACATACACTCAAGCCGCAGTCAAAAGAACCCCAGGGAAAGGCTGTCTCCCGCTGACATCAAATACCAGACTCTGCTTCGTATATATCTTTGTGTTCTCCTTACAAAGGCATGTTTTCCACTCTAGGTTTTATTTTGTAAATCTTAAGATGTTATGGGCAATACTAGTTTTCAGAGTCAATGGAAATATTAAAGAGAAAAATAGCAAAAGTGAACATGTTAATCAGAGCATCTGAATACATTTCCCTTTTCTGCTGCTCATATTCCATCTTACTCTGTTCTCTAATCCCAGGCCAAATAGCTCTATGAGCCATTTTCTTCTCAAAAGTCAATTTGCTCTACTTTAGAACACACCCATATCCCAAAACAGTTTTTTTAAGTTAATAAGCAATAGAGAATCAAAGAAAAAGCAATGAATGTAAAATTGTGTCTTAATAAATATCTTATTAAAGTACAAAGTAATAAAATCTGAGTTGTAAAGGAAAAATTAATGTCTTTTCATAGGTTTTTTGCTTCAAGGAACCAATGTTTTGAGGAATCAGAGGTCTCATGCTTATTTCAAATCTTGGTGCCCATAAATTTGAATTACACACAATCTAAATGACTGCTTTGTAAACACTAACAGATTTCCCAACAATAAAAAGAACAAGTGTGATGAAGGCAAGCAAGAGACGACCCACTAAACATTAGTCCTTGGAGTGGTGCTTTCATCTGAGAGGAGATCCCAGGGCTGGTTGCCCTGCTGACTGACAAATCACAGATAACTGCTGCACTGCTGGGCAGCCTGGCATATGCAGGAAGAATCCTGGGGGCATCAAAGAACAGACCCCGTCTTTCTGCCAAAACTCAAGGTGCGAAGTATAGATAGCAGTAGCCCTGATATAAAATTTCTAGGTGTCCAGTTATTCCATAGACACTAACTGAAGACATTTCAGTGTTTGTGTTGTGTCTTTTCATTTCCAGTGAGACCTTGCAGCAATGTACTTAGAAGATTCACAACTCCAGAAGCTAATAAAACTCTCTCAGTCTTTGCAAATGACTACATCTATATATGTCTGCCTGTCTGTCTATCTAGCCAGCCATCTGTCTATCCATCCATTTATCTCTCTTCTTAAATAACTATTGCCATCCAATCCCCGATTTCCTGAAACAGGAAATAGTAGAGCTATAGAAGTAAACTTGGCATCACTGACATTAGCAAATATTTGATAAAACCATGACGTTTTCATGGATTCTCCCTGAAAATACACATGTGCACATATGTAAATTTGCTACATAGTTTTCCTAAGCATATTCATGGGCTCCCAGTTTGAAAGAAAAATAAACTTTATAGGACTGATTTGTACAGTATTCAAACTCATAAGAATCCAATGTAGACAGGTGATAATTTTGCACTAAAACATTAGAAGTTGCTAACTCTGTATCTTGAATAAGGTTGACATGTCATGATTTTCCTTTTGAAAAATACAATCTATATTCCACTAGGTGTTGCATCTCTCACCTCCACTTGTAAGTATTCTTTCCTTCTCTGTGTGAGCATAACTGCTTTTCCAAGGGATGGAGATAACTATTTCTTAGAGATAAAGCCAATTTTAAAATATGAATACACAAACTAAAGTAATACCATCAAACCTCATACATCCTTCCAAAAGTTTAAATTAGATTTTTGGGGGCTACATATACCTATTATCCTTGTCATTTTTGAACAATAGGCCAGAAGACTACAAAGAGATTACTGAAGCTAAATATTAGCAAATCTTGATTCCATTTTCCTGCAAAGGGCTCATTTTCCAAGCATCTACTCTTCCAACATCAAGAGCTTCTTAGTGGCCTTACCTAATACTAAAATACCACAGATTTTGCAGTGGGTTTCCAAATGGAATAAACAGCTAACTTCAACTGGAAATTTCGATCTTTTATGACAGGAAAATACCTACTTTAACAAAATTTGAATTTTTTTACTCAAATCTTACACACTACTCAGTCACATTTTTAAATAGTAAAAACCATAGGTTAGAAATAAAAATCATTTATCTTTCATATTTCAACAGTCTTCACTAATTTCAGTTCTGTGTATTCTCTTCCAGATTTGTGCATTCACTCAGAGAGTTACTAGGCTTAATAGATGCAAATACAGCCATTTGTTTGCTGATTGCATATACACTAACAATTAAGTGTGAAGTCTGGAGATAGAACTCTTGAGTTTGAATTCCAAACCTAGGAGTTATCAGCTCTACAACCTTGCTAAATTGCTTCATGTGTAGGGCTAGGGATTTAGCTCAGTGGTTCCAGTGCCTGCCTCCCAAGCTCAAGGACCTGAGTTTGATCCTCAGTACCAAAAAAAAAAATCCTCTATGTGTAAATTGGTAATAATAGGAGCACCAACCTCACAGAATTATTGTGAGGATGAATAACTTAGAAGACCTTGATGTATTTTAAGGTGCTAATACGTGCTAGCCATAACACTTACGACTACTCATTTCTTTTGTATCACATGAGATTAGGATAAATATTCTATATTTGCATCATATACTCAATAACTACTCAAGATTTATTTTCCTATACTGTATGTACCGGACTGCATCCAGGAACTTCTAGTCATTGTTTCTATCTTTCACTATTATACATAGTCCTACAAAAAGTCACAGTATAGTTTTTTTTTCCTTGTGTACAGTTATTAAGGCAAATCTCTGTCGATTGAATTGAATAAGTAGAGGAGTTTGAACATTGTTACTGAGTCCTATGTTATATAGCAAGAAGTAACATCCATTCAGCTATTTCGTGAACATTGAATATCAGCAATTCCGAAGTATTACTGGAGAGCAATGACTTTTACGGGGTTATAGTCTGAAATCAGCGCTCCATACGCTCTTGTCCCTCAAAGTCAATAGAGTCAAGACCTGTGGTTTGCTCAGGAGAAGCCTTTCATGATGTTAAATTCAAGACTCTTTCGCTCTGTTGACCAAAGAGCTCTTTTTCACAGGAATAAAGCTTTCCCTTGTGGTCTTGCAACAATTTCCCACAGCTCATTGAAAAGTGAAAGTATTTTTCTTACCTCCGAGGAGCCTGGGGCTACATGCAAAATGGCACGTAATTTCCACCACTTTAGGCCACAACTGTTCATTTATGAGCCGAGCACTGAACTTTCTTGAGACTCTGCTCATGCTGTCTAATTATAGTACAGTTTCATAAAATTCATTTTTCCTCTCCTATCATTTGGCAAAGTAAAATAAAAGGAAAGATGAAAATCCAGCCTAAATTACTATAAGCCGTAGCAGGCCACATGAAGAGTACTAGGAGACCGTGAAACACCTGTTTGCACTGTAGCAACTGACAAAGTGATTACAGGTGAACCTAACACCCAAATCTTAAAAATAAATATGTCTTACACTTTATGTCTCCTTTACACTTTTAGGGAACATAAGCTAAAATGAAAAAAAAGTTTTTTTGTACAATTTGCATACTCTTCCAAATTATAGAAAAGAACAATGCTAGGCTGAAGTTTTAAAAATAAGAAGAAAGTGAAAACATCCACTCATCTAATGGGAAGAGTAACAGGGAATGCAATTGGTGTTGATGAGAAGTCAGAATTCCATGAAGCCCATATGAGACTTAATTTAAATTGTGTTCATGAATAAGTTCTTTTTCTTTTTCTATCCTAAGTCCCTCAATGGGACATCGGCAGGTCTCTCATTCCACACTGTGGGGATGGTTCTTCAGAAATGCGGACCATGAAAAATCAATTAGACATCACTACAAATCTCTCTCCTAGTGTCAGCGAAAAATCATTGACTTTGGGCCCAAAACATGATGGATATTTGATGAGTAAGAGAGGTATCTATCCTTCTGGATTGCCAAGGAAGAATGAGGTTCATGTTAGCAATTAAAGAACCTGCATTGGGTCAAGGTATTTGCTTGCATTCGATAGATCTGGTGGCTTTGGGGGACTTGAGAGGCTCAAATTTATTCTCTTCAAGTTCATTCCCTGTGTACTCTGTAGCTTCCTTTCAGTAAGCTTTTCTTGAGCCTACACTGGTAGCTGCTCTGTTGAATGCTCTAATGTCTCTGTCAGTTACAGTGACTGATTCTCATTCCATTTGCTGGAAGTTGTAATAGTAAGGCTGGAAAGGCGCAGCAGCAAGGCAAAGCCTGGCTCTGAATTAAACCTCCAAGCGGCATCCCACCTGGCTTAGTCTGTGGTCTGCTGCTATACTGAAAAAAAATACCTGACAGGGGGTACCTATAAAGACAAGACCAGTTCGTGCACAGCTTTGGAGGCTGGAAGTCCAAGACCCAAGATAGGACAGCTCCTCTGTCTGGTATGGATTGAGGGGCCCCCACACTGTGTCACAGCCTGGAGAGAGGCATCACGAGATAAGAGGATGTGACAGAGTGTTTCCAGTTAGGAGAATAAGGCATCAACAGAGGAGGGGTCGGACTTGCTGCATCATAACATCCTGTTTTCATCAGAAATACTCCAGTCCTGCAAGACCCGAGCTGCTGCTGGAGGTGAACATCCATCTTTTCCTCTTTTCATGAAGGTGGTCATGAACCTATTTTTTACCTCTGGACCTTTTCTCTTAAAGGCCCCACCACCTTGCAATATCTTTCACAATGTAGACAAAGTTTCCGGTATGAGAAGCTCTGGGGGATAAATTGCATCAAAATCCTACTTAAATGCAACCTACAAATCCTAACTTTCCATTTCCCATCCAACTCTCTGCGCTTAGCTATCCCTGATCTCCTTCTGCTGCTCCCCATTACTCCTGGCATCGCCCATCCTTGCATTCATGCAAGGATCTGAAAAGCAGTAAGTGCATCATAGGAAGAGACATGGAAACCAGTTTGAGCAATTATGGAAAGAATGGCCCTGAGAAATCCCAGTCTCCCGGGTTAGATCCCTTCAAATGGCTTTTAAAATCTGATCTTGTGAGAGTGATTGTAGCCTGGTATCTGACCTGATCCTATTAATTTTTCTTCTCCAAGTCTGGGGTTTCCTGGGTAGACAGAAGAAGAAAGAATATTGACTTGGCTCCCAGTGAAGTTACAAAAGACTAATAAAATCAATGCTGAGTCTTGAAAAATTCAGAGCACTGCATAAAAAAATTAATAACCCAAGTTCCTTGGAGCCATCTGAAAATGAAATAATCACTCAGGGGCAAATCCAAACTGAAAAGCAACTATTTCTCATAAACACAATTTACTCTAGGAATTTCCGGGAGCCGTTAGTGTTTTTTTTGTTTTGTTTTGTTTTGTTTTGTTTTGTTTTGTTTTTTTTCCCTGTGGGAGCAAAGCTTCAAACTTTCCACTGTATGACACACAGGGAGAAGGGATATGGGGTCATCTGACTCTGTGAATTCCTTTGTCAAACTGTACTCCCTGAAATGTGGCTGCATGGCTACACATGTAGAAACTTGATGATAATTAGCAGAAAGTCCCAAATCACTCTACTAAATTGCCATTAACTCACAACAGTAGAAAAGAGGGCTGTACGCATGTGTGGAATGCCACCACACTGAAATTGGATTTCCATGTTTCAGCAAAATAAAGAACTTACACATAGGTTAGGCCTAGATATGGATGCCTCATTTGTCATAAAGATCCAAGTCGATCATTTTGCCCCTGCGTTCCCAAGAATATGTATACTGAGAGACAGAGCAAGATTTCTACCACTGTGAAAGCCCAGAAATAGCCCAAGTGACCACAGCCATTGTAAATGCACAGTGACTCAGGATTTGCTAACTTGGGCAAGTCGTTACTTTACAGGCAAAACCTTGCCTGGTTTTAGGAGAAAAACACCGTTCATCTCCAGATCTATCTCTTTCCCAGATGTGTATAGATGAGAAGAAGGAGGTGTATAAATGTTGAGAACATGTACTGAAAAATTAGATTCAGGGTAAGAAGAGATGAGTAAAGTACAAAAATCCGGAGCCACACTTTCAACAGATTAAAGAGTAAAGTAGTCCATGACTTTTGTGCAGAGCAGAGTTCTCTGTGAAGAGACTGTTTCCTTTCATAGGAAAATCTACCTCTTCTTCCAACAAGGCTTGTACACCCTCACATAAGTATGTTAAAAGGGAAACTAGTCAAATTGTAGCAGTAGATGCTCTGAATTTACACATATGAATCAGGTTAAGACATGTGGCCATTACTGCTCTGAAATGTATTCCATTATCCTGGAAAAGAGCAAAATAATAGGACATATTTTAATGCAAAGAGAACAAGAAAACTTTACAAATTACCAGCTCGTTTAAAAAAAAGCAATCACCCCTCCCTAAGTTCTCAGCACAAAAAAACTTGGAGCCTCTAAGAGACTCTGGTATGCTGAGTAATATTTTAAGTTGTAGCTCAGCCACAGCTCACTTTGCATTCAGATTCAAGCTCCAAGAGGCAAGCAGCATGCCCTGATATTATTGGTTGTTTGCACGTCCATGTCTATGGGTGGATTCCAGACCATTATCAGAAAAACAAGAAATATTATTTCCTAGGGCTTTGCACCTAGGGTGCGATAAGTAAATGAATGAAAGGAATTATCACACTGATATTGTCAAATTTGTGGAAAAATTGACCTCCATACCTATAAAAATTTTAAAGTGTGCTTACAAAAGTAACAGACGGAAGGATTCAAACTCTGGGTGTAACCTTGAGACAGCAAGCTGGGAAATTGGTTTGCCTGCTTTCTGTCTGTCCCTCCTGCTCAGAGGATTGATTCAAGGATTTGAGTCTTCAGGATGTCGAAGAAGCAATTTTAAAAAGTAGACTTGAAAACAATGAAAAATGCCTGCCATCAACATCAAAATGATTGATCACCATCAGCCAGATAATTATACAGGCTGGAGAATACTATTACAAACACAAAACCTAAAATAGATGCCTCAAGGTTAACATATTCTAATTACCCTTTGTGACATCTTCTAAACAATTTTATACTTTATTTTTAATGGTAATTCTGGAAAATTGGAAGAAAGGGAATTAATGAAGATTATTTCCTATATTCAGAAGGATAATGAAATTATAAGATAAATCTCCCCTTTATATTCTTATTTAAAAGGGCAGACCAAGATAAAAAATTCCAGTAAAACAACCTCTCTAAAATAAGATATTTTATTTTTTACACTTCCTGAAATATTTTGGTGATAAATTCAGTAAAAAGTACACAGGTACATAAAGTATGTACAATAAGATGTATAAAAATAATAGAAAATACATGTAAAATTTTATGCCTAACAACTGTTTATATATCTCACAGTAAGTATACCTATTAAGTGTGAGAGAATTCATACATTAAAATAAATAACAGCCGGGCATGGTGGTGCACCCATGTGGTCCCAGCACTCGCGAGGCTGAGGCAGGAGAATCACTGTGACTTTGAGACCAGCCTGGGCTATATAGTGAGTTCCAGGTCAGTCTCAAGTACATAGTGAGACCCTGTCTCAAAAAAACAAAAAAAGAGAAAAGAAAAGAAAAATAGCAAAGTGACTACTTTAGTGGCAAATCACAACAGTTTTATGTTAGCTAAGATATTCTAGGTTTAAGAATTTAGCAAGACAGAGGTGGGGGGAGAGAGAGAGAGGGGGAGAGAGAGAGAGAGAAAATAAGGAAGAACTTACAATTGTTACCTAACTGCCTGGCTTTTCTGAGTCAAGTTCAATAATATATGAATACTTTAAGCACATGGTTGGTGTCCAACATAGGGATATAACAGAACCAGAGTGTGACCCTAAAGAAATAATGTTGCCTAAACTAAAAGTGTAAATAAGATCCAAATTGTATAACTGACAATGCAAAATGGAAAGTAAAGCGCTAAAGATGTAGGGGAAGTGGAAAGGGTAGGGGAAAGGAAATAAGGGAAAATAAAAATATGAGAAAAGGAAAAAATGGAAGCAAAGTCTTTGTAAATAGGGGAGGGGGAGGAGTGAAGGGAGGGCAATGGAATGGGGAAAAAAATGAGAACCAAGACCTGTTATGTAAAGGCACAAGATCCCAGTGATGAATGTAGCTGTACTGTATACCTAAAATGTACCAATAAACTCAATGAGAAAAGAATGACAACCAATAAAATAGTGGGTAGTGGTAATTGCAAAAAGAGAAGGAAAGAAAGAAAGAAAGAAAGAAAGCCAGAAATGAAGGAAAAAGTTGCCTAAAATATATACTTTTTCTAAATAAACTTTGTTCCCTTTATATTAATCACCATGGAAGGACTAGAATTCTTTTGTCTAATAATGTCATCAGTACTATATCTACAGATTAGCTATTTCTTTAACAGATGCCTGAGATTCTTCGTGTACATTTCTATGAACATTCCTAGTGAGAAATGAAAAATTCCATCCTTAACAGTGAAAGCAGATCTCTTTTTTTTTTTGTGGTACCCGGGATCGAACTCAGGTCCTTGCGCTTGAGAGGCAGACCACCGAATCGCTGAGCTAAATCCCCGGCCCAAAAGCAGATCTTTTGAATGACATGAGCATGAAACTGAATATTAGTCATTTGAAGATAATTAGTAACTGTTGCTTCCTTTCTTGAGTATCTGACACCAGAATTTTCAGAACATCTCTGCAGGAGATTGCAATGTCAATTATGCCCAAAGCAGTCTGTAAGTACTACAGGCTGTGGAGTTAACCCCTCAATTTGCTTGTTTTGAGAAGCAAGTCTGTCCAAAGACCACATGCGAAGTCAGAGTAACTTGCACACCAATTCCGTTTCCACAATGAAAACCTTCTTAACCAGGAGGACAATGTTCTAATTACAACCATGCATCTTGCATATTCCATTCTTAATTTGAGAATGCTTTGTCTTGTTCTTTAAAAGCCTTGCCTGCATTAGTTTCCATAGAAACTACTTTTAGTAATATCCTCCCGCATAGCTCACCTTTACCCCAATTGATTACTAATAAAAATCAGTGGCTTGGACTGACCAGAGCCTTTGCTGCTTGCACAGTGCTGGTCATCCTGGCTCCCCAGTTTAGCTGTCACTTTAGTTTAGATTTTTTTTTTCTCAGCCTTGCACCTCAGCACCGAGCAGGAGATTGGAACCTACTGCAGGGGTCTGCGATACATTGCAGACTTTATTTTGTAGATATATTTAAGGGACATTTCAATTATGGCTACCTGTGAGCCATAATTCTTTTCTGAGTGGGTTCTAGAAAGATGGCACAAACAGGAAGACACTAAAGGAAAAGAACAGAGGGAATGTGTTCCTGTAAATGCATGTGACTTAGTTAAGTAAAGTTTAAGTAAAGCATAAGGTGAGAAAAGTGACAACAAATATATTCTAGGGACGATATAAAGAGGATTGGAAAATCAAGTGAAGGTCAGATTTTATTTCTTGTTTCTCAGAAATTTACTAGAATACATCATAAGATTAGCATGATTATATTCCCTAAATACTTCCATATCCTGACTTTCGAGCTGAGGATGCATACTTTTCTTTTTACTCCATTTAGTCTGAAATCCTCATTTCTCTGGAATCTAAAACTCAGAAATTTTGTTACTAAGAACACCTGGCCTGTTACAAACCCATCTAAATAAACCCAGGGCTTAGTGATAAGAGAGGCAGCAGCAGTTACTAACTTGTCTCGGTTATCACTGCAAAAGGCAGCGATTTATTAGTATTCATTAAAGTCAGAGTTTAAAAAAGGCTCACATGCGTAGTACACATGAAGCAAAAACGTGGAAACAAATACCGACTGGTAAGAGAACTGATTTACTGGCTACGGCATATTCACTCCAGGGAATATAGGCCATGCATGAGGTCTGACCTCTCCTTCTTCTCACAATGGTTCACTTCTCGGAGGAAGCCTGGGGAAAATGGGCTACATCGAGCCTATGCAAAAACATAGGCATAGTTTAGATGCTGGCTGAAATAAGCACATCCATTTAAACTACCCTTAAACTGTAATCTCTTTTTTTTGCAGAGGGTGGGGGGTTCAGACAAGGTCTCACTATGTAGTTGAGACTGCCCTGGAACTCATTATGTAGCCCAGGCTGGTCTTGAACTCACAGCAATTCTCCTGCCTCAGCCTCCTGAGTGCTGGGATTACCGGCATGCACCACTATGCCCGGTGTTGTAATATTCTAAATGTGGTCGAGAAAGCTACTAAGGTGTGGATTTACCAATTAGTTTTGTCCTAGTTTATTTTTAAGTGGTCTTGGAAAGCTAAAAATCATCAATTTGTTAACAAAGACTGATTAACTAGGCATGGTGTAGGCATCAGAATTTTTTAAAACTGTAAATTTTGACTAAGGCATCAGCACAGGATACATACAAACTCCCAAGTGTAATGCCGAAAAATCTGAAAATTTGAAAAAGAAGTAAAACAGAAATTGGCTTTTTCACTCTAAATTCCATAAGGAAAGTAGAGAGAGTTTGAGGGTGGTGGAGAGCTTTAATTACCTCACAAACACCTAGAGAAAGAACCGTTTGGAATCACTGGTCTCCCCGGTATGTTGGCGAGAACAGTAGCCCATGTCAGAAAGCAAGCAGTCTCACCTGGGGAAGTAAAGAGCCGGTGTGTGGCTATATTTTTGCCTGACCTACAATTCTAAAGTTAGTAAAGCAAAAGGCCAAATGTTCCTTGAGGAACAGGTGTGGACTGCATAGTTAGAAGAAGAAGGCTGGAGCCCGTGTATCTCCAACCCAAATGGACTGGGCGGCCCGGTAAAGGCTTCTGAGAGGGAAAACCAGCGGGAAGTAGACAGAGAAAAGCAAGCGGCTTCAGGAGAGGTGGTGCCTTGAAGACAAGAAATCATCATGGAACTGACAGAGTTACATTTATATCCCATTTTTTCCTTTTGTCGTATTTTTTCTTTTCCCTTATTCCCTTTCCCCCACCCTTCCTACTTCCGCTACTCCTTTAGACCTTTTCTTCCTATTTCACATAGTCAGTTATACAATTTGAACCTTATTTATACTTTTTTTCACACTAGAGAAGCTATTCAGTATTTACACGTGTGTGTCCTATTTATCTCACTTGAGAGTCCAGCCTCAATGTGCATAGGGAAGGGTGGAGGGGGTGAAGGGAGAGCAAGGGAATGGGAAAAAATATAAGAACCAAGATACATCATGTAAAGGTACAAGATCCCAATGATGAATGTAACTGTACTGTACACTGAAAAAGTACCAATAAACTTACTGGAAAAAAAACTATAAGGTAGTTCATATTATTGTTAGGAAACGGATCATGTTAAAGTATGCTGTGATGCCGCTTCACGGCTGCATTCTCCTGGTACCTCTTGGCTCCTAAAATGACCTCATGCCCTTATCTCTGGTTTCCCTCCCCCCAAGGCCACAGTGGTCCAGAGAAGTTGAAACCCGTGTCTGCAGGGCTGGGCCTATAAAAAGCAACCTGGCCTGTGATAGGTTAAAAGTAGCTCAGTCCTCCTAAATAAGCAATAGCCCACCCCAAAACTGATAAAAGGACCTTCCTTTCTTTGTTCTTCTTTCTTCTTCCTCCTCCTCCTCCTCCTCCTCCTCCTCCTTCTTCCTTTTCTCTCTCTCTGTTCACTCTCTCTCTGCTCTCTTTCTATTCCCACCCCTTGAATAAAATCTCCAGTCAGACCCCTCGGTGTGTGTGTGTGGCCTAGTTGTTGAGCATCACTATTCCCTTTCAGTTATGTCCCCCGCTGTATAGAGGAAAGAGCTGAGGTTCAACATACAAGAGGCTGCAGCCAGAATCCAGTGGCTCCAGACTGTGTGGTCAATAATCACACCCACCCTGGCTCTGAGCCCACAGTATCACCAGCTGTGTGACACACAGGGTCCATAGCACAATCATGACCTGAAACAGCAATTCCAAGTGATTGTTCTACTGTAACAATCAGGGGGGGACTCAGTGGTATCAAAAAGAATAAAACCAGAGTTAAAAGGGAAGTAGCACAGTACGCCATAGTTCCATCATGACTTTAGTGTGTGGTGTGGGATACATAGCTGCCCTTCTCCGGGCTGGATTTTCAACATCTATGAGATTAGAGAAATGGACCGGAGAATCTCCAGAGTCCTTTACAGATTTGGATTTGATTTCCAGCTCTGAAAGAATATGGGCACGGTGGGCAGGTAATACATATTACTTTATGCAAACAATTTAGCTTAGCATCTGACTATAGCCTGATGAAACACTTATAAATTTACATAAGATAAACTCTTGAAAATGCTATCTTAACATAACATGTAATCAAAAAATATTTGTACATGTCAACTGGATGAAAAATATAAGACGATTTCAAAGAGCTAAGAAGCCTAACTGTAATTTTTAAGAGAGTGTGATGGGGTTATATTTAGATACATTATTATTATTTTTAGAACTGCACAGCTGTTTTGGCAGCTTGGTTTGTGAGTCCTACTTTGCAAATGTAATCAGACTTTTTCAAACAAATTTTAGTTAATGGAGCAAATAACACATTTATTTCCTCATCATATCTTAGCATTAAATAAAAAATGTAATAAGAGTTCAGAATTTAAAATCTGAAATGGAGTATTTGGCCTCCTAATTTGCTAGGTACAAGATTGGAAAATAACTCGAGGTTGTAATTGCTTTCCATATATTTTAACGGTATTATTCCTATGTGAAAATTTCCTCAGAGCTTTGCGTCCATAGTATAAGGCACTGTGTTAAAATGAGCAGTTAGGACTCCACTGTCTCTTCACAATGAATCTCAAATGGCTGAGTGGAAATGAGCACTTAACAAGTCTCAGTATTTATGATGTGCCAAGTACTGCTTTGAATGCTTTACATTTATCGATTTATCTAAACTTCACAACAAACTTTTAGCTAGAAATTCATCCTTATCTGACAAATGAGGAAACAGGCAGAAAGAGTACATCATCACAAGTCAGTTAGCAGTTAGAAAGATTGGGCTTGATGACAAATTATTGACAGGCATGGAATAAAATCGACAGAACACTACCACTAGACGCTGAAATATTCTCATTTTTTCTGCTTAGAAGTGATCCATCAGATTCCTCTCTGAGGGCCTATTTTAAAGTGTAAAATGTACACCTTTTGTGAATTTTTATGTATTCTTTCATTCTGTTTGATTACAGTGAACATTTAGGGAGACCCTGCCTAAGAGAGAAATATTTCTCACATATTTCTTGCGCAGCAATGAAGGCTCTGAATTTGGTTGTCTGTTTTATCTTAGGATTCACACAGTTGGTATGTGAGGGTACGTTCACTTCCTGGGTTTGCAATAACACATTTGTAGTAGCTCAAATGGAGGTGACTTAAACCAGCAGAAATTTATTCTCTCACAAGTCTGGAGACTAGGAATTTGAAATCACAGTGTCAGTGGGGCCATCTCGCCTCCGAAGTCTTCAGCAAGGAATCCTTTCTTGCCTTTTCGAAGCTTTCAGTGACCCCTGAACATCTCTGGTGTCTTTTAGCTATGACTGCATCAACCCATTATGCCTTCATCTTCACAGGGCCTGTGAATCTCTGCTCTTCCTATGAGACATCAGTCCTTAGGCTGAGGACCCCTTCTAAAGCACATATGAGATCATTCTGAGATTCTTAACTAGTTTTATTTTATTTTATTTTTTTTCCTCATTGAGTTTATTGGTACATTTTAGATATACAGTACAGTTACATTCATTATTGGAATCTTGTACCTTTACATGAGAGGTCTTGGTTCTCATATTTTCCCCTTGTCCCTGCCCTCCCTTAACTACTTTTACCTACAGGGACTCCATTACTAAATGAAGTCATGTTCTAAATTCTCATGGACATGAATTTTAGGGGAAGCTATTTAATACACTACAGGAGTGGAAACGTATTGCCCTGGAAATAAATTGTCATTGAGGAACAGGTCTGAGACTCCCTATAACAAACACATTGCACATCTACAGATTTCACAGGTGTCCCCATGCCTGCTGAGGTAGCACTGTGATCTCAGCCCAGGCACCTAGCAACATGATGAAAACAGATCTCAGAGTTCCTTCCCTCAGGCCTGGGGAGACGGGATTAGGGACAGTCCTCCAGTCCTCCGGGAGCAATATGCCCAGGGCTCACTTAGAGCACAACAAATACACACTTCAGCTATTCCAAATCTGCCCCCTACAGTCTGTATGCAACTGACTTCCTCATACTTTTTGCAATAGCTTTCTGAATACCCTGTGCATGCTTACAGGAGGCGGAGGTCTACTTGTAGATTCAGGCTGAGATGAAGCCATAAGTCTCCAGTACGAGTACACATCAGAAAGGAGAGCTAATTCAGCTCTTCTGAAAGACAGGACAGAGCAAACTGCTTCGAATTAATCGTCTGCTGTCAATATCTTCTTTATCCATTCTACAACATTAATAAGTGATAAGTGATGTTATAATAAAGAACAAATGGATGAGACATGTATTTGAAATTATTGTAAAGGGGACATTGTCATCACTCATCCTTGAACACATTGCTGCTGAGCATTTCTAAACATTTGTCTGATTCCTTCCTTAGAGTATAAACTCCGTTTGCTCTTAGATGTGTCCCCAAAACTTAAGTGCTTGCTGGGCCGGGAATTTAACTCAGTGGTTCGGCTCCCTGCCTCACAAGCACAAGGACCTGAGTTCGATTCCCCATACCAAAACAAACAAACAAAAAAACAGATAAATGCTTACTATGTTCTAGGTGTTCACCACATATTTTTTAATGAATGAACTAAAATTGAAAGGGAAAATGAAAGTACAAATTGCTAGACAAATATAAAATGCGACCCTTCACTTTTATACTCAAAAGCAACTTCAGCTAGTGGAATGATCTGTTTGCTGTAGATTATTTTCTTGTATGCCTTGATTATTCCATCCACCCACTGTGATGCTGCTTCAAAACTGTCTTTAGAAAACAGCTAAGTTTGCTGTGCCTCAAGATTCAATAATAACCCTATGTAAATTACTATATTTATGTTTTCATTTTAGCCTTCAAGTAGCCATAAGTCAATTCGTGCTGCAAAATATAAAACCTCCATTGGCTTTTATGCTTATAAGCTCTGTATATCTTGTTTTTATGTGTGTGCACTAATATCCTATTTTAATTTTCTATGGTTTAAATTTTCACTTGTGATGATTGATTCACTTATGGTTGTTACTTTTATATTGCTGATTTCCACAAGATTTCTCAAGCATTTTATGTACAAAGGAAAAGCATTTTTAAAAGAATCAAACTCTGCACAAAATGACCTCAACTTGGTTTATCACTCCTGCCCCCCATACAAAACAATTCACTCTTCAAAACAGTTTTAGTTTACCGAAAAACTGCCCAAAGGGTACAGAGAATTTCCACACACAGTGTCTCCTATTATTATTTTACATGAGCCACTTGTTCTAATTGATGAACAAATATTGATACATAATTATTAAAGTCCATAGGTTAGAAGATGGTTCACTTTTTGGGTTGTACAGTTCTATAAATTTTGAAAAATGCCTAATGCCATGTATTCCTGCCATTACAATTCATTCGTAGAGTTTCAACACCTAAAAAAATCCTCTGTGAATAAACCTTATTTCTCTCTTCCCTCACTCCCTCGGGCTCCTGGCTGACCTGGATGTTTTCAGGCTTCTATATGTTTTCCTTTTCTAAACTGTCCTATAGTTGCAGTCAGAAAGTATACTGTCTTTTTACACGGACGTCATTTACTCGGCAATATGCATTGAGGTTTCTTCTCTACCTCTCCATGGATCATTTGTGCTTATTGCAGAATAATATTACACTGTGTATCCACACCGTACCACAGTTTGTATACCCACGTGGGTATTAGTTTGTCCATTCATCCATGGAAGGTAATCTTTGTTCCTTCCAAGTTCTGGAAAGTAAGAAGAAGGCTTGTGTAAGCATTTATATGCCTTTCTGTGTGTTCCATTTTCAATTCATTTTGGTAACCCAAAATGATGAGCACAATCTCTGAATTATATGTTAATGCTGTTTGCACTTCTCTGATCTGTCATGCAAAGGTCTTACCGTAATTATTCTCAACGGCAATGAATGATTGTTTCAGGTGCCATACACAACATGCTTGCAAGGATTTGGTGGTGTCAGAGTTTGGGATTTTAGCCACTGCAGGAGTTATGTAACGATATTACATGTTTTCATATTTTAATTTGAAATTTCCTAATGTTATATAATGTTGAATAACTCCACTTAAGCTTGCATGAGGTCTATATACTTAGTGATGAAGAATTTTTGCCCATTTTAATACTGGATTGTCTTCACATAGCTATTTGAAAAGTTCTTTGCTTATTTTGGAGCCAAATGTTTTATCAGATATGTGATTGGAAAATAGCTTAAGTCTGAGGCTTCCCTTTCCATTTTCTTCAGTGATTTTTAGAGCAAAAGTTTTGGTTTACCATGTACAAAGTCCAAATAATCTCAGAGAGTGTGGACATTATAAGCCATAAACACAAACTAAGATTAATAATATCACCAAGAATAAAAAGAGAGAAAGGAGAACTAGAGGATTAGGGAGGGAGAGAGAAGAAGATTTAAAAAATAAGCCGCATTACTTACATGTACCATCTCCTTGAGGTGCTTCTAAATGCATGTACTGTAAACATGCACTAATAAAATGAAAGAAAAGGCTTTAACTTTAATAATGCCCAAAGTTTTTATCCTTCATAGTTGGTTCATGCTTTTGATATTGTTTCTAAAAATCATTGCCAAATCCAAGATTATCGAGATTATCTCCTATGTTATCTTCTAGAAATTTTATAATTCTTATTTTACATTTAGGTCCAAAATATATTTGAATTGTTTTTTTTCAAAGGGTGTAAGGTCTGTGTATACATTTCCGAAGTGAGGTATTTCAAGCTTTAAAAGTAAACAACTTCCAACCTAGGCTGATGTATCCTGCAAAACTACCTTTCAAAACTGATGGAGAAATAAGGTATTTTCATGACAAGGAACACCTGAGAAACTTCATGCGTACCAAACTATCACTCCAAACAAATTTAAAAGTATTCTAGAAAAAAGACAATCAAGGTCACAACTCCATAAGGCCCTAGAGAACAAATCCAATAGGCAAGAATTTAAAGGGAGAGGAACTATAAAAAAGAACCAACAAAAAGAAAATAATATGACAATGATAAGTCAATACATATCAGATATAACCATCAATTTTAATGGCCTCAATTAACCAATAAAAAGAAATAGACTAGCAGAATAGATTAACAAGCAAAATCCAATGATATGCTGTATACAAGATAACAGACCAGGAATTTAGCTCAGTGGTTCTGCTGTCTACCTTGCAAGCACCAGGACCCTAGTTTGACCCTGGGTACCACAAAAAAAAGACACTCATATACTGAAAGTAAAAGGATGGAAAACAGTTCTCCATGCAACCTGGAAAAAAGCAGGTGTAGCTATCTTATTCACAGACAAAGTAAATTTGAAACCAACACTAATTAAGAGAGACAAAGAAGGTCACTACATCCTTGTAAAAGGAGAAATCCAAGAGGAAGAGATGAAAATCATAAATATATATGCACCAAATACTAATGCTCCTAACTATACAAAACAAATATTAAAGGACATGAAACACCAAATAAACACTAATACAATTATAATGGGGGACCTCAATACCACATTGTCACAAATAGACAGATTATCTAGACTAGAAATCAACAAAATGCTAAAACTGAACCAAGCTTTTGAACAAAAGGACTTAATAGATGTCTGGAGTGTTTCACCCCACAAAATCAGAATATACATTTTTTTCAGCTGCACATGGATCATTTTTCAGAATAGACCACATGCTAGCTCATAGAACATGTTTAAGTGAATGCAAAGGAAATGAAGTTATCCCACATTTATTATCAGACTATAGAGCAACTAAACTGGAGATAAATAGCATAAGAAACTGTAAGAACTTCACAAACACATGGAAATTGAATACCACTCTCCTCAATAACCAAAGGGTCATAGCAGAAATGAAAGAAGACATTAGACAATTTTTACACTTTAATTACAATGCCAGTCCAACATAAATGAATCTGTAGGATACAATGAAAGCAGTTTTACATGGGAAATTCATAGCAGTGAATGCCCACACTAGGAAAACAGAGTAAGCTCATATAAACACCTAAAGGTGCATCTTAAGCTCCTAGAAAAAGAAGAGCAAGAGACACCCAAAGCTCATACAAGGGAGGAAATTATAAAGATCAGAGCAGAAATCAATGCAATGGAGACTAAGAGAAAGAAACAAAAAATCAACGAATCAAAGAGTTGGTTTTTCAAAAGAATAAATAAAATTGATAAATCCTTAGCCAAGATTAAGAAAAAGGAAAGAAAAAGCTAAAATTCATGCAATTATGAATGAAAATGGTGAAGTCACAACAGATTCAGCAGAAATCCAGAGGATCATCAATACTTACTTGGAGAATCTGTGCTCTAATAAAATGGAGAACACGGAAGAAATGGACAGAGTTTTAGATACATTTGAATTACCAAAGTTGAATGAAGAAGAAGAAAATTCTAAACACTGCATTTACAATCAGTGAAAATGAAATCACAATCAGTGGTAATTAAAAATTTACCAACAAAGAAAAGCCCAGGCCCTGATGGCTTCACTGCCAAATTCTACAAGACATTTAGAGAAGAACCATTGCCACCACTCTTTAAATTTTTCAATGAAATTGAAAGAGAAGCAATGCTTCCAAATTCATTCCTGGAAGCAAGTTTTACTTTGATCTGAAAATCAGGGAAAGACCCAACCAAAAAAGAGAACCAGAGGTTAATCTCCCTCATGAACAGAGATGCAAAAATCCTCAATAAGATACTGGCAAACAGAATACAGAGAGTCATCAATAAGATTATCCACCCTGACCAAGTTGGATTTATCCCAGGGATGCAAGGATTGTTCATATACATAAATCAATATATGTAACACGCTATATTAAAAGAATCAAAGACAAATACCATGTGATCATCTCAATAGATGCAGAAAAAGCATTCGACAAAATTCAACAACCATTCATGATAAAAACCCTGCAGAAAATTGGAACAGATGGTCTTTATCTCAACTTGATAAAGGCTTTCTATGAAAAGCCAACAGTTAACATCATACTAAATGGTCAAACACTGAAAACCTTCATGTTAAAATCAGGAATAAGACAAGGATGTCCACTATCACCACTAGTGTTCAATATAGTTTTGGAAACATTAGCCACAGCAATTAGACGAGAGAAAGAAATAAATGCAATAAAGACAGGAAAGGAAGAAGTGAAACTGTCATTATTTGCTAATGATATGATACTCTACATTGAAAACAAAAACAAACAAACAAAAAACCTCCTGCAAAAACTTCTAGACTTAATTGACAGATTCAGTAAGTAGCCAGATACAATGTAAATACTAAAAACCAGTAGCCTTCTTGAACATAAATCACAGACTCGCTGAGAGTGAAATTAGGGAAACAATCCCTTTCACAATAGCATCCATATAAATAAAATATCTCTGAACCAATCTAACAAAGGAAACAAAAGATCTCTACATTGAGAACTATAATACTCTTAAAAAAAGAGAATAAAGAAGATATAAGAAAATGGAAAGACATCCCTTGCTCCTAGGTAGGAAGAACCAACACAGTGAAAAGGGCCGTACTTCTAAAGCTGCTATACAGATTCAATGAAATCCCTATGTATATTTTTCTTTCATATAATCATGTAAAAAAGTGTTGAACATTACTGGTCATTTGAGAACTGCAGATGAAAACAACACTGAGATTTCACCTCACCCCAGGAAGAATGGCTGCTACCAAGAATCAACCAATAACAAATGTGGTGGGGTTGTGGGGAGAAAGGGACCTTTCTTCATTGTTTTAGAGAGTGCAGACTGGTGCAAACAGTGTAGAAATCATTATGGAGATACAACAAACAACTAGGATTAGAAGTCCCATTTAACCCAGCTATTCTTCTGCTGGGTATCTTCCCAAAAGAATTAAAAGAATCAGACCACAGAGATATATATGTACCCATGTTTATAGAGGCAGTTTGTAATAGCTAAAACTTGGAAACAGCCCAATTTCCCATCAACTGGAGACTGGATAAAGATGTATTTTTATTTATAAAATGGAGCACTACTCAGTCATAAAGAATGAGAAACTAGAGTCATTTACTGCTAAGTGGATGCCCATTGAGGACACACTCTTAAGTGAAATTAATAGGACATTCATGTGTAAATACCATATAGTTTCTCCGGTGTGTAAAACTAAACTGTAAATAAAATCCAAATTTATAACCAACAATGTGAAATAGGAAGAAAAGGTCTAAAGCGTTGGGGAAATGGGAAGGGTAGGAGAAGGTAAGAAGAGAAAAGAAAATAAGAGAAAAGGAAAAAAAAATGGAAACAAAGTTCTTGTAAATAGGGAAGTGGGGGAAGTTAGGGGAATGGGGAAAAAATGAGAACCAGGATACACCATGGAAAGGTACAAATCCCAATGAAGAATGTAACTGTATGTATATCTAAATGTACAAGATAAAATATAAAAGATTTCTTTTTTCATGCTGCTGTCCAGATGCTGCAGTGCCTTTTGTGAAGGACGCTCTCCTTGTTTATTTAACTTTCCTGGCTCTTCTATCACAGGTCAGTTGACTTCTTCGGTGTGGACCCATTTCTGAGCCCTTACTTCTGTCCATTGACATGTCTGTCTATGCTGCCTTCCGCGCCACACTGTCTTGATTACCATAGCTTTATAAAGTCTTCAGGTTGAGTGGTGTCACATTTCTGACTTGTTTCTTCAGTATTATGTTGGCTACTGTGGGACTTTTACATTTCCATACAAACTTTAGAATTGGTTTGAAACTAAATATGAAAGTTGAGAAACGGTATTTTAGCAATATCGAAACTTCCACCCAAAATTATGTAATGCCCCCCTCAAAAAAAAACTGGGCCAGGGATCTAGCTCAGCAGTTCGGTGGCCTGCCTTGCAAGCACAAGGACCTGAATTCAATCCCTGGTACCAAAAAAAAATAAATAAATAAAAAACAACAACATAATTATGTAATGCCTCTCTTTAAAACTTAGATTCCTTTCATTGAACTTTTATAGTTTTCCTTACATAAATCATGTTGAATAATCTTTTTTTTCTATTTATTCATAACTAAGCATTTTGGGAACTGTTGTTGTTTTGGAGTAATGTTTTTATTTCAAATTCAAAATATTCATTGTGATATAAAGGAAATAATTTGACATTTGTGCCAGGTGTGGTAGTGCATATGTACAATACCTGACTCTGGAGGCAGAAGCAGGAAGATCTCAAGAGTTTGAGGCCAGCCTAGGCTACATAGTGAATTTGAGGGCAGCCTGGACTACATAAAAAACTCTGCCTCAAAAAAAAATTGTATATTAGCCTTTGAACCTGCAACTCTGATATAATTGCCTATTAGTTCCAAGAGCTTTTCTAATTCTTCTGGATTTTTGACAGAGTTAATCATGCCATTTGGTAGCAAAGATGGTTTTATTTTTTTCATCTCAGAATACTTTTCTTTTTCTTAACTGATTAAATTAGCTAGGACTCCCAGTATGATGCTGACTAGGAATGAGAAGAAATTTCTTGTCTTAATGTGAATCTCTTTTCCTTCCAGGCTTTTACTGCCAAAAGTCTTCCTATTTATTTAGATTAATTAATATAATTTACTTAAGGACAGGAAAGATAAATATATCTGATTATCATGCACAAAAACTACCTTATTTCTCTTCATATTTTAACATGTCAGACCTTCAGTCCTGCACATTATTTGTCTTAGATCAGCACTGAATTCTGCATTCAACATGAGTGTACTCTTGCCACTAATGGTAAAATTGACAGTGTGATTCCCACTTGTAATTTGCCCCCATTGTGTACTGGCTAGAACCTGGGAAAGAGGAGTAGTCAATACTCCAAACTTCAACCTCTTTCCTAAACTAGAAAGTTTTAATGAAAATAGGCATGACTTTTACCTTTGATGACACCTTTATAATCGCTGGGTGTTCAATTAATATTATTCAGTACACATTTACTTGATCAAATACTTTGACACAATTGCTAAAATAGGCCCCAAACTACAGCTGTCCCCTACCTTGCCCTTCAAATAATCTTTGCACCAAATGTTTCCACCATAACTGTGAAAAATATAGTATTTCACAATTTGGCTTTCCAATGATGTGTCTAACTCATCACAGAGAATGACAAAAGAAAAAGGAAAGAAGCGAAAAGAAGTACAAAATATATTGGTCTATTTAGATTTTTGAGAAGCAGATCGCATTGCAAAGCAACCTTTTTATTGAGTTTTTTGGTACATTTTAGGTATACAGTACAGTTACATTCATCAATGGGCTCTTGTACCTTTACATGACAGGTCTTAGTTCTCATTTTTCTCCATCCCCTGCCCTCCCCTCACCCCCTCCTCCCCTCCCCATTTACAGACACTTTATTTCCATTTTTTTCATTTTCTCATATTTTTTCTTTTCCCTTATTCCCTTTCTCCGACCCTTCCCACTTTCCCTACAACTTTAGCCCATTTCTTCCTATTTCACATTGCCAATTATCTCATTAGGATCTTATGTACTATTATATTTTATCACACCAGAGAAACTATTCGGTATTTACACAGCCTTTTATCTACCGTTCCACAGAGACATAAGAATGTTTGTCATGATTCTCCAGGCAGATCAATACAGTTAGGGAAGAAAAAATGTATAATTCTAGCTCTCGAGTTCCCAATAACTCAAAGACAACAAACTGTAGTGAGACTGTCTTGCAATGTATTGATTTTCATCGTGTCATAGTCTTCTGGATGAAAATTCTTAGAATCATTTCCTGAAGTCACTTAGAAAACTATCAGGGAAGTTGTAGCTTTAGCTGACTGGACTTTTTGTTTAACAGCAAGAGCAGAGCTCTTAGCAGATTGTTGGTGATACTGAAGTCATGTGCTCCACGGCATGTACACTCCTCAGCACTGAATGGAGTGCCCTCAAACTACGCAAATTAGGCTTTGCTGATAGCTGAGCGGAGAGGGCAACTTTGATGCAATGATACATTACAGAGACATGGATATGCTATTGCAGTATATTCAACACCATTTGCAATTTAACATGAAGTGGGAAAGGAAGGTGTGTCAGCTCTCAGCTATAAAATGAATCATCTTAGTTAGTACCCATATCCCACAGTGGATGATAAGCATTTAATTCCAATGGAACTGAAGCTACTATCGCTATTTTACAAATACAGTATTTGAGTAGAGAGTCATTTCCTAATCACATGGTTCATAGTATGCCAAGCTCTTTTTGAAAAATCTCATGTTCTTTCCACTATAATCTTAAACAAGGCTCTTTTTGTGAAAACACAATTTCATTCTCAAAGTTATAAAATCTGTCAACTTATTCTGCATAGGAAGAAAACAATGAAAAGAATGAAAGAGCCAACATACAAAATGGAGAGAAATGTTTGTACATTAATATCTAAAAAATATAAAGAACTCAAAAAACACAAGCCTTAAGGGCTGGAGACTTAGCTCAGTGGCACCGCACCTGCCTGGCAAGTTCAGGGTCCTGAGTTTGATCCCCGGTGCTGGAGAGAAAAAGACCCACAAAACTAGCCATAATAATAATTTAAAATGGACAATAGGCCTAAGAAGTCATTTTTTAAAAGATTATATACAAATGATCAACAGAAGTATGAAAAAGCATTCAACATCACTAATCACCAGGGAAATGTATATCAAAATCACAATGAGAAACCACTTCATTCATGTAAAAATGTCTTCCAACAAAAGATAACTTTTAGTAAGGAAGTGGAGAAATCTTTCACAAAATTGGTGGGAATTTAAGATAGTACAGTCATGTTGCCAAATAAAAGAGATTTTTCTGAAAATATTAAAAACAGAGATAATATATGATCCAGCAAACCTACTATTGGACATGCCTGCAAAAAATGATATCATTATGTTAACAAGATATTTTCACACAATGATTTTTGTTATAAAACTATTAACAATAGACAATATTTAAAACACACTCTTAAGAGATGGAGATAACTTGACTGTGTATCAACTGATGAAATGATAAGAAAAAGGTGGTCCAAAAAACACAATGAAATAGTATTCAGCCATAAACAAGGGTGAAGTCCTGTTACGTATGATAACATGAATCAAACTGGAGAGCAAGATGAGGGGAGGAATAATCCAGGTTCAGAAGGCCAAATTCCACGTGATTTCACTCATATGTGACAACTGAGAAACCTGATCTCATAAAAGTTGAGAGTAAAATAATGGTTACCAGAGGGAGTGGAGAGGAGGTAGCAAGAGGAATGTGGGGAGTGTGATTAATGAGTACTAAAGTCATCATTAGATAGGAGGAAGGATTTATGCTCTGCTAGTGCGTAGCAGGGTGAGGATAGATCACTACAATGTATGGTGTATTTCCAAAAGCTAGAAGAAAGATTTTGAATGTTTTCACCATAGAAGTGATAAATATTTGAGATAAACATATTCACTCTGATTTAAACATTAAACAATGTATACATATATCAAAACATCACATGGTACCCTTTGCTATGTACGATTTTATAAGAACTGTTTAAAAGTTTGTCAGTTTATTTAATGGAGTAAATAATCTGCCTCTGCTTTTCTTCTGAAATGGCCTATGAGAATAAGCAATTTTGTGAACGTCTACCACACAAGTATAGTTTTTGTAAGTCGTTTTCTCATTATCACCTAAATTTCTTTTTATTCTGAAGCTCTTCCTCCTTTCCTATATCTCATAATAAAATTGAAATGTGTGAGGGCTTAATTATACTTCTATTTCTGGTGTTCATGCTGGGAAACACGTTTTAGGTCAAAATAACAATTTTTTTCGTAGATGCCCTTAGTAATTAAAACTTCTTGCAGGAAGCAAATGAAATGCCACCTCTTTATTAGATTTTTTTTTTTCTGTTCAAGTCAGCTTCTTTATGGTTCTTGCCAAATCATGAAACCCTCCGAGTCAAATATTCACCATTGGTAGGGTCCAGTCGGAAGCTTTTCCATTCGCAGTGACAAGTGATGAGTGTGGCAGAGTTACCAACTCAGAGAGCATTTAAAGCCCCCAGAACTCCGTTCTCCTTTCCAGTTACTCCGAGCAATCTGCAGTCAGCCTGCACTGATGGATTTCTGGAATCTCAAGAGTTTTCGGTGGCTTCAGGAATGCATATTAATGGCCAATACAGAAGTTTCCGCACGAAGTTTTAAATGGGCTCCAGAAAGATGCGTATGACGGCATGGCACAGACCGATCCGTAAAGGTGTACGGTTAAAAAGAACTCCTTTTATAAATTCTCCTAGGTAGCAAAAAATGCTTGAAATGATGCTTTGTTGTTATGTGCTTCTAAGATTGATTTTTAAACTGAATTATCCTTATTTAATCAACAAGTGATCCGTGGATAGCAGAGAAAGGGCTTGGCCCCTGATGAGGACCTTGGAGGCATAAGACGCTCCCTGCCCACCTGGGATACCTCGCGTGCTTGTGGTGTACAGACGGATCATTGGTCTCTGCAGAGATGTGCATCCAGTGTGTGAAATATATCTGTGCTAGCCTTTCAAAGTGCTTTCCGTGGAATTGACATCCTACTCGATTCTAAAGTGATGAGGCCACTTATCAATTTAAAAAATTGGGAAAATAAAAAAAATGATCAAAACATAAACGGAGTTCCCTGAATGGCCCAAAGGAAATTAGCAAATCCTAGGCTGCAAACAGAAAAAGCCAGTAGTCGACTGCGTTAGGTTCTTCCTTCCAAAGACTTAAGTCCTATCAGTTGTCTGATTACTCTTTGCTTAACTTCCAAGGATTAGATTTAATCAGAGTCTGGCAGGACATGGCAAGGCTTCCTTAACCTCCTAATTCCTTTAACTTTACTTCTACCCTCATCCGCACTGCACAATTTGTTACTTCTTATGTTTCATCTCATTCTCTAGCTCTGCTAAAGAATCTAACACCATGCTAAACACATAGCTTCATTCAGAAGCTGTTTGGAAGTTAACAGTCTATAAAATTCAGCTTTATTATTTTCATGTGCTTGGTTATCTGGTCTACTATATCAAAGCAGATTAGAAGAAGCTGTGTGAGAAAAGCTCGGAAAACAAACAAAGGTGAATTTAGATTGTATGAGCAAAGCTAGACAAAGCAGTACAACTGCCAACCCTGAAACAGACTGGGGTCATTCCGGGAAAAGGTGAGTAATGGTGAAACTGTAATTGTCCTTGAGAACGGAAGAACTGAAAACAGCAAAATATTCAACAACTACTCCTATGATACGTATTAGGTGCCGAGATCTATAGCAGAACTTGAGTGGCTTCTGGATCATCTTGCTATTAGTGGACAACTGCTAAACTCTGTGGTACTGAAGATTTCTTGCAGAGGCACAAATAAAAGACAATCTCCTATCCCAGCCTAAGACGAAAAGGGTCTGATAAGAAAGTAGACTTGTCAGTCATTGTTTAGTAAGATATTATTATCTGTAGGAATAATCAAGTGGGAATTTCAGAATGAAAAATTCCAAATACTGCTCCAGTATTCAGGGTGTCCACGGTAGGCATGACTGTGGGTAGAAGGGTCAAGTTCTCAAGCACGGAATAGACATTGAAAAACAAATTCATGAAATGCACTACTAGACTGTAGTGCAAACATCCATTACTCACAAAATATAAACACTCATGTAACAAAAGAAAAATATTGCACAGCAAGGAACCAAGCAATTTATAAGCAATTAATGCAGATTACACCTAGTTATCAAGAAATATTACCCAAGCTGCAGTACAATTGTACAAACCATCTGGGTATCATTTAAGAGGAATGGGGAACAGAAAATCTGTTCTCCCAAGGGAATACATGGATCTTCCTTTCAGAATTAGATTTATACCAAACATGAACAACCTTCACTAAATTATAGTATGACCTTTTGTTATAGTTGATATCATGGTTAAATTTATGTTTAACACCCAAATAATACTTGTATTGCAATTAATATTTCCCATTTTCAATTAATAGTCCAGAAGTTCACCCATGGCCATCTTATTTTTTAATTTATTTTATTTAATTATTATTATTATTTTTTTGGTACAGGTAATCAAACCTGGGCCCTTGTGCTTGTGAGACAGGCAGCAGAACCACTGAGCCAAATCCCCAGCTCCATCCTATTTCTTAAATCATCAACTACAAAGTGTTCATAATTAGGATTCTGGCTATGATGCATGCACTCAAGCAAGCAAAGCTCGAATCAACTATTTTCTTAATGAGTTGTCAATAACAAAGTTGAAAACTTCTAGTCAGTCTAACTCAAATGTAACTTGTGTTGGCTCCCACAGCACAGGAAACATTTTTAAGAGCTGACTTTTCTCTTTGAAATCCCACTTTAAAGATCAGCTGCAAACCACGCACTTAAGATAGAAGTGCTAGCTTTGCATTTTAACCTTCTTCAAATGGTCTAAATTCTTGTGCATCCCACATCTGGGGTGCTTAACTTTACATCACAGATGTGAACCTCCACTCATGGGGCCAAAAGACAACCTGTGACAGTGTCCCATGCAAATAACCTTTCAATAACTAAGCCTAGTGGCACCAAGATATCCTGACAGGAAACTGACATTCAGGTAAAACACGGGTAATCATCCAGGAAACTGAAGCTTACATCTGAAAAGATTTGATCAACCCCATCCTCAGAAAATAGATTTGGGAAAGGCAACTGAAAGTCATTCACTCGTTCCTTGAGCAGTTACTGACTGTGCACCTGCTGTGCCAGCCTCACTCTATGTGTCAGAATGGAGGAACAGAGAAGGATAAAGACCTTGGTTCCTGGGACGTTACATTCCAAAAGGGAGTCGATATCAATTAGGTAATGAAAACAGGTATGAAGGAAAGGAAATAGGAATTAGGGGAGGAGAATCAAAGAGATTTTGTGCCAAAGGAAGGTAAGAATATCCAGGAAGAAGCAGCCCAGAAGAGAATTCAAACAGACAAATCCAAAGGTCTTTCCACATTGGCTTGTGACTGCTTTGTTACAAGGCACGGACTAGAATCTTCTTTAGTGTTGCAGAGACCTGGTTCCAGCTCACGAAAGGAAAAGAGCAGGGTAGAGTAGGATTGCTGGCTTCGCTTCTTACTTTCTGTATTATGTGAGGAAAATACTCATTTGCACATTACAAAAGTAGAATAATAATATCAAGCTTCTAAATTTGTATCTAGTACTAATCCATGTAAATAAAGCACCTGGTGCATATTAAATATTCAATAAGCACCAGATCTCTTACCGCTAAAGGAATAACAAGAATTTATGTGATAGAGATTAAAAAGTGACAAAAGGTAAAATTATAACAATTTATTTTGTTATATAACCAAAAGTGCCTTATTCAACCTTCCAATTACCCCTCAAAAGAAGTTTCCTTTCATAGATGAGAAAACTGGGATTGAGTGACACTTGCAAAACGTTTCTGCCTTGTATGGAAGCTCAGACTTCAACTTGGACTATACAATATTTACCTTAACCCGCTTGGCTATGCTAAACTGCCTACCAATCATTTCTAGGCCAAACTCACACACCAATAGTGGCTTTAGATAGAAGAGTAAGAATTTCTCATAAAAAAGTGAGCAAAAGGGAGGTTGTAGAAATTATAAGTGTGTATAGAGTGCAAGATTTTCCAAGCCTTTTAGAAGCCAGATAATCCCTGGGCTGTGACATAACATTTATTGGGCTGCAATTGGGTTTTCTGGGTTTATTTCTAATTACCCATTCAGCCTCCCATACATCAGTACTCAAGTGAGATGAATAATATTGTTTACAACACTAACATACATTAATGATTAAATAGATAAAGTGCACAAAATATCTAGCACCGTAACTGACATATATTAAGTGCTGAATAACTGGTAGCTATGATTATTAGAAGCCGTTTCTCAATGCTAAAAAATGGCATCAATTTATAAATGTCAACATTAAAGAATGTCTTTCCAAAATACAAAAAAATCATGATTTATTATTTTTTAAATAATATTGTAACTTAGAAGAGGAACCTACAAATTATGGGTAAGTAGAAGTAGCACAAAACCGGGGACTTCCGTCATTATTTTATATCTGTCTCCCTTTTTACTTCAAAACTTTCAAACAGATCTCTGCTCGGCTCTGCATGGAGACACGTGGATCAGTATTTCAGGTTTATCAGCCTCAACTTACCTATCCTATCTCAGTCCCCTTCCAGATTGAGGATTTCAAGGTGAGAGTGAGTAAAGTAATTTTCAGTACGAGCAGAGACGTCTAAATGTCAACTTCTAAAATGCTCAGTTCCGGATACCTTGGAGCAAGGCCCAGTAATCAGACTAAACCTGTCATCATCCCAATTTGCAAAAAAGACAGCCTCGTAGGTCACCCCATGATGAAGTCACCTCATAAGTAGGAGGGCAATTGCTCCGAGAGGAGAACTCAGGTTGTCCCCCCAAAGCAGGAGCTGTCACTTCATGGTGGGAACTCAACTGTTCCTCGGGAGGTGATGGAGCTCCGAGAATGTCACGGAGCTGGATACGCCAGGCTGTGGCTTGACCGAGAGGAGCTAAGTGTGACCTGTCAGTGACAATAGCATTAATTACCTTCAGGTAGCATCTTGCCACATTTGCTCTTCACACCAACCTGATGAGGTGGCACAAGGTTGAGAATTTTTGCTCTATAGAGCTGGAAGCTGAAACTCTTGGAAAACTGATTTGCTCGAGTTCTGTTGCTAATAAGGGGTGGGACCAAGACTTCTGCCAGTTCTCCCCACCACACCTCGCACTTGTTTCTTCATACAACAGCTGGGAATTCCACTTGCTACTCAGAATAGACAGGTCCTTACACTGTATTTTAATAAGGTGACTGTATGCTAAAAAATGTAAATATACCTCGCTTAGTTAAATACAGTGGTTTCCTTGTTAATAATTGTGGAGTCTTAGAACCAGTTCTAGACTGGTAAGATAAAAAGTGATTTGCTTTTAACCTGTACCAAAATAAAAAAAAAGGAAAGAAAGAAAAATAAAGTGATTTGCTTTTTAAAATAATACATGTATCCAAAAATACATTGATTCAAATGCTCATGAAAAATTCTGTCAAATCAGAGCATTCGGGTGTGTTCCCCACCCACCTTATTCTCCAGATTTGACATCACTGCAATTTAGGCTCTTCCTCAAAGTCAAACTGACTATGAAACATAAACATTCCTAACTCAATTCAGGATAGCGAGGGAGATAAGTGTGTTTGAATATATGAATATATATGTATATGTATATGAAAAGTGCGTCTCTCTACACATATGTATACAACTAATATATTTCTACTATACATGGGTGCATTTATGCCTATGTATACTGTCATGAACCCTTGTCTTTGAGATAATATGAAGTTACCATATTCCTAATCCATGATCTGTACATCATTATATTTCATGGTGATCTGACAATTTGATATCATTGACTAGGAGGGCTTCTTGTACAATAAAAGTATCTAACACATGTATGTATGTTTTATGGAGCACTTTTAAGGCACTAATTATTTATGGACATAAGAGTTTAAGACTATTGCATTAATATTGTTTTTTAAATAGCGTGAAAACCAGGAGAATGCTCAGAAAATTTCCTCACAAATCCTTTTCCTTAAATAATTACTCTTGGAAGTGCTGGCCTACTAAAATGATCACAAGGTACATATTAATGAGTATAAATGTAGGAAACCTCAGACGAAGGAAAATAAATACATCAAAATAAGTTAATCACAGAAATACATTTTTCATGTTTTACAACAAACTACTAAAGTTACGTAACCTTTGACAATAACGGATTGTCAAATCTTGACTAAAAGAAAAAAAGAGAGCATTCTCCCAAAGTCCTTATAAAAGCAATGTTATAGTTGACAATATTTGTATCAAATTAGCATTGGAACCATGTGTCTAGTCAACACAAAATGCCATTTAAGTGGAGATAGAAAGGCAACAAGAAATGATTTCGATATTCCACCTCAAAATATGTGCATTAATGTGAAATTCACACAAAATGTTAATTATACCTACACTAACTTTAAGTCCACTCATCAACACTGCTCAAAGTCAGATGCATGTTCAGGACAACACAGGTGACTGAAGGCTTACTTTATTCATGCATGACCCAACTAGCTATTTCCAAATCATGTGGGTTGTTTTCCAACATGCAGTTGCACATTTATGCCTTATGTTAGGCATAATATCAAGGATACTAATCAAACTTTATGGTGTTCAGAGCCGTCTGGTACTATAGAATCACAGACAGAAAACAGTATGCCCCAGCTAGTCTGCACCCTTCTTTTCCAACTTTTGTAGGGGGATTGGTAATAATTTACTTCGAATCAGTAAGACTCTATGCAAAGGACTGTTTTAGATTTTCAAATTTCTTTAATCACTGCTAACATCTTACTTTAATAAATGAAGCTAAAAACATTTGTGATTTTCCTCTTTCTACATTGTTTTCTTACAAACCAAAGTAAAAGAGAACATTAAAGAAAAATTGATTTATTCAATTGTGTATATAGCTGCTTTAATGCTTAATGTACTGAGAGAGATACATGAGAAAATGTCTTTAAGGTCTATATAATCTTCTGATTTCAAGTTTTTCTCTCTCTTCCTCTGATTAGCTTATTAATGAAAACATTCATTTGTACATTGTTTGTACATGTATATTTGTGTATATGTGTGCATAAACACATACATACCTGTATATCAGCAGAACAACTCGTTCTCTATTGTTTATTATATACCAGTTGTACACAGTTATGGGGGTGCAGTGCGCTACTTTGATATCTGCAGAAGATGTATAATAATTGATTCAAGGTGATTTGCATCTTCACCTCCTTAACATTCATCATTGTTGTGTATGTTGGGAGCCTTGGAAGTCTTGAGAGATGATTTTGATCAAATGTTCTCTCAGAATTTCATTTAAATTTCATTGACAGACAGAAGAGAAAAGAAAAGAAAGAGGGGAGTGGGAAATTTCATTTAAATGAAGTGAAGTTTTCTCCACCTAATCTAAAGCTATGTCCTCGTGATGTTTTCTGAAGTAAAAAAAGAAAGTGGTGTGTGGATGAAGAAAAACACTTTCTCTCTTGGGAAATTAAAGGAAGTTATATTAAAAATCACTTGGGCCAGGGATTCAGCTCAGCGGTTTGGTGGCCTGCCTGTTCGATCCCCGCTACCAAAAAAAAAAAAAAAAAAAAAAAATTGCTTATTATAATTTTTGTACAGAATAGAAATGAAGTATAGGTGTCAGAGGATTTCTGGTCCTCTTGCCGCTGATAAACTCAAACCTAATTTTAAAAGGTTTCTAAAATAAAACTCAACATATCTTTCTGTCACCACAGTTTCACCTCCTTGGGCTAATTTGATTTAGGGATTACTTTTCTGTGTTAATTTGCTGTGAATTGGAGATAGTCCTTATCAAAAAAGTACCAAACTTTATGAAAATTTTGATAAAAACAATTTAAGTGAGTAAAATTTCAATATTCTATACTCCTTAGAAATATAACATACTAGATTGCCTTTTATTATTAAAGAGATTGAAGACTGAAAATTTCAAACTTTCATTTGTTTTACATGGCATTTTTTCTAATATACATTTTGCATTTCCCTGCCCTTTCTTTTAATTCAGGGTCACTTTTTTTTTCTCCCATTTCTCTCTCTTCTTCATTTGTTAGGAATTCTGTAACAAATCACGCTACAATGGGTAGGTTTTAAACAATAGAAATGTACTTGTTCTGGAGGCTCGAAAGTCCGAGATCGAGGTGAGAGCTGATCTGTGTCTGATGAGTTCTCACACTTCCTTCATAGAAAGCCCCTTCTCTCCAAGTCCGCATGTGATGAAAAGGCCAGCTAACTCTCCAAGATCCCTCTAATAGGGGCACTGATACCATTCATGAGAGCCTTCAGGACCTAATCACCTCTGTCTTAGTTACTTTTCTCTTATTGCTGAGACAAAATACCCAACATCCAAGTTAAAGAGGAAAGGGTTTATTTAGCTCAGTGTGCAGCGATTTGAATCCATAACCAGCTGGCTCCAAGGCAGAGTGGCACATGGCAGAGGGGTATCACAGAGGAGACACAGTTTGTGGCATCCACATGTAGTACAAGCAACAAGGAAACCTTAACAGCATCTTTCTGTCCCTTTTGTCTTCTCCAGACTACTGGGATTAGGCCGTGCCAAACCAATCAGTGCACTGATCTAGTAATCAAATGCCCTTAACCCCAGCATCACACACTCTAGGTGCAGCCACCTCTGAAAATGGTGCCTATGACCACATGAGGCTTTGGGGGGACATCTAGACCTAAGCTGCAAGAGATTCCCTGTGACCTCACTTTTCTAACACCATCATTTTGGAGATTAAGATTTCAATATAGGAATTTGGAGGAACAGAAACATCCCAACCTTAACGCTGCTTCCTGTAACTACTATCCCCAAGTCACTCCTTTTTGTGAATAGTTTTCTGTTTCCATAGGCAAGAAAATGAAATAATTTTGTTTGATAGAACTACAGATATCAGATCCCATGAAAATTGAATCATTTACTCAATTACAATTAAAGTCCAAGAGAAAAGACATCGCGATTCTTCTTGTGAGCATTTCGATTTTTTTTTTTTTTTCGTTTTCTTTCAAACATTTAGATCAGAAGGATCAATTGCTGGATAGGGAAAAGTTTTGCAGCTAATATATTGAGAAAAACATAAGCTATAGTAATTTTTGAAGTGGTTAAGAGCAAAGAACCTTTAATCTGATTGGATAATTACTGCTCAATAAAATACACTCTCTATAAAGACATGCTGTTTACCATTAAAAGGGTTCTCTTGGACATACAGAATAAGGAAGTCATCAAGAGGTGTGGTGTCTTAAGACCCAGATCCTCAAAATAATGGTTGTAGGATCATATTTTCAAGTAATACTGGGGACTCTAGCAGGTTAAATGTCCTACAAAGAAAGCTAAGAGGGGGAGAATGGCAGTGAATGGTGATTCTCAACCTGACTGGACTAAGAAATAGCAGCGGTACAGCATATAACCCTAGGAAAGCAAAGCTCGCAGTGTGCCATCGGAGGCAGCAAACTGAAGGGGAAGAACCATCCGATGTGATACCACCACCCAATGCACTTAAATTCCAGGTGGGAGAAAAAAAGAAGGGAAAAGCCTGCATTTAAAAGCTCCATTCTGCCTGGAGTGGTGGATTTTTTCTACTGCTGTCCCCTAAGGACACCAGACTCCAGGTTTTCCAGCCTTTCAATAGGGACTCACCAGCAACTCTCTCTCTAGACCTCAGCCTCAGACTTCATGTTCGCTGGCTTCCACCTTCTTCAACTGAGCAGTAAATGGATCCTTTGGCGCCTCTATCATGCAGAGAGCCATAGTGGACTATCCAGCTCTGCTTCTGTAAGCATATCTATTAAATGCCCCCTTTTAACTTGTTTAAATACATATATCTCTAAGTTTAAGGGATCCAGAAGAAAGGTGGCATAAACTGTGTTTTGCTCCCTTGCTCTCTTGCTAGCTTTCAACAGGTCCCACACTTTATGGTTTACAAAGACCAGCCTGTCCAAGAGAACGTGTCTGGGGCCCTCTGACAAGGCACTACACACTACTTAGGCCTACATCCACACCAGGACTGGATCTAGAAATTGAATTCCTCCACCCCCAGTTCCTTTACCTATCCGTCACAATACTATATCATCATTTTGTCAGTATTTCCACCTAGAGGGCATCATGACCTTTGAATAACTACTGCCACCAATCTTAGTCCCGACAGGAGTCTGAAAAACAAGAAACTACACTAACATTAAAAATTCAAAGAGAGACTGTCTAAGTGCTGAGATATCAGATTAAGGTCTACATTTCTCTCCTAACTTTCTGTCCAGGTGGGAAGAACTGAATATAATCACAGAAGGGACTACTGATGATGTGCTAATGAAATGTATCAGGAAAATACAACAAAACATACCAACCTAGAATGGTTGTTTTGGTGTAATGTTTTTAAAAGTAAATATAGGTTTTCTCTCTAAGAAACCCTATCACATAAGCTCAGATAATTCCTTCTTTGAAATATCTGTCAAAATCAAGTTTGTGTAGAGAATATTTTTATTACAAACACTTCCATATTTGACAGCTACCTCAACATAATTCTGATTTCAAAGCACTGCAATAGAGATATTTCATTTTAATTTTAAAACAAGTCTTCAAAAATTGTCACAACTTAGTAAGAAACACAAAATCTCAAAACATGACATTAGTATTTATCTTGTAACTAAAGTTTAGCAAGTGCTTCACTTTTGTAAAGAACATTATTAAGCTTTCATAAGAAATGAAATGACTGTTTTCTTGATAAATGCAGTACACAAAAGTAATCTGTAATTATGCATAAAACTTGTATAATCCCTTAAGAAATGTATAAATTCAATGGGCCAGTGACTTAGCTCAGTGGTTCTGCCACCTGCCTCGCAAGCGCAAGGACCTGAATTCAATCCCCAGTAACAAAAAAAAAAAAGTACAAATTCAAAACCGTCAAGTTTGAAAACAAATCTTTAAAGTCCAAATTAGAAGAAAATAAGACAGAGCACTGGGATTGCATAGTCCAGTCTTCTTATTTCATTAGCACAGATATCATTATTGCTGAACATATTTTAGCCTAAATTCTGCAGGAAACTCAGGCTTATATAGAGAGTTAGAAATAAAATAAAATCTGGGTAGCTAGCAGAATTCTCCACTGTGAGTTAGCCTAACTCTCTTCCAATGGTTCTGCGCAAGTTTAATTATCTGGACTTCTTTTTGGCATAGCAAAGATAACTGCTCAACTTTTATTACCTTTTTATCTACACGTTATCAAGAACAATTACAGTACTGTATGTCAAATGCAGTTATGTCTTCTCTTGCAATCAGCGTCTCAACCACCAAACTGATCCATTCACTTCTCTGTCAATGATGTAAAGCAAAAGTTTTGAAAATGAGGGGGGAGCCGTCTTTTGGAATGTTAGACTGGTTCACATACAAATACTCTGAAGAGGGAAGAGAAATATGTAACTGGGTAATTAGAACTCAAAGACAACATGCCATGGATTGTTCAGGGCAGATTTCTTGATTGGCAACACAAAGAATACTGCAATATAATTACTTCTACTTGCCAATTTGCATGTCAAAAGAAAAGAATATGTAAGGCTCTGCAGAAGTACAGGTCTGCAGCAGGAGTTCAACACTTTAGCGCAGGCTTTAGCAAACAGGGGCTTTGGTAGATATCTCATTGATGTATCTCCCCAACATAACAATATCACTGAGAAGTTATACAGTATTTTCATGTGCAATGTGCTTTGCATTAATTAATCCTCAGAATACTCGTGATGTGCATGTGTATGGCCTTGTGTGTGTGGGGCGTGACAATAGACTATAAAACTAAGGATTTCAGCAATGTTTTGGATAAGGCTCAAAGGGAAGCATTGTTTTGAAATCAAAACAGTCTTTCATGTCCCCCAAATTAGCAGAGCTGCATGGCTATGCTTTTAGGCAATGACAGCAACAACCTGTTTTCTTCATGTTTATTGTACTTTCAATAGCTCCCTTCTATCCTTCAATGAGTGTTAGATTTTTAAGAGCTATCGATTTTTCCATAGATTCTCAAAAATGGTAGGAACTCCATCTTTGGGGGTGTTATTTTAACACTTGGAGGGAATCCATCCTGTTGTTGTAACATTAATCCTTTGGTGCTGTAGTCACATGTATTAGCTGACCCCTGCAGCCCCAAGACTAAGCAGAGTGGATGGCACACAGTAGGCAGGAACCATTTCCAAGATCTTTACCGAAGAACTAATGTTCTGCTAGCTTCAGCCCCTCATTCGTTCATTCATTTAACCATTATTTGTTGTCCTCTGCTCTTCGTGATACCACTAGATGGTTTAGAAGGAAGAAAAGAAAAATATCTGTCCTTCAATCCTATAGGACTCATAATGAACCGTGAAAGAAAATTTAAAAAAATAAATAAAAATGATTAAATCCCCAACAGAGGAGCAAGAACACAAAGGAAAAAACAAATATCTCCATTTGATAAGGATTCCAAAAAAAAAAGCTCAACAAAAGGTGTAGGTTTCTTTTGGAGGTGAGGAGTTGGATGAGCATTATTTTGCTAGGCAGGAAAAACTGGGGTTATTGTAGATTGAAAGCAGGCCAAGATGTGAAAATGATTTCTCTGTTCCCACCAATTTGGGAAAATTTGTAGTTGAAATTGTATCACTTTTGATGACATCCTGCTAATTCAACTCCATTCCATTGCTGAGAAATTCTGGGTGAGAATGGCTGGTGATTACCATACAAATTGGTTGTATGTAAATGTGTACTTCTGTGGTGCTTGAGGTTATAGTTATTCTTCCATACATTTTAAATATTTCTAAGATTTTTTTCCCCTCCTAACATATATTACATTAAAAATGAGAGAATTTAAGCCTCTAGAATATGAAGTGAAAAACGAGGCACCATAGCACGCATGATTACTAATATGAAAATCTACAAGTCTTTGGAACTCCTCAAATACACATTTATTCTTATTTAATTCTTGGCACTGTGAGATATGGGGTACTTCTTAAAAGGATGTCTTAACAGTGCTGACGTACTAAAAATGCTCAGTAAATTCTTGATAAATTAAATGTTCCCTGATAAGTTCACAATTTGGGGGACAACATCAAACTTGGGAGAATATTACTGGAATGCCTTGCAGTTTTAGAAAGGACCCTCAGAGCAATGTGCAACCCACAGAGCAATGAGCCAGTAAACGGACTCAAGCCTTCCAGCTCCAAGACCAAGATTCTTCTCAGAAATGCACTGATTCCATTTTTCACCTCTTCATTAGAAAGGCTTAATTTCAGGGTTGGAATCACAAAGCCATCTCAGATATTTACGGTCTTTATTTTTCTTCCATGTGCTCCTTGCTTCCCTCCTCCCACAGAGACCCATTTTTCTCTACGGTTTGTGTTCAGGTCCCACAAACCCCAATGGAAACTCCAGAAAAGCCTACGGGAGCACAGGCAACCTCCTCTGCCACCTTGGGACTTGCTCTTAGAGACACTGACACCAAGCAACCCTTGCACCCTGAAGCCCTGGTTGGAAAATCTTACCTACGCTGCCACATGGCAGTCAACTTCCCAGTGCTGGCTACCAGTAGTGCTTATTAAATTCCAATGGTCCATTTGAATGTCAGTAAATGTAGCTGTAGCTGACTTTAACACTTATTGGACTTTTGCAGGAACATATTTCTCATTGAGGTTGATTATTAAAGATTAACTGAAGTTTAATGATGGAGTTATTTGGGAGAGACTTCACAGTTTACCTTGTTTTTTAGCTTACATGCCGATGACCATTGGCCCAAATTGTAGTCCTGAACAGACACTCTACTTACTACCTCTCATCTGCTTGGAACCAGATCAAGCAGGGGGGTGGAAGGAGCCCATTTTCATTTGACTAGGTCTTTCCTAAAGGCAGTCATAAGAATTGAGAGTCATAGCTCACTATAGCTCAGTATAATCTTCAAAATAGTTAATTTTATAATCTTGTAAATTTTTATTTTATGCATTGGAAAGTATTATTTTGAAATGGGAGTTTATAGACTTCGTAAGATTGCCATGTTGATCATAGTAGAGAAAGAAAAGAAAACCTAAAAACTGTCCAGAAATCAGACAGTGTAAGAGCATGCCAAGTACACTGGTCTAAAGAGAGAAGTCACTACCTGTGATGAAAATAAGGTGAGGTAATGAAAGTCTCAAGAAATGCAGACCTAAAGTTTTACTGTGAAAAAGTGAAAAAATAGTAAGCAGTCTGTGATGTCAGGAAGAAGGTTTATTAGGATGAGGCAAAGATGAAGATGGTTACTGGGCATGCAGCAAAATCATTTCAGGATAAGTTTCACAGACCTGAGTCTCTTTATCTTGCCAAGGTCTCAAAGAAACAGCCCTGCTAAATAGTCAATCGGACACATAGTCAGGATCTACTATTAACTGCTTAAGTAACTAGTCAGTTCACCTATTAAATGAAAATTCATTGAGCATAATTGTAAGCCGGGGTTTCACATGCAAGGTGATGGATGTCCAAGGTGTAAATCTCTACCCATACTTTTTTTCTGAACTTGTGGAACTTACGGTTTACTTAGAGAGACAGAATTTAAGATAATAAGAACACAAAAAAATTGAAAGTTGCAAATTATGATAAGTACTGCGGAGAAAAAGAGTAATGTAGTAAGGAAAGCATATATATCCCTGCAGCAAGGAAACAGCTTTGATCTATAAGCTGATCAACCATTAGCCAAGCAACGAAGGAAGAAGTGTTCTAGAGAAGAGAAAGAGATTTAGCAAGGGCGTGCAATGGTATAACATTGTACTCAATCTATAAACAGCTCAATACAGGTTCAGGCGTCTCCAAAAGATGATAGTGTTTCTCATTGAATCATACTTTTCAATACCAAATACATTCCTCATCTTGAAAAGGGACAAGGTGAGTAAAGAAGGAGAGGACAGGCAAGCCCCGGGTCAGAGAAAAGAACTGGTTGAAGAGGCAAATTCTGCTTTCTAATTCCTTGATTGGAGTTTGAGAAACCTCTTCTTTAATGTAGCATCCAAATTTGAGCTCTCTTTGCTTTGAATAGACTTTGCAATGTAGAGCATCTGAGAATGTGATGAAGAAGTTAGTGAAGTCCTGTTATAGTACTTATGGTGAATTCAAGATATGCAACTATTCATGCATTGTGGAGAATGCAAAAGGAAACACCAGCTTGCTCTGCAGAACCATCGAGGGAGAAATGCCTGCCAGTGACTGAAGTGGAGCTCAGACACCAGCCCTCTAGGTGGCCTTAGGCATATCATGTCCCCTCTGGGAATCTTCTTTTTCACATCTGTCAAAGAGACTGTGGGCCATTTAACTTTCTGAAGTTCCTTCCAGGTGAAGCAGACCGCACTCCATTTTCCACACCTCAAAATTAGAAAATGCTCAAGTACTTCCAAGTGTGGACAAGGTGGGAGGCAGTTAATACACAGGACATGATAGAAAACTGCAGCAAATGATTGTTTTTGAATTATAGTACAAGACACATGGCCGTTAATTCTTCTCAAAATTCTTCCCTTCAATTCGACCCTATTTTTTCATCATTGTTGCCATTTTCTGAAGCAGTTCTTGAAGCTGTCCTTCAAGGGTGTCGAGATATGATAAAAAAAAAATAAAGTGACTGCAGCCACCCAGTGCCATCCATGGAGAGGCAGCTCTTAAGAACACAAAGTCACCCTCATCCACCTTGTTCCCTGGGTCTGGCACTCTGTGACTTCTTGCTCCTCCCCAAAGTCAAAATGATCATGAGAAGTAAATAGTATAAATCGATTAGCAACACTGACATAGGTACAACAACAGAAGTAAAGACACAAAAGAGGATTTCCCGAATTGCTCCAGAAAATAGCAAAAATGATGGGATATGTTCAAAGGGAGGAGAGAGGTTGGGAATTAATGGCAGAGTGACTCTTAGTGTAATAAAATGTTTTAATTTAAACATTCTCCATAGTTTCCCATCACACTTCGTATTTTGAGGTCAGAGATGTAGTAATACATTTCTTGCTTTTGATTTATCTATTTTTCCTTTTGAGCCCAATGTTTGAGACTTGCAAATGTGAAATGAGCTGCTTGCAGATGAGGAAGAGATATACAACAATATGCACTTCCTAATTCACTAACAGGCCTGGCGCTGACGCTGGGGTTTAAGGAGCAATGTCCTCTAGGGCCAGGCATGTTACTAGGTGGCAGAAATTTGAAACTATGTAAAATGTAACCCTTGAATACTAGACATTCAACTGCTTAATTATGGGAACAACCACATAGAAAGTAATGAATATAGTTTACTATCATAAGTCCCAAAATAAGAATCTAAATGAAGTATTTTGAGGACACTAAAATGGCAGGAAATAACCACTGGTGGTAGACGTGTATGTGGAAAATTTTATCACAAGTCCTGCATGTGAGCTTTATATTACAGTGAAGAGGTGTTAGCCAAATAGGGTGAAAAACATTCCAGGCAGACAGCTCATAACATGTAAAGGCAAGAAGGGAGAGAATGAACATAATGCTTTTCCTTCCCCAGATTCTATTTCAGTCACATTGCAGATAAACAGGATTTTAAAACATGGGAAACCATCCAAATCAAACTATTCTCATTCTTTCATCAAAATCCTAAAGGGAACCTTTTAAAATCTCTTTTGTCATTGCCAGGAAAATGATGTGTGCCCAGCGTTTTTATTTGGAAGAAAGAGCCGTCTTTCTTTTAATCAAACAATATGTAATTTTTCCACTAGAACTGGAATGGTATTCTGTATTTCAGATGTTAATTGGAATTTCCTTATTCTTTTGTTAGGTGCACATATCTGGCCTGTCAGCAATTAAACCGCATTAAGTAAGGAACAGGGAGAAGAAAAAAAGAGAAACATGAGCTTCACGGAGAAAGCAATGGCATGCATCAAAATCAGGAATTCTGTCAGCCTGGCTGAAAAAGCATCAACCTGAAGGATGCCCTTGCCAGGTTAGGACAGGTCCCTTTCCTAGCTACCATCAACCTGGGCTCAGCTCGTCTCAGAAGTGCCTGCTTGGCTGGCAGCTGCTGGGCAACCACAACTCTTCCTAGCAACAGATGGAGCCAATCAAAAGCCAGCACCAGTGATCCTTGCTGTTGAGGGCAGTGACATCTCATTTATCTGGAAACTCCAGTGAAAACCACAGAATGCAGCAGATAAATTACTAAGGGGCTGAAATTTATATTTCTGAGCCTCAGAAGCTATTAGATGCTAGCCAATTTTACTGGACACGTGCCAGAAAACTAGGTAGCAGTGTATGTGTTTAAATTATGAACAGACATTTGAGTGTATTGAACTCTATATGAGTAAATAGACTCAAAGTTGACTGCTAGGTTTATCACTTTTTAACGATGTGTTCTTAGGCATGACGGTCTCTGAGCTTTAATTTTGTCATCCTTAACAAGATCAATATATGTATCACACAGGAGCATCATGATAATCATTGTGATAAAGTAAGGGATAAAGGAAGCTTTTGAAACTGCTAAGCACATAACTATATATTTACTGATATTTTCTCCTTATTATAGCAGCAGTATTTAAAATAGTTAATGGGTTCAGCTCACATCTGGGCAATCAGGGCTAAGGTACTTCGTCTTCGTTTCCTCACCTGTCTAAGGAACATAATGTTAGGATACAATCTAGGGAGTTGCTGAGAAGGTAAAATTAATATATTTATGTAGCCCAAATATGTAGTAACAGTCAAAATGCTAACTAACATAATTACTATCACTGAATGTCTTGAGAGCTTGAGGTGTGAGGTTGGACAGAGCTATTTTTCCTCCTAACTGGCGCCAGTTAAAGCTGTGAGCTGTGTAACTCAAACCACACACATCCACGGGATCCTGCATAATCCTCTCTGAGGCCTCTACAGCTTTCTGACACATTCTTAATGCTGACGGTTATCCGCCTGCTTCCCCCTTTCCCTGTGGGCATTAAGCAGTGATTTTGCTTTCACCTGTCTCCTTTCCACAGAACCTCTCCATTATTTCCTGAAACTACCAGCCTTGTGCTCCACGCAGAAAGGTAAGTTTGGGATTGTTCATTGTAGGTTTCATTAAGCAGCCCTGTCAACCCCATACTTTCTCAAAAGTCTTTTCAAACACCATATCTGCTTTTTATCTTAGTAGGAAAGGGACAGATTTCTATTTCAGGCACCCAGTGTAGGTTGCTTCTCAATTATCATACAACTGCATTTGTTTGTGATGTCTTTTAATATTGAAATGTTATGACATGTTATCACATAATCCATACTTTAACGTTGTATGGTCATGGAGTTTGTCATACAGGTCACAATGGCCCATATTTTTCCTGGACCCAGATCAATAGCACTCACTGACATGAAGTAATACATCCAGGATGAAACTTCAAAATATCATCTCTGCTCCACAAAACTCATCCCATCCTCAGAAAATAGGCAGATCCCAGGCTGGATATTTTTATTTTTGTACTGCTGGACTATAAGCTCCAGTGAGAGTAGGTATTCGCATTACACACATCCAAAGCACCTAACTTACCTTATTCATAATAGATGCCAATAGAATGTCTGTTAAAGAAATAGTAGTAAAAACAAAAAAGGAAAGGAGGGAGGAATGTCAGGAGGGCAAAAAGAACAGAAGAAAACTAGAGGGGGGAGGGAGAGAGGGAAAGCAGGGAAAAGAAAAGAGGAAAGGAGAAAGAAAATAAAAAGGATATAAATAATAGAGATCTCAAGGATGTGAATTATTTGCATAGTAAGATCGGATCATATTTCAGACAGAGTAGAATATGGTGTCCTATTGCTACCCATGTATACCATCTATTAATTTTTAAATATATTATGAACCAGGCAAATAGATGATTTCTAATTCCTCAGCTCTGCAATGTTGGCTAAGAATGAGTTTCTGGTGGCCCTGTGTAATCAACAAAGTATGGGCAGAAAGTAATAAAACTTTATGAACACAAGTTACATAGTAGTGCATTTCAGAGGAAGTATGTGTAAATCAAACAGCATGTTCTAGATAATGAATGCGTTAAATGATTTCAGTTTTCTCATCTGAAAACAGTAAGAATTAAATGAAATTATTTGTTTCCTTCCATTTCCAAAAGCTAAAGATTCCATTGTTTACTTGTTTGCTTCTTTATTAAAACTATTTATTGACTTAAAAAAAAAAGGCACTCGTGAAAGAATAGAATCTGTTACCCTTGTGAAATTCACAATCACCCTATATGGTATCTAAATATTTTCAAAATACTTAAAAGTGTGTGTGGAAGTGTGAAAAGTATTTTCTTCAAATATTTTTGAATATTTGAAATGTGTTGGGCCTCATTTATTAGGGTAGAAAATAAATACACACAGATAGATATGGATATATCTAAGACAGAGATAGAGATAGAATGGAGGTAAAGATAGAAAAACTCATTTATTCTTCACAACAGCCAAAAGCTTTAGAGCACTAACCACGTGCCAAGCACATGCTAGGCAATTAACATATATTTTCTATGACTTCAGATTATAGAACTAGAATTTTAAAAAGAAGCACTAAAGATAGGACTATCTTAACAATTCTCTCCTACATGTACTTAGATAAAAAGAAAATAAAAATAAAAAACTTCAAAATTAGAGATTTTCCGGTAATGGCAGGATTCTAATTTGGGTAAATACAGGCTGAGGATCCCTTATCTAAAAATGCTTGGGACCGGAAGTGTTTTCTTTTGTTTTTTTATTTGGTGGTTAGGAGGGGGGATTGCATAGACATAACGAGGTATCTCGGGAATGAGACCCAAATCTCCAAGTCTAAATGCAAAATCCATTTATGGGGAAAAAATAATATATGATTCATCTATACCATATATGCAAAGCCAGAAAGTCATAGTTTGTGCTGCTTTCAGCGCACTTCGTTGCTACTGCGACCAATTGCATGCGATCCGATGTGGAATTTTGGCAGCACATAAAAGCATTTCAGATTTTGAAGCCTTTGGGATTAGGTGCGCTCATTATGTATTTAATCTAGTGGACCTCTACCTACAATCACTTTTATTAACAGAATCTACACAAGTGAGGCCGATGTAGGCACAGGACTACGTAGCCGGGCTAGGTAGGGTAGATCCGGGTGATCTCCCACTACTACGAGCATAATTAAGATGAACAGCGGACGGCCTGGGGAACCTCGGAGCTGATCCACAGAGTTGCAGAGAGGCTGAATTGCAGAGATTCACTAGCGCTCCAGAAAACTGGTCAAATGTATAGCACAGATCCAAGCGTTCCACTGACTGCCACGCAAGATGAATCATGCTTCTTTGGGGAGTGTTTTCTTTTCTTTTCTTTTCTTTTCTTTTTTCCTGAAACTTCATTTTCCATTTTGAACTACCGGATTGGGCTTGCAAAAGCGTTTGAAACGTGGCCAGTTACTTCCTCTGCATTTTTCATCTGAAACTTTGGCTGTACAACTCCATTTTAAATTTTCGCAGGAAGCATCTGGAGCTTTTGCCTATATCTCTTCATTTGGTAAAGGTTGGACACAAGAATGTAATCCACTTATAAATACAAATTTAACTGTAAGGACCGAGAAACACACAGAAGGAGTATTAAGTAATGTGGCCAATAATCTATTGGTATATACGCCATCCTTATATTTTGGATTATAATAATTTGCTAAATTACTGTTGAGATTATGAATAAACAGACAAATTAAAAGTTTTAAGAATAAAATATCATGCACTGATAATACCCTTCTGACATCAAATTCAGGAATTAGAGGAAATACAAGAAACTTTGATATAAAATGTAGAAAACAATTTGCAATTGTCCCAATTATACTTTACCTGAGTTATTACTAGAGCAACGAAAACTATGACATGGCAGTTTAGTGATATTGGCAGATCTATTGGCAAAACAATTTAAAAATCAAACAGAACTTCAAAAGAGGCCCTTTCGATTAATAAACCTACAGCAATTCATTTTACATAAAGGAGCATCAGAAGGATAACAGCAGATAAATCATTCAAGACTTCAAATTATGTGAATTTTAAATATTCTAGCATTATACAACAAGAATTGCCTTAAAATGGACACTGGAAAATTACTTCAGAACTTGTTGCCAATTTGTCTATTTTAGAGGGGTAGGAATCAAGTGGCATTGTGGCTACAATCATGCTTACTAAATAAAAAACTACTAAATGAATTGTAGGTAGAAACTATGATTCATTTACAGAACTATTATTTATTTTTTGTAAATTAAAGAATCACTCTCCAATCAGAAACCTCTGTTTCCATTAGGTTATTTTAATGCCAAGGTAAAACTATAAATATATGAAAACCATTAGTGTATGTCATATAAAGAGAGCAAAGGAGGAGGAAAATGAAAAGCAACTATGGCAGCTAAAGGGAAGAAAGGCTGCTATTAAAACTTGGATTACCCATTGCAAAAAGAAAAAAGAAACCACAGCTCACGTAAGTCTCACCACAATCAAAGTCTCACTCACTCAACTTGATTTTCTTTCAGGAGCGGCCTCTACCAAGCCACAGATCTTTCCCAGATCTTGCTAGAAGCTGTAACAGACCGTTCCATCACTGGAATTAGATATTGTTAGGGTGCGATGGAGTGGGGGAGTCTGCAGGAAGCTGGTACATAGAATCAGAGGGTAAATCGAGACTGGATTTATATGGTGTTTGGTAATTCAGTTTGTACCAAAAAAAGTTTGTAGGAAAGTACAAATGTATCCTAAAGTAGAAAAAACAAAAAACAAAAAACAGAGCTTTGAAAGTTGGTTTTGATGGGGAATACAGGGAAAATACAATGTTGGAAGTCCCTTAGGTCTTAGAGCAAAGCACAGGGAAGAGACCCCCAAAACCGGGCATGAGGAATGAGCATACCGAAAGGTTAAATGATATTATGAAGTGACTCAAAAGGAAAAGAAAACATATCATAAAAGGAAAGGAAAACAGAGACAATGCTATAGAGTGATCTTACAAACTCTTCAAGGGCTGTGAAGGCAGCCAAGGAACTTTGGACTTTACTGTGAAAGCAAAAGCATTAGAAGAAACAACCTGCACATTTACTTTTGAGGTGGTGAAACGGTAAATAGCAGGGACAAAAGACACCTTACTAGAGTTTGCAAGGATGGAGACTTGGAGCAAAGAGAACAGAGCAGAAGTAATCAAATGAGTTAAGAGGAATGATGAACAGAAGTAAAAATATTATTATATTTCCCCTTAACCAAAACAAAGAATAAAATCTTCAATGTAAAATAAGCCTACTACACTGAGATATCATGTATGTCATCAACTGTTTGTATTTATAGGAGGAAGAGAGAAAGGTTTATATTTTTTCCATGTTCATTATTGATCTGAGTATATTACCTAAATCCTTTCAACAAACTGATAAAATCAGTATAATATGTCTTATTTTCAAAAGATAGAAACTCGGGGCCAGGGATTTGGCCCAGTGGTACCACCACCTGCCTCACAAGGGCAAGGTCCTGAGTTCAATCCCCAGTACCAAAAAAAAAAGGATGAAAACTCAAGAGATATGAAACTGAAACAGCAGCAGAAATGAAAAAAACAAAACAAAAGACAAAATCAAGTATGACTACATCCAATACTTCCTTACCTACACTTGACTGGGGCATCATACAGAGCCCATAAGGCTCAGGCCTCCTGACTTCCGGGGTTCAGGCAGACTAAGTAACTGTAGAGAAAACCAAGCACCAAGATAAATCATCCTGAAAGCCTGGACTTCTTCAAAGCTCTGTATTCCTAAATATTCTATTTAGAGTATTTCTTCCATTCTGCTTTTTAGATGATATGAATTAAGCTACACAGTAGAATATTTAAAAGGCTACATAATTTTTTTGCCAGTGAACCTCATCAATTTCACTGAGTGAAAGTAATATTGATTGCTGCTGGCCTTGAATAACAGACAGAATGAAGTCTGTGATGGACAAAAAGGAATGAAAGTAAGGTCATTGTCACAATGCCTTGAGATAAATATATTTATCTCAAGTGTGGATTTATAGCCACACTTCCTGAAATGCTCACCCATTATGACTTTAAGTGGACTTATTATGTCTACTAAGACAAAACAAACCAAACTGAGATCCACGGAAGACACCTGTTACCATGGAACTGCATAATACCTTGGTTTCTTATAGATAAACTTAAGGAATTTTATCAAAATAAGAATACATTGATAATAAAAATTTTAATACATAAAGTATCCCTTCGTGGATCTTTCTTTAAATATTCCATTGGGTTTCAAACTGCAGTGAAAGCCTGATTAAAATATTTATATCTAAAGCAACATGATTCAAATTTTTATATGCATATTCAGAAGCAATACACCCTACTGCAAAGCATTAAAATGAGCATTGTTAAATAAATACATATATTCTGTATATTCTCTATATCTTTTTCATTAAATAGCCTCCAATGTGCAATTTTAATGCACAAAACAATGGTTCCTAAAAATATATATATATTTAAATATATATATATTTGTGTGTATATGTGTGTGTGTGTGGTACCAGGGATTGAACTCAGGTCCTTGCGCTTGCAAGGCAGGCCACCGAACCACTGAGCTAAATCCCCAGCCCACCCTAAAAATATATTTTTGAATTGTTCCCAGCTCAGTAACTAAAGTTTAAATCAGTCTTAGAAATTACTAATAATTACAAAAACTATTCTCTCAATACTCTTTTCTTCTCACTGGTATTTTGTGGTCGAAGTCATCAGTGTTTATAGTGGAAATATACAGTTGCATTATGACAAAATGGATTCTACTGTTTCTACTTTTTCCCACATTTTGTTCCCACACCAGAGCATTAAAATTTTGTCTCACTTCTCCAATTGTGAGGAAATTCACACATCTGCATTACTTTAAACAAAGAAAAAAAAGTGAAATTCAGCTAATATATGTTGAATGCAGGAAGAAAAATTATTTATGTAGTTTTTAATCTCTACTAAATCATGTGTAATTTGCAATTTTAAGTAAAATTAGCTTTTAAAATAACATTATTAAGATATAATTCATATATCATAAACTATCCCATTATATAAATACACCGAATCTTTAGCCATTTCCCAGTTAATGGATGATCAACTTTCCTCTCCATGGGGGCTCTTACAAAATCATGCTTCTGTGAAAGTTTGTGGCCAAGAGCTTTGTGTGGATGTATGCTTTTATCACTCTTCAGGATATACTAATAGTTGAATTCCTGAGTTATAGAATGACTCTGTGTTTAGTTCTCTGAGAAACTGCCAGACTGTTTTCCAGAATGTCCACACTATTTTTCATCTCCGCCAACGGTGTGTGAATGCTTTGCTTTCTAGCTCTTTGTGTCATTACTATAGTTTAAAATACAGTCACCATGGGGTGTGTGATGTGTTGGTTCCTGTGATTTTTTTATTTGCATTCCCCTTTGTCTGATGAGATTGAGGATCTTTTCATGTAGCTATTGACTATTGACACATATATATATATATGTGTGTGTGTGTGTATTTGGAAGTCTATTTAGATCCTTGCATGTTTTTCAATTGGGTAATCTGTCTTTTTATTATGGAGTCACAACCATTCTTTATGCAGTCTAGAAAGAAGTTCAATATCATCAATAGATGATTGTCAAAGTTTTTCCCAGTGTGTGAATTGACTTTCCAGTTTCCTGTCGCATCCACAGTGCCCTTTGAAGCACAAAAGATTTTAATTATGATGAAACCCAACTTATATTTTTTCCTTTATTGATTGTGCTTTTATAGCAATGGAAACAATTGCCTAATCCATCTCTATGTTTGCTTCACTTTTGTAGTTTTAGTACTTATATTTAACTCTAGGATTTATTTTGCTTCATGTTTCAGCATATCTTTGAAAAAATAGCATTTAAAAATGAATTAAGGTGTCAATCAGACTACTTAAAGTTTAAAGATGATGTCAATGGGAGTCTTTATTAAGATAACCAACAGTTTCAGTAAATCTCTTAAGCATATTTACAATGAGAAAGCATTTCCTATAAAAGCGGAAGAGGGACAAGGGGAAAAAATGAGAACCAAGACCTGTTATGTAAAGGTACAAGATTTCAATAATGAATGTAACTGTACTGTATACCTAAAATGTACCAAAAAACTCAATGAGGGAAAAAAAGCATTTTAAATATATATCTTACTCCTGGATTCCATGAAACATTCAAATACAAAGAAAATGCAAATAACAAAAATACATCCTGAAATTCAACAAACATTTTAAATTTTCCTGCTAAGACACATAGTGTTTTTGTATCCTGCTTCCCTTTGTATTATATTTAACCCTTTAAATCTTGATTATAATGTGAAAACAGTGCTTACTTTTCTCCTATGATTAGAGCATCTATAATAACAATCAGTGTGCAATAAATACAAATATTCAAAGTTTAATAGGTGAACAAAGTAAAATGAAGAAATATTAGAACTGACATTTCAGATGAAAACAATAAAAACATAACATACAGTGGATGGCAACCCATGAGATTACCAGCATTTTGTTCCTGTGAATATTTTGCACTTTTCTTCCCTCTGCTAAATCATTCTGTCCTGGGTTACCACATGATTCTTTCTTCTTTCAGTCCTTTCGGTTTCAGATTATGTCATCCGCTTAAGGAAATTTTCATGGGAATCTTTTTTTAGTTTGTTTCCTCTATTATTCTTTAGTACAAAAATATATTGATCTCTTGAACTAATACAAAATAATAAATGCTAATATTGGTTTGTTTGCAATTGTTGGCTTTTTCTATCAAAACAATGAAAATGTTTCTCATTTTATTTTCAACATCTAGGACATTGTGTGCCACATTACTAATTCTAAATAAGAAGAGTAATTTTAGAGTAGGACCATGAAAATTCTGCTGATTCTTGATGTTAAGAATGGCACGTGGAAGCCACAGAAAAACAAACCTGTACAGAATCATTGCAATTTATTTCTCCACTGTGACTTCCTGTTCCCTTTCTTATCTGGTGAACATGAAGAATGAAAGCTGCAGTAGTAACCCTTATTCATTCTTGCCCTAACTTTAGAAAGAAATTTCAAATAAAATATCCAGCAATCTGCTGTGAAAACTCAAAAAGCAGAAAACTCTGTCCAAGTCCCAGGTGAGTTCTAATCTATTTGGACCGGACTAATGATTTTTCTTCTCTATAATCTCTAGAGTTCAATATTTTGCTTCATTTGTAGTGATTCAAAAGAACTTATGCAACCAAGTGAAGAGACTATACATGCATACCTATTTCTCAGTCAGCTCACTTTCTATTTCCTAAAGTTTTACATTATTTACAGTTAGATTTTATTCTGATGTGGGGGGCACCTGGCAGATAATGTCCATTCTCCCCTTTTTATTAACAACCTCCATTATAAACTAAATGCTTGTATTCTTACAAAATTCATATATTGAAGCCTAAGCCCCAAAGTGATAGTATTTGGAGATGCAGCCTTTAGTGAGGAATTAAATTCTGACGAAGTAGCCCTTCATAAGTGGGATTGCTGCCCTTATAAACACAGAGAGAGTCAGAATCCTTTTTTCTCACCTATTGAGGATATAGCAAAAAGATAAACAATTATAAACCAATAAGACAGCCCTTCCTGGAACATAACCATATTAGATTAACCAATATGTAGCAGTGGAAGAAATAAAAGTCCGTATTTAAGCCCTCTCACCTTTGTTAATTCATTATATCAGGAAAGGATAAGACAAATCCAGTTTTGAAGGAAATGACAAAGTATGTAGCTTAAAATGGAAAACAGAACTATGCATTACCCTGCTCTCCACCTGCAGGTAGCCCTGTGACACAGTTCTATCCAATGGTCTATAAGTAAACATTAGCTGGAACTTCTGGGACAACATACCCTTTCCAGATACAGTGCCATCTCTTCCTTTGTGTCCCTTTCTACTATTTACAATGTGCACATTACCTGGGAATAAAGGAGTCAGCCTGTATTATTAGGAGAAACCAAGAAAGTATTCCCTACTGAGCCTACAGGTCAGTCAATGAAGGAAAATATGTAACTTCTTATATTTAGGCTTCTGGTGATGCCGGAAAACTTAAACTTCTGATCTCTGTAAATCCTTATTATGCCACCTTACTCATAGAAATTTGTAGCTAATACAAAAAAGTGACTTTAAGAAGACTGTTATTAAAACTTGGCCTTGGGAACTAAAGTGAAAAGAGGAAATTTTCAAAACAGTTCCATGAGGTTTTGTGCACATACTGACACCTTGAGTTACCTACTGAGTCTTATGTAGGATCATATTTAAGGTGTACATAGGATAACAGCAAAGCCGTTACTCAAACCCTAATCCAAAACCCCACTGAAGGGTAGTAAGTGCTATCAGTAATTACTACATCAGGCATAAAACAGCCTGAAACTATTCTGGATGAACCAGAATACAGAGTTGCCTCAAGGGAGGCTGATGTTCTCACTGGCCTCAAAATGAAGTTTTTCTTTCCATTTGGAGCTGGCTGAAATATACATCTCTTACACCTTTATATATCTAATCCATTTCCCCATCTTAACTTCTAGATTTTCATTTTTCTCAGAAATAAAACTTTAGATACATCATAAAAACAGTAAGCTATGTGGTTGAAAGGAATGCGGGACTTTGTGAGGTCTCTGTCTACCACTATTCTTTTTTTCTTTTTTTAAAAATAATTATGAGCCCATTAACTAAACAATGGGTTTCTTTGTGGTATTTTCATACATGCATTTATTGCACATTTTCTTTCACAAGTGGAACCCAGGGAAAAAAGCCCATGAAAATGGAAGAGAGATGATTTAAGGCAGAGGAAGGGTTAGCATTGTTCTTTGGCCGACTGTGTGTGTTGGTCCTTAACATTCTTCTCAGCACTTTCTGCTCAAACAGCCAACTTCTTTGCAGACTTAGTTACAAGAATAACTTTCTTCAGTTTCTATTCCACATCCCTACTCTATTCAAATCTCATTTGGAGGTATATTTAAGTGGTAAAACACTTGCCTAGCATGAGAGAGGCCCTGGATTTGATTCCTAGCACCAGAAACAAAACAATAACAAGGACAAAAAAATACCACACTAAAAATGAAAAATCAGTAATCTACTGATTTTACCTCTGTATTTAGTATCCATGACTTCCTACATTCTTCATCTCCCTGAAGTCTATGAATGACATGCATCCTAGACAATACATAATATCCTTTCCTCCTGGTGAGTAACATGAGGAGAAATATTAAGAATTGTCTCCTGGAGTAGAAAACTTGGCTGGTGCTGGGGAGGATAAAGAAAAAATAATCGATCAATACTTTTTATTATTTTCTTGTCACACATTCGTATATGAAGACTACTAACTTTTACATTGGTTTTTGAGGAGGGGAGACAGTGGAACACAGAACAAAGACAAGGAACATATTTGGGAAAATAGCCTGGTCCAGGAAGCCATAGCAAGCTTGTGACCTTGATAGACATGAAAGCGACTGAATAATATTCCCTACAGAATAAAGAGAGCGTGGAATAAATGGAGGGTAAGCTTTCTAGGAAAATCTTACTACACTGAAAACTATTCATTTCCCTATCAGTTTATCAGGTTGAGAAAAAACTAGTTTATAGGGAAGGATGGCTATTGCCTTGTGTATCTGAAAAGCTGAAGGGTAGGGCCAGCTTCAAGTATATCTCCATATGCAAATTCAAAGAATGTGAAGGAAACCTACTTGCTACATCTTGCTTGTTTGTTTTGGTTTTGGTTTTGGTACCTGGGATCAAACTTGGGACCTCTTACGGGGGCACCACTGAGCTAAATCTCCGGTGCCTACTCGCTAGTTTGTTTTTTAATTCAGCCTTTTGTCCTCCAAGTTCTGGAGTACTTCTTAGACTCTTACGGTGCTGTGTTAAGATGGCTGTGATCCTTCTATCTTCTCAACCCCAAACCCAACTCAGTAAATAAATAAATGAAGCAACTCTTTTAGATACTGTCAAATGTTGATTATTAAGCTAATTGGCTCTAATTGGCTGAGAAATACTCTGCAAGCAATCCTCAATGGCCCGATTGGCTAAAGATAATGGACTTATGATCGAGGAAACACTGAACATTTTTAATACTTCTACTACTGTTATTGTTCAGAACTAATACTAATTCAGAGTGCTATACTTGAGTTTTCATATTTTTTTCCATTTATTCCAAACCATAATCTTATTTTTCCTCTTTTATTTATTTTTGTCTTACATAATGAATACATTTTTGCTTTAACTGATGAATATATTTACCATGGGGAGTTGGCACATGTGTGTAACACATCTTAATTTCTTTTTTTTTCTTTGTCCCCTACCACTGTAATCCCTTCTTGCTCCTTCCAACTCTTGGTCTCCTTCCCATCTTATAAAGCAGGCATTGGCTTTATTATTATTATTATTATTATTATTGGCATTATTATTCCAATTTTACATATAAGGGTTCAGAGTATAGAAAGTGAAGAAATGTTCTCAATTGTTTCATTAGAAAGGCGAGTTACAGGCCTGAGTCAGTTCAATTTTATTTCTATAGTTCACATTTTTAAGTACTACTTAATAAATATTGCATGAACACAATCTAGAAACTTTGGAAATATGATGGCCAGAGCTAATAGGCCTAATAAATCTAATGTACCTAATGGCAAGAAAGGAAAAAATGTAAAATTTGGTATCATTTTCAACTATTCAACCCTAAGGTCCTCATTAGTGCTGCACTAAGGAGCTGAATCTTGCTTTTATTCTTCAATGAAAAATGTTACTAGAAACATATATGCTAATTTTAACAGTCAAAGGCTAGCCCTGGAGATAAGGTATTAACATTTTTCAGAAGTAATAAACTCTTGGAATAAAGCCATTACTACTTACTATTGACAATAAAATAGTCATAGTCTATTCAAAGACAAATTTGTAGCTGAACTGTAAAGTGTGAAGAATCACAATCATTATTGCATTACTGAAAATTATTGCAAAGACTAAGACCAGACAGACTATGAATTAATGCTAGAATTAAACTGCATAATGCCTTGATAAGTCACTCAAGAAGATTTTAAGAAATGGCAGTCACATGGGAATGGAACTTTATAATGTTATAGGAAATATTAGTCTATATTAGATATCATACCTAAATTCAAAGAGCTCATATCAGGTAGGATAGGTAAGACACTAAAACAATTTTAAGAAGAATGGAAAAATGCAGATAAAACTCTTATCAAATGTAAAATGTGATATACGCTGAGTGGATGCTTACCTATAAAGCTCAAAACCTCCTGAAAGTCTAACTGATGATGTATTGATTCATTGTGGGGAAAAGTAATTTAACCTTCACATACACTCATACAAAACAAAAAGGGACCTGGGGATGTACCTCAGTGATGCTGCTTCTGCCTGGCAAGCGCAAGATCCTGAGTTCAGTCCCCGGACTTCACATGTGAAAGTAAGTTGATACAGAAATGCAGATTTCAGAGTGAATAACAGATTTATACTTGCATTCTAAATATGGTTGTTTAAAATAATCTACCATTTATTTTCAGGGTGCAAAAGAAACCTTTGACAGATGAAGGCTGATGACCAGGTGGTTTCCCTCAGCTAGTCATTTGTAAGAAGTATTCACTTTAGAGAAGGAAGTATGGTAATACCAGCTCTTAAAACTACAATATTAAATCTTCCTCAACTCAGGAAGAGAGTGATTAGCAAAGCTTATGTGTATTAGCAGAACGGTCATGGTTTGCTCAAAGGTGAATAGCTGAAATTGAAAAGGGTGTAGAGCCACAATCAGGAAAATTATTACAATGGCCATTAAGACCAGATGGTCAATAAAATATTGCCAGAATTAAACTGCACGATGCCTCCATCAACAGCTACAATAAGAATTTAACAAATACATCCACATGGAATTGAAGTTTTCATGGCTGAGCTATGACCTCTAGCCTCAAAGAGGTGGCATCTAAAGGGATAGACAAAAATTAAAATAATTCTAATGAAAGAAAAAAAGAAATACAGGTAAATGTGCTACCAAAGTGCAAAACATGCAAGTTAATTTTGCCTACAGAAGTTAGAAAAAGTGTTATTGACTAGTGAATGACAGGAAAATCTGGACATCTAAATGGCAGGGGAGTTAAAAAAATACAAAAGTACAAATGTGATTACAATATGCAGTGAAGGTTTGAATAAAAAATGTATCACAGTGAAAAGCACATTGTCTTTAGTCCTTTAGTCCACATACTCCCTCTTGCTTCAAACATGCTTCTCTGTCTACTTTTTGAAGCGTTCTAGAAGTCTTCTTTCATACATGTTTTTGCAACATGTGATCAAAATTACAGTGACTACTCCTGCTGCATGGCAGCCAATAGGAAGGCAGGCTCATAAGTCATCGCAGTGCATCTCCACCCACCTTCTCACCAGATCTGGCACCATGGACTTCCAGCTTTTTCCAAAAGTCAAAAGGAGGAGAGTGCAGCTAAAGACACTCACAAAAGAAGACTTGCAGAACTGCTTCAGAAAGTGGCGATAAGAATGGGGATAAACTTTTTGGAAGTGAGGGTTAAGAACTCTGAAGGAAATTCATAGTGAAGTATATTTCACTGTAATTTTTTTTAAATTTTCATACTCACTGTAATTTTGTTATCACACCTTGTAAACTAACTGGTATTTCCTCCTGCTGTGCTCCTCCTGAGTATATAATGCCCTCTCCTTACAGTTCTCAACAGCAGGCTTTTCTGCTTTTCCTCTTTAGAAATCCTCTCCATGATCCCTGACTCAGTGGCTCAAATTAAAATCAGCATGGTGTCACCATCTTAGCAATAACTCCTGCCACGTGCACTCGAGGGAAATGTGGAATTCTATATTTTCTCCTATTGTTTTTCCTTTTCCCTTATTCCCCTTTCCCTATCCTTTTCAATGAAGTCACCTTCAATCACCTTCAATTCAAAATGTCACCTTCCATTAAGCAATCTCGTTTCTGTTTCTGTTGTTGATGTAATTTTTGTTGCTATCTTTAAATAAAGTCATCAAAAGCAAGATGATAGCTTGCCTTGGTTTTCACTTATGGTTTTGACACTGATTGTAACATTATAGAGTGGCACATACTCACTTTCAAGAGAAATGGGAGAACAAATGGTGACCAAGGAAACGAACATTGAAACAGTTCTTTCTCTCAGCCTTCTACATCTCTATTGAGTGACATCATTTAGTCACTTAATCTTTCCATTTCCTAGACGGACCTTCTCTCGCTCAGCAATAACATCAGAATTACCGCAATGTTCAAATGAGATAGTTTTTACGAAAGCATGAGGAGAAAATGAGAAGCACCCCACAATAAAAAGCTTTCATTAAACATTAGGCCAAGGACAGTGTTTGTGTGTGTGTGTATTTGGAAGTCTATTTAGATCCTTGCATGTTTTTCAATTGGGTAATCTGTCTTTTTATTATGGAGTCACAACCATTCTTTATGCAGTCTAGAAAGAAGTTCAATATCATCAATAGATGATTGTCAAAGTTTTTCCCAGTGTGTGAATTGACTTTCCAGTTTCCTGTCGCATCCACAGTGCCCTTTGAAGCACAAAAGATTTTAATTATGATGAAACCCAACTTATATTTTTTCCTTTATTGATTGTGCTTTTATAGCAATGGAAACAATTGCCTAATCCATCTCTATGTTTGCTTCACTTTTGTAGTTTTAGTACTTATATTTAACTCTAGGATTTATTTTGCTTCATGTTTCAGCATATCTTTGAAAAAATAGCATTTAAAAATGAATTAAGGTGTCAATCAGACTACTTAAAGTTTAAAGATGATGCCAATGGGAGTCTTTATTAAGATAACCAACAGTTTCAGTAAATCTCTTAAGCATATTTACAATGAGAAAGCATTTCCTATAAAAGCGGAAGAGGGACAAGGGGAAAAAATGAGAACCAAGACCTGTTATGTAAAGGTACAAGATTTCAATAATGAATGTAACTGTACTGTATACCTAAAATGTACCAAAAAACTCAATGAGGGAAAAAAAGCATTTTAAATATATATCTTACTCCTGGATTCCATGAAACATTCAAATACAAAGAAAATGCAAATAACAAAAATACATCCTGAAATTCAACAAACATTTTAAATTTTCCTGCTAAGACACATAGTGTTTTTGTATCCTGCTTCCCTTTGTATTATATTTAACCCTTTAAATCTTGATTATAATGTGAAAACAGTGCTTACTTTTCTCCTATGATTAGAGCATCTATAATAACAATCAGTGTGCAATAAATACAAATATTCAAAGTTTAATAGGTGAACAAAGTAAAATGAAGAAATATTAGAACTGACATTTCAGATGAAAACAATAAAAACATAACATACAGTGGATGGCAACCCATGAGATTACCAGCATTTTGTTCCTGTGAATATTTTGCACTTTTCTTCCCTCTGCTAAATCATTCTGTCCTGGGTTACCACATGATTCTTTCTTCTTTCAGTCCTTTCGGTTTCAGATTATGTCATCCGCTTAAGGAAATTTTCATGGGAATCTTTTTTTAGTTTGTTTCCTCTATTATTCTTTAGTACAAAAATATATTGATCTCTTGAACTAATACAAAATAATAAATGCTAATATTGGTTTGTTTGCAATTGTTGGCTTTTTCTATCAAAACAATGAAAATGTTTCTCATTTTATTTTCAACATCTAGGACATTGTGTGCCACATTACTAATTCTAAATAAGAAGAGTAATTTTAGAGTAGGACCATGAAAATTCTGCTGATTCTTGATGTTAAGAATGGCACGTGGAAGCCACAGAAAAACAAACCTGTACAGAATCATTGCAATTTATTTCTCCACTGTGACTTCCTGTTCCCTTTCTTGTCTGGTGAACATGAAGAATGAAAGCTGCAGTAGTAACCCTTATTCATTCTTGCCCTAACTTTAGAAAGAAATTTCAAATAAAATATCCAGCAATCTGCTGTGAAAACTCAAAAAGCAGAAAACTCTGTCCAAGTCCCAGATGAGTTCTAATCTATTTGGACCGGACTAATGATTTTTCTTCTCTATAATCTCTAGAGTTCAATATTTTGCTTCATTTGTAGTGATTCAAAAGAACTTATGCAACCAAGTGAAGAGACTATACATGCATACCTATTTCTCAGTCAGCTCACTTTCTATTTCCTAAAGTTTTACATTATTTACAGTTAGATTTTATTCTGATGTGGGGGGCACCTGGCAGATAATGTCCATTCTCCCCTTTTTATTAACAACCTCCATTATAAACTAAATGCTTGTATTCTTACAAAATTCATATATTGAAGCCTAAGCCCCAAAGTGATAATATTTGGAGATGCAGCCTTTAGTGAGGAATTAAATTCTGATGAAGTAGCCCTTCATAAGTGGGATTGCTGCCCTTATAAACACAGAGAGAGTCAGAATCCTTTTTTCTCACCTATTGAGGATATAGCAAAAAGATAAACAATTATAAACCAATAAGACAGCCCTTCCTGGAACATAACCATATTAGATTAACCAATATGTAGCAGTGGAAGAAATAAAAATCCGTATTTAAGCCCTCTCACCTTTGTTAATTGATTATATCAGGAAAGGATAAGACAAATCCAGTTTTGAAGGAAATGACAAAGTATGTAGCTTAAAATGGAAAACAGAACTATGCATTACCCTGCTCTCCACCTGCAGGTAGCCCTGTGACACAGTTCTATCCAATGGTCTATAAGTAAACATTAGCTGGAACTTCTGGGACAACATACCCTTTCCAGATACAGTGCCATCTCTTCCTTTGTGTCCCTTTCTACTATTTACAATGTGCACATTACCTGGGAATAAAGGAGTCAGCCTGTATTATTAGGAGAAACCAAGAAAGTATTCCCTACTGAGCCTACGGGTCAGTCAATGAAGGAAAATATGTAACTTGTTATATTTAGGCTTCTGGTGATGCCGGAAAACTTAAACTTCTGATCTCTGTAAATCCTTATTATGCCACCTTACTCATAGAAATTTGTAGCTAATACAAAAAAGTGACTTTAAGAAGACTGTTATTAAAACTTGGCCTTGGGAACTAAAGTGAAAAGAGGAAATTTTCAAAACAGTTCCATGAGGTTTTGTGCACATACTGACACCTTGAGTTACCTACTGAGTCTTATGTAGGATCATATTTAAGGTGTACATAGGATAACAGCAAAGCCGTTACTCAAACCCTAATCCAAAACCCCACTGAAGGCTAGTAAGTGCTATCAGTAATTACTACATCAGGCATAAAACAGCCTGAAACTATTCTGGATGAACCAGAATACAGAGTTGCCTCAAGGGAGGCTGATGTTCTCACTGGCCTCAAAATGAAGTTTTTCTTTCCATTTGGAGCTGGCTGAAATATACATCTCTTACACCTTTATATATCTAATCCATTTCCCCATCTTAGCTTCTAGATTTTCATTTTTCTCAGAAATAAAACTTTAGATACATCATAAAAACAGTAAGCTATGTGGTTGAAAGGAATGCGGGACTTTGTGAGGTCTCTGTCTACCACTATTCTTTTTTTCTTTTTTTAAAAATAATTATGAGCCCATTAACTAAACAATGGGTTTCTTTGTGGTATTTTCATACATGCATTTATTGCATATTTTCTTTCACAAGTGGAACCCAGGGAAAAAAGCCCATGAAAATGGAAGAGAGATGATTTAAGGCAGAGGAAGGGTTAGCATTGTTCTTTGGCCGACTGTGTGTGTTGGTCCTTAACATTCTTCTCAGCACTTTCTGCTCAAACAGCCAACTTCTTTGCAGACTTAGTTACAAGAATAACTTTCTTCAGTTTCTATTCCACATCCCTACTCTATTCAAATCTCATTTGGAGGTATATTTAAGTGGTAAAACACTTGCCTAGCATGAGAGAGGCCCTGGATTTGATTCCTAGCACCAGAAACAAAACAATAACAAGGACAAAAAAATACCACACTAAAAATGAAAAATCAGTAATCTACTGATTTTACCTCTGTATTTAGTATCCATGACTTCCTACATTCTTCATCTCCCTGAAGTCTATGAATGACATGCATCCTAGACAATACATAATATCCTTTCCTCCTGGTGAGTAACATGAGGAGAAATATTAAGAATTGTCTCCTGGAGTAGAAAACTTGGCTGGTGCTGGGGAGGATAAAGAAAAAATAATCGATCAATACTTTTTATTATTTTCTTGTCACACATTCGTATATGAAGACTACTAACTTTTACATTGGTTTTTGAGGAGGGGAGACAGTGGAACACAGAACAAAGACAAGGAACATATTTGGGAAAATAGCCTGGTCCAGGAAGCCATAGCAAGCTTGTGACCTTGATAGACATGAAAGCGACTGAATAATATTCCCTACAGAATAAAGAGAGCGTGGAATAAATGGAGGGTAAGCTTTCTAGGAAAATCTTACTACACTGAAAACTATTCATTTCCCTATCAGTTTATCAGGTTGAGAAAAAACTAGTTTATAGGGAAGGATGGCTATTACCTTGTGTATCTGAAAAGCTGAAGGGTAGGGCCAGCTTCAAGTATATCTCCATATGCAAATTCAAAGAATGTGAAGGAAACCTACTTGCTACATCTTGCTTGTTTGTTTTGGTTTTGGTTTTGGTACCTGGGATCAAACTTGGGACCTCTTACGGGGGCACCACTGAGCTAAATCTCCGGTGCCTACTCGCTAGTTTGTTTTTTAATTCAGCCTTTTGTCCTCCAAGTTCTGGAGTACTTCTTAGACTCTTACGGTGCTGTGTTAAGATGGCTGTGATCCTTCTATCTTCTCAACCCCAAACCCAACTCAGTAAATAAATAAATGAAGCAACTCTTTTAGATACTGTCAAATGTTGATTATTAAGCTAATTGGCTCTAATTGGCTGAGAAATACTCTGCAAGCAATCCTCAATGGCCCGATTGGCTAAAGATAATGGACTTATGATCGAGGAAACACTGAACATTTTTAATACTTCTACTACTGTTATTGTTCAGAACTAATACTAATTCAGAGTGCTATACTTGAGTTTTCATATTTTTTTCCATTTATTCCAAACCATAATCTTATTTTTCCTCTTTTATTTATTTTTGTCTTACATAATGAATACATTTTTGCTTTAACTGATGAATATATTTACCATGGGGAGTTGGCACATGTGTGTAACACATCTTAATTTCTTTTTTTTTCTTTGTCCCCTACCACTGTAATCCCTTCTTGCTCCTTCCAACTCTTGGTCTCCTTCCCATCTTATAAAGCAGGCATTGGCTTTATTATTATTATTATTATTATTATTATTATTATTATTATTGGCATTATTATTCCAATTTTACATATAAGGGTTCAGAGTATAGAAAGTGAAGAAATGTTCTCAATTGTTTCATTAGAAAGGCGAGTTACAGGCCTGAGTCAGTTCAATTTTATTTCTATAGTTCACATTTTTAAGTACTACTTAATAAATATTGCATGAACACAATCTAGAAACTTTGGAAATATGATGGCCAGAGCTAATAGGCCTAATAAATCTAATGTACCGAATGGCAAGAAAGGAAAAAATGTAAAATTTGGTATCATTTTCAACTATTCAACCCTAAGGTCCTCATTAGTGCTGCACTAAGGAGCTGAATCTTGCTTTTATTCTTCAATGAAAAATGTTACTAGAAACATATATGCTAATTTTAACAGTCAAAGGCTAGCCCTGGAGATAAGGTATTAACATTTTTCAGAAGTAATAAACTCTTGGAATAAAGCCATTACTACTTACTATTGACAATAAAATAGTCATAGTCTATTCAAAGACAAATTTGTAGCTGAACTGTAAAGTGTGAAGAATCACAATCATTATTGCATTACTGAAAATTATTGCAAAGACTAAGACCAGACAGACTATGAATTAATGCTAGAATTAAACTGCATAATGCCTTGATAAGTCACTCAAGAAGATTTTAAGAAATGGCAGTCACATGGGAATGGAACTTTATAATGTTATAGGAAATATTAGTCTATATTAGATATCATACCTAAATTCAAAGAGCTCATATCAGATAGGATAGGTAAGACACTAAAACAATTTTAAGAAGAATGGGAAAATGCAGATAAAACTCTTATCAAATATAAAATGTGATATACGCTAAGAGTGGATGCTTACCTATAAAGCTCAAAACCTCCTGAAAGTCTAACTGATGATGTATTGATTCATTGTGGGGAAAAGTAATTTAACCTTCACATACACTCATACAAAACAAAAAGGGACCTGGGGATGTACCTCAGTGATGCCGCTCCTGCCTGGCAAGCGCAAGATCCTGAGTTCAGTCCCCGGACTTCACATGTGAAAGTAAGTTCATACAGAAATGCAGATTTCAGAGTGAATAACAGATTTATACTTGCATTCTAAATATGGTTGTTTAAAATAATCTGCCATTTATTTTCAGGGTGCAAAAGAAACCTTTGACAGATGAAGGCTGATGACCAGGTGGTTTCCCTCAGCTAGTCATTTGTAAGAAGTATTCACTTTAGAGAAGGAAGTATGGTAATACCAGCTCTTAAAACTACAATATTAAATCTTCCTCAACTCAGGAAGAGAGTGATTAGCAAAGCTTATGTGTATTAGCAGAACGGTCATGGTTTGCTCAAAGGTGAATAGCTGAAATTGAAAAGGGTGTAGAGCCACAATCAGGAAAATTATTACAATGGCCATTAAGACCAGATGGTCAATAAAATATTGCCAGAATTAAACTGCACGATGCCTCCATCAACAGCTACAATAAGAATTTAACAAATACATCCACATGGAATTGAAGTTTTCATGGCTGAGCTATGACCTCTAGCCTCAAAGAGGTGGCATCTAAAGGGATAGACAAAAATTAAAATAATTCTAATGAAAGAAAAAAAGAAATACAGGTAAATGTGCTACCAAAGTGCAAAACATGCAAGTTAATTTTGCCTACAGAAGTTAGAAAAAGTGTTATTGACTAGTGAATGACAGGAAAATCTGGACATCTAAATGGCAGGGGAGTTAAAAAAATACAAAAGTACAAATGTGATTACAATATGCAGTGAAGGTTTGAATAAAAAATGTATCACAGTGAAAAGCACATTGTCTTTAGTCCTTTAGTCCACATACTCCCTCTTGCTTCAAACATGCTTCTCTGTCTACTTTTTGAAGCGTTCTAGAAGTCTTCTTTCATACATGTTTTTGCAACATGTGATCAAAATTACAGTGACTACTCCTGCTGCATGGCAGCCAATAGGAAGGCAGGCTCATAAGTCATCGCAGTGCATCTCCACCCACCTTCTCACCAGATCTGGCACCATGGACTTCCAGCTTTTTCCAAAAGTCAAAAGGAGGAGAGTGCAGCTAAAGACACTCACAAAAGAAGACTTGCAGAACTGCTTCAGAAAGTGGCGATAAGAATGGGGATAAACTTTTTGGAAGTGAGGGTTAAGAACTCTGAAGGAAATTCATAGTGAAGTATATTTCACTGTAATTTTTTTTAAATTTTCATACTCACTGTAATTTTGTTATCACACCTTGTAAACTAACTGGTATTTCCTCCTGCTGTGCTCCTCCTGAGTATATAATGCCCTCTCCTTACAGTTCTCAACAGCAGGCTTTTCTGCTTTTCCTCTTTAGAAATCCTCTCCATGATCCCTGACTCAGTGGCTCAAATTAAAATCAGCATGGTGTCACCATCTTAGCAATAACTCCTGCCACGTGCACTCGAGGGAAATGTGGAATTCTATATTTTCTCCTATTGTTTTTCCTTTTCCCTTATTCCCCTTTCCCTATCCTTTTCAATGAAGTCACCTTCAATCACCTTCAATTCAAAATGTCACCTTCCATTAAGCAATCTCGTTTCTGTTTCTGTTGTTGATGTAATTTTTGTTGCTATCTTTAAATAAAGTCATCAAAAGCAAGATGATAGCTTGCCTTGGTTTTCACTTATGGTTTTGACACTGATTGTAACATTATAGAGTGGCACATACTCACTTTCAAGAGAAATGGGAGAACAAATGGTGACCAAGGAAACGAACATTGAAACAGTTCTTTCTCTCAGCCTTCTACATCTCTATTGAGTGACATCATTTAGTCACTTAATCTTTCCATTTCCTAGACGGACCTTCTCTCGCTCAGCAATAACATCAGAATTACCGCAATGTTCAAATGAGATAGTTTTTACGAAAGCATGAGGAGAAAATGAGAAGCACCCCACAATAAAAAGCTTTCATTAAACATTAGGCCAAGGACAGTGTCATATCATGAAAAGCTCAATTTTTTTGAAGATAAGACTTAGATTGAAGTCATGATTCTTTTACTCACCAGGAAGGGTTTATGTAGGTCAATAACCTCGCTAAGCTTAGCTTTTCATTCTTGCCCTTCCTCGTAGCTGTGAAATTTAAATACACATCTTACAAAGCTCTTTTAAAAATAATGAAAACTATATTATTTGTACAAGAACAGCCTTTGATACTGCTATTATGACTATCATTGACATAGCTACCCTCACGACAAGTTATATGACTCATTAGAACATAGTCTGACTTAAAGGAAGGAATTGATCACTGATATAGACTCAACTACACTTGCTGTGGGTTAAGGTAGAGTTAAAATAATATTCGTGTTCATATAATTGGACTTGTGCTTATTTTCATTTAAAGTCATCTATCATCAATTCATGAATTCCCCAATTCACTTTAGATATTTCAAGTTTATAAAGTAAACGATGGTGTAGTAAAAAAATAATACCTTCTGCAAGTATTTTAATCATTATAAATAATTGAAATGTCATTCAAAAGTGTGCTGAGTGTATTACACTCTTCACTAAAATGCAAATTATTCAAATTGCCTTATTTTTCAGTATCATTTTTTTTCCAGATGCGATGTTCAGGTTCCTAAATTTTCCAAACCGTTGAGTTACGGCTTTATTTCCCAAATGCTGTTATTCCGGATGTTACTCTCATAGCTTTCTTCTCTTTTCTCACTTCCTTCTTCTAAGCTGGGGTGAGAAACTGTGTGGTAGACAGAATGGTGAGGATTGAGACAGAACGCAGAATCAGAGGAGAATATTAACAGAATGTAACAGTCACTTCAATGGGATGGTCGTGTACACTCATGAAGAAATAAACCTTACCTCCCAAAAGGCGTGACCTCCGCCTTTGGCTTCTGGGAGGTAATTGTTGTTTGCCTGAGAGGCACGAACCAGCCAAAGATGACCAACCGTGATTTAAGGTTAGAGCAGGAAAGAAACTATATAAGTAATCAACCAGTCAGGACCACATCTTGGAGCTCCTGTAAAATCTCAACATGGAGGGCTGGGGATTTAGCTCATTAGTTCCTGCCGCACAAGCACAAGGACCCGAGTTTGATCCCTAGTATAATCTTAACATGGAGCCTCAGCTGAGTTCCTGCTTGGCAACAACTCATGAATGTCCCCACACAGGCAAATGGGAGGAGTCACATGGTGACTTCTACAAGAAGAAAAAAGATCTGTAATATTTAGTACTTTTGCAGAAATCTACCCAATGTGCTTCTTCTTTTTGCTGATTTAACTTGTAATTCTTTTGCAATAATCCACGGTGATGAGTATAATAAAAATAACTTGCAGTGAGTTGTCATTCTTTAGAATAAATCATTGAACAAGAGAGTTGTTTTATGGACCCTAAACTTGCATTTAGAGTCAGAAGTGTAAGTCTTGGGTCTGTGACTTCTAATTTTGTACTTTTCCCAATCTTCATATAACAGCTAACGACAACAATATGAACTTTAAAAAACTTCAAGAAAAGGATGTAGTCAAGCACGGTGGTGGTCCACACCTCCCAACACTCAGGAGGCAAAGTCAGGTGGATTGCAGAGAGGTCAAAACTAGCCTGGGCTACATAGTTAATTCAAGATCAGCCTGAACTGTAAAGTAAGACGTTGTCAAGGTGGGGGGGGGACAGGGGGAGAGAGAAGAAAAAATTATCTTGTCTATCTTATGCACATTTGTATGATCAGTGTATCCTGCCTGGCTTATGGTAAAGCTCCAATAAATACATGTGAATGAATTTAAGGTTTAATAAGATTGACTGTGAGGAAAAACTAACATTTGAGCAGTGATTTTATAAGACCATCAATAAAACTTTGATCAATGCAATCACAGTCAATTAGTCAATTTTGAAATTCAACAAGTCTTTATTGAAAACTTTCCTTTACCAGAGAATATGATTAATTCTATAACTGGACAAAATAGGTGGTCCAAGTAGCAAAAAAAAAAAAAAAAA
>NW_022900924.1:46655654-46698318 GCF_012274545.1 Fukomys damarensis | reverse complement strand
ACTTTATAATGTTATAGGAAATATTAGTCTATATTAGATATCATACCTAAATTCAAAGAGCTCATATCAGGTAGGATAGGTAAGACACTAAAACAATTTTAAGAAGAATGGAAAAATGCAGATAAAACTCTTATCAAATGTAAAATGTGATATACGCTGAGTGGATGCTTACCTATAAAGCTCAAAACCTCCTGAAAGTCTAACTGATGATGTATTGATTCATTGTGGGGAAAAGTAATTTAACCTTCACATACACTCATACAAAACAAAAAGGGACCTGGGGATGTACCTCAGTGATGCCGCTCCTGCCTGGCAAGCGCAAGATCCTGAGTTCAGTCCCCGGACTTCACATGTGAAAGTAAGTTCATACAGAAATGCAGATTTCAGAGTGAATAACAGATTTATACTTGCATTCTAAATATGGTTGTTTAAAATAATCTGCCATTTATTTTCAGGGTGCAAAAGAAACCTTTGACAGATGAAGGCTGATGACCAGGTGGTTTCCCTCAGCTAGTCATTTGTAAGAAGTATTCACTTTAGAGAAGGAAGTATGGTAATACCAGCTCTTAAAACTACAATATTAAATCTTCCTCAACTCAGGAAGAGAGTGATTAGCAAAGCTTATGTGTATTAGCAGAACGGTCATGGTTTGCTCAAAGGTGAATAGCTGAAATTGAAAAGGGTGTAGAGCCACAATCAGGAAAATTATTACAATGGCCATTAAGACCAGATGGTCAATAAAATATTGCCAGAATTAAACTGCACGATGCCTCCATCAACAGCTACAATAAGAATTTAACAAATACATCCACATGGAATTGAAGTTTTCATGGCTGAGCTATGACCTCTAGCCTCAAAGAGGTGGCATCTAAAGGGATAGACAAAAATTAAAATAATTCTAATGAAAGAAAAAAAGAAATACAGGTAAATGTGCTACCAAAGTGCAAAACATGCAAGTTAATTTTGCCTACAGAAGTTAGAAAAAGTGTTATTGACTAGTGAATGACAGGAAAATCTGGACATCTAAATGGCAGGGGAGTTAAAAAAATACAAAAGTACAAATGTGATTACAATATGCAGTGAAGGTTTGAATAAAAAATGTATCACAGTGAAAAGCACATTGTCTTTAGTCCTTTAGTCCACATACTCCCTCTTGCTTCAAACATGCTTCTCTGTCTACTTTTTGAAGCGTTCTAGAAGTCTTCTTTCATACATGTTTTTGCAACATGTGATCAAAATTACAGTGACTACTCCTGCTGCATGGCAGCCAATAGGAAGGCAGGCTCATAAGTCATCGCAGTGCATCTCCACCCACCTTCTCACCAGATCTGGCACCATGGACTTCCAGCTTTTTCCAAAAGTCAAAAGGAGGAGAGTGCAGCTAAAGACACTCACAAAAGAAGACTTGCAGAACTGCTTCAGAAAGTGGCGATAAGAATGGGGATAAACTTTTTGGAAGTGAGGGTTAAGAACTCTGAAGGAAATTCATAGTGAAGTATATTTCACTGTAATTTTTTTTAAATTTTCATACTCACTGTAATTTTGTTATCACACCTTGTAAACTAACTGGTATTTCCTCCTGCTGTGCTCCTCCTGAGTATATAATGCCCTCTCCTTACAGTTCTCAACAGCAGGCTTTTCTGCTTTTCCTCTTTAGAAATCCTCTCCATGATCCCTGACTCAGTGGCTCAAATTAAAATCAGCATGGTGTCACCATCTTAGCAATAACTCCTGCCACGTGCACTCGAGGGAAATGTGGAATTCTATATTTTCTCCTATTGTTTTTCCTTTTCCCTTATTCCCCTTTCCCTATCCTTTTCAATGAAGTCACCTTCAATCACCTTCAATTCAAAATGTCACCTTCCATTAAGCAATCTCGTTTCTGTTTCTGTTGTTGATGTAATTTTTGTTGCTATCTTTAAATAAAGTCATCAAAAGCAAGATGATAGCTTGCCTTGGTTTTCACTTATGGTTTTGACACTGATTGTAACATTATAGAGTGGCACATACTCACTTTCAAGAGAAATGGGAGAACAAATGGTGACCAAGGAAACGAACATTGAAACAGTTCTTTCTCTCAGCCTTCTACATCTCTATTGAGTGACATCATTTAGTCACTTAATCTTTCCATTTCCTAGACGGACCTTCTCTCGCTCAGCAATAACATCAGAATTACCGCAATGTTCAAATGAGATAGTTTTTACGAAAGCATGAGGAGAAAATGAGAAGCACCCCACAATAAAAAGCTTTCATTAAACATTAGGCCAAGGACAGTGTCATATCATGAAAAGCTCAATTTTTTTGAAGATAAGACTTAGATTGAAGTCATGATTCTTTTACTCACCAGGAAGGGTTTATGTAGGTCAATAACCTCGCTAAGCTTAGCTTTTCATTCTTGCCCTTCCTCGTAGCTGTGAAATTTAAATACACATCTTACAAAGCTCTTTTAAAAATAATGAAAACTATATTATTTGTACAAGAACAGCCTTTGATACTGCTATTATGACTATCATTGACATAGCTACCCTCACGACAAGTTATATGACTCATTAGAACATAGTCTGACTTAAAGGAAGGAATTGATCACTGATATAGACTCAACTACACTTGCTGTGGGTTAAGGTAGAGTTAAAATAATATTCGTGTTCATATAATTGGACTTGTGCTTATTTTCATTTAAAGTCATCTATCATCAATTCATGAATTCCCCAATTCACTTTAGATATTTCAAGTTTATAAAGTAAACGATGGTGTAGTAAAAAAATAATACCTTCTGCAAGTATTTTAATCATTATAAATAATTGAAATGTCATTCAAAAGTGTGCTGAGTGTATTACACTCTTCACTAAAATGCAAATTATTCAAATTGCCTTATTTTTCAGTATCATTTTTTTTCCAGATGCGATGTTCAGGTTCCTAAATTTTCCAAACCGTTGAGTTACGGCTTTATTTCCCAAATGCTGTTATTCCGGATGTTACTCTCATAGCTTTCTTCTCTTTTCTCACTTCCTTCTTCTAAGCTGGGGTGAGAAACTGTGTGGTAGACAGAATGGTGAGGATTGAGACAGAACGCAGAATCAGAGGAGAATATTAACAGAATGTAACAGTCACTTCAATGGGATGGTCGTGTACACTCATGAAGAAATAAACCTTACCTCCCAAAAGGCGTGACCTCCGCCTTTGGCTTCTGGGAGGTAATTGTTGTTTGCCTGAGAGGCACGAACCAGCCAAAGATGACCAACCGTGATTTAAGGTTAGAGCAGGAAAGAAACTATATAAGTAATCAACCAGTCAGGACCACATCTTGGAGCTCCTGTAAAATCTCAACATGGAGGGCTGGGGATTTAGCTCATTAGTTCCTGCCGCACAAGCACAAGGACCCGAGTTTGATCCCTAGTATAATCTTAACATGGAGCCTCAGCTGAGTTCCTGCTTGGCAACAACTCATGAATGTCCCCACACAGGCAAATGGGAGGAGTCACATGGTGACTTCTACAAGAAGAAAAAAGATCTGTAATATTTAGTACTTTTGCAGAAATCTACCCAATGTGCTTCTTCTTTTTGCTGATTTAACTTGTAATTCTTTTGCAATAATCCACGGTGATGAGTATAATAAAAATAACTTGCAGTGAGTTGTCATTCTTTAGAATAAATCATTGAACAAGAGAGTTGTTTTATGGACCCTAAACTTGCATTTAGAGTCAGAAGTGTAAGTCTTGGGTCTGTGACTTCTAATTTTGTACTTTTCCCAATCTTCATATAACAGCTAACGACAACAATATGAACTTTAAAAAACTTCAAGAAAAGGATGTAGTCAAGCACGGTGGTGGTCCACACCTCCCAACACTCAGGAGGCAAAGTCAGGTGGATTGCAGAGAGGTCAAAACTAGCCTGGGCTACATAGTTAATTCAAGATCAGCCTGAACTGTAAAGTAAGACGTTGTCAAGGTGGGGGGGGGACAGGGGGAGAGAGAAGAAAAAATTATCTTGTCTATCTTATGCACATTTGTATGATCAGTGTATCCTGCCTGGCTTATGGTAAAGCTCCAATAAATACATGTGAATGAATTTAAGGTTTAATAAGATTGACTGTGAGGAAAAACTAACATTTGAGCAGTGATTTTATAAGACCATCAATAAAACTTTGATCAATGCAATCACAGTCAATTAGTCAATTTTGAAATTCAACAAGTCTTTATTGAAAACTTTCCTTTACCAGAGAATATGATTAATTCTATAACTGGACAAAATAGGTGGTCCAAGTAAAAAAAAAAAAAAAAAAAAGATATAATTCTTGTCCACCTGAAAAATAGAAATCAAATGCTGGGAAATTAAAGAGATAGCTTCTGGTTCTCAATGAGAATGCATAGCAGGTAAGAAAATGTATCAAGTAACACAAACTGCATTATAAGAAAGATTATGAATTACAAAGTTACAGTACAGGAAAAGGTAAACTTAACTGGGTCACCAACATCATTGCAGTAATATTATTTTTAGCCTTCCTATATTTTAATACAAATATCATCTCAGACAATAATTAGCTAAAATAGATCACCAATTTTCTAGCCACAATTTAAAAATAATATAACTTTATAATTGTGTACCGTATGTTGCTTATCTGCAATTAATTTATGTATACAAGGTTCAGCCCAAACTACTTAAATTTAAAAAGGTATTGATGTGAGTAAATTTATAATGAAGGATACAAAGAAGGGACTTGTTTAGGCTTTGCTCTTTCTGTGCATGATAAAAATAGGTTATCGGCCTTCATCTCCTACCCAAGTGCAATCACTTGGAAAAATTCAGGTGGTGTTACAAACCTTTGCAAAATGTATGAGGCTTAAAGGACTAAAACATTTAATAATTAAATTCAAAACTAGTTAATTTTTTTTTTTAATTTAAGGACACTCTGTGTAAGGTAAAAATTGTGGAATGATCTATCAGTAGGCTGTGACAAATCACAGTATTTCCTGAAGAAGGAATTTCAGAAAAAGTTTCTACCATTCATAAGTTTCTTTTGTGTGGGAAGGTGCAGCCTTAGAGAATTCATTTTTCTACTTAAGAAAAAAGTGTTACCTAATGTATTAAAATTATTTTTTATACCCATCCAAAAAGGCACATTTAATTTAACAAAGGAACTGAAAAACTTATAAGTAGAAAAATCTTCTCACTGAAAGAAATTACAGAAAACATGAGTAGAAGGAAAGATAATGCACGTCAAAGAGGCAGACTGTTTTATATTGTTAATATGCCAATTTAAAAGAAATCTTCATATTCAATGCAATTCCTATAAAAATTTTTGATTTTTTTGCAAAAAATAGAAAAATCCATGAATAAATCATATGAATTTTCAAATGATCCCAAATAGCCAAAACAGAAAAAGATGAATAAGCTAATAAAGTCATAAACCCCTACTTTCTGACTTTAACACATATTACAAAACTACAATAATCAACCAGCATGGTACTGGTATAAAGACAGACATACAGACAAATGAAACAGAATGGAGAGCTCAGAAATAAACCCTCACACTTATAGTCACATTATCTTCATCAAGCATCTGAGACCAGACACAGAAAAAGTTTCATTAGAAGTGATGTCAGGGAAACTAGGCATATTTATGCAAAAGAATGCCACACGTGCCAAAACCAGCAGTTTGAGATCATCGAAAGCTCTAAAAGGTTCACTGTCACTACCTTATCCCATACTCAAAATACCTCAAAATGGATTAAGACTTGAAACCGTAAATCTCCTAGAAGAAAACACTAGTAAAGTTTCATGGCTTCATGGTTTGGCAGTGTTTTCTTTTACCAAAGACAACAGGAGCAAAAATAAACAAATGGGACTTCATAATATTTTTAAAATTCTGTATACCAAGGAAATAACCCACAAAGAGAAGATGAAGCCTCTAGGATGAGAGGAGATAATTTGATATCTGATAGAGAGTTAATATTTATACATAAATGGGACACGCATGTGAATACCAAATCACCCCTCTCATGTGAGAAACAACGTGTACATGAGGACTGAAATGTATAAATAGATAATGTGCAAGGGGAAGAGAAGATGCAAAGGGAACGGGGAAGTGGGGGTTAGGGGAGAGGAGCGAAGGGAAAGGAAAATGGGAGAAAAGAAGGAAACACGGAAACAAAGCCGTTGCAAATACAGAGGCGTGAAGGGTGGAAGGAAGGGACGGAGAATGCGAAAGAACAAGAACTGAGTACGTCACCTGCAGATGCAAAGTCCCAGTGACGGATGTGAGCATCATACACACCTAAACCGGACCGGTGAGGTTCGTGTGTGAAAAGAGCTAATAGACTCTACATGCCGCATTTGCAACTCTGCCACGGAAAGGAACAACAAATGACTCAAAAAGGGGCAGAGAAATTGAGTTGGCTGCCTGTGAGAAGACATACAACGGACATGGGAACGAGTACGTGAAAAGATGTTCAACATCACTAATCGTCAAGAAACTTCAAAGCAATAGCATAGTGAGATGTCACATCATACATAATAGTATAGCTACTACCAAACAATAAAAATCTCATAGGTTATCAAATAAGGGCTAAGGACAGACAAATTTGAACCTTTGTACTGTGTGAATATGAGAATATAAGATAAAGTTGCTGCTATAAAAGAGAAAATGGAGTTTATTCAAAAAATTAAAAATCAAATTATCATATGATCCAATAGTCTCATTTCTGGGTATTTATCTAAAAGGATTTAAATGAGGGTTTTCATTGCAGCATTAATTACATAGCCAAGAGGTAGAAGTAACCTAAATGTCCAGTGACAGATGAACAGATTTTTAAAGGTGGCACGAGTACATATAACAGCATTTAAGAAAATGAAGGAAATTATGCCATGTGCAGCAACATGGATGGATGTGGAGAACATTTTGCTCAGTGAAATGAGCCAGCGACAAAAAAAAAAAAAAAAAATCTGTGCGTAATTCCACTTGTACAAACTGTCTACAGCAGTCAAACTCAGAGACAAAATAAAGGACTGCTGCCAGGAGCCAGAGCAGAGGAGAAAGGGCCCTGTTCAATGTGTATAGAACTTCAGTTTGGCAATGCGACCAAAACTTACAGAAATGTATTGCACAACAACATGCATTTGTTTGACACAACTACAATATACCTTAAAAAGTAAAGTTGTTAGATTTTACTTTATTTTACTGCAGTGAGAGAGAGATTTGTGTTTCAAACACATACACTTACTGTGTCCTAATGGATATCAAGGATGAAAAAAAAAAAATGATGAGGCCTGAAAGACTTTCCTGGATGGAAGCAAGAAAAGGGTCCCTGCAGAATACAGAGAAATGCACCATACAGGTTACAGCCCGCAGCACGCAGGAATTCAGGCCCTGAGGAAATGAGTGTGGGCCACGATTTACTGCAGTCAATGGATGGAAATAAAAACCTTCTATGCTACGTAAAGCAGGCAAAGTCAGGCTAGCTGCTCTAACAGAGGCTGGGATAGCATTGTTCTGCTGCAATTCTAAAAATGTTGAACTAAAACCTGCTCCTACAATTTTGCTCATTGCAGCCACAGACCCACATGACAGGAGCGAGTCTGGGTCAATGTAAAGCCCAGCCCCTGTTCTCACCCCAATATTTCACTAGGGTAGCAGCCTTGAAAATCTCATTCTTAACTAAGGATACTGGAGGCTGGTTGGAAGCAACACAAATGATGCTAGAAATCAGAGCAAGCTTCAGGGGAGAAAGCAAAAAGGGGGGCAGGACACAAATGTACCTAGAGACCGTGCTGGTAGTGTAGTTGAGTGGCAGAGTACTTGCCTAGCACAAGGAAATCTATGGGTTCCATTCCCAATACTGCAAAAAAAAAATATCAGTAATTAAAATATGAATTCAAAGTCTGACAATGTATGTTAAGAAAACTCAGAGAAGCTGGGCATCGTGGAACACACCTGAGTCTGAGGCAGGGGGATTACTGTTTGAGTTTGAGACCAGCCTGGGCTACATAGTGAGTTCCAGGTCAGTCTCAACTACATAGTGAGACCCTGTCCCAAAAAACCAAAAAAAAAAAAAAAGAAAGAAAGAAAGAAAGAAAGAAAGAAAGCAAGCTCAGAGAGATAGATGAATTAATAGCTTTCCGTAAAAGGGGGAGAAGCCAGATAATTAAAAACAGAAAGCAATACGTCAAAAATAGATATTAAACAGACACCATCCAACATCAAATCAAAACAACAAACATTGTGACTGAAATCACAAAGCAGGTGTACATTCTACATGAGGTGAATATGGAATTTTCTAACTCAAATCTTATAAAGTGCTGTCAGCACCAGAGATTGGAAAGCGTGAGAAGGAAAGAAAACACATACGGGATAGGAGTTAAAATTTTCCAGAATTGGAGAAATAGGATTGTGTGGATCACAATACATTCCAAATTCCAGACTGAGTTTGCAGAACATTAAGTATAACGAGAAACCAATTTTTAAGTTTCCATAGAGATTACATATCAAGGGAAGAATAGGAAACTGGCAGCAAACTACCCCTACCCACAATCAAAATGCATGGCAGATTCGATCCCCGGTACAAAAAAAAAAAGAGAAATAGTATTCATGCCAGAATCCAATGGGGTACAATTTTCTGCATTTGGGGAAAAATAATGTCTAGTAGGAATCAAAACTGTAGGTCAGGAGTGAAAGTGAAGGGAGGCGTTTACATGAAGTAAATGAACACATTCTCACCTACAAAACAAGAGATAGAATGGAAAGTAGATTCAGACCACATTGGATATGCTCAAACAAAAAGCACAATCACAGAATTTGTTATAAAAATGGTACAATTTAATGACTAGCTGCAATAACTATTTGAAAGTACGATGAAGCAATTTGGCAGAAAAGACTAGTATTGTTCATAAATAGCCAAGAAAATACCCCAAAGCCCATGAGCTGTTTGGAAGGACGGAAGAAACACACACAAAAATAATTTCTCAAACTGTGCAATTATGTATGGATATAAAAATATGCATGATCGCTGACAGAATAGAAATATGTGCTTCAGTTTTTAAACAGGTAGAGGAATTCACCAAGAATAGAAACTTCAATATTGCAACATAATTTTAAAAATGTATATTAAAAAACTAAAAGCTACAAGGAGAAAAATGAATCCAAACCCATCAACAGTTTCATCAAATGGACATGTGTTAAACTGGCCTATTAAAATAGATTCTTCGGAATGGGTATCATACTCTAGTTTTATGCTCCTTAACAATCATCCCATCTTTATTCTTTTCCTGTCTCTTGGTGAAGAGGAAATCAGAAGTAATGATAGCATCAATTTCAGGCTGAAATATGAATGGAAGCAGATAAATGATACTAGATAAGTGCTACCAATTGTACATGTCTCTTGGACCCTCAATCAGCCTTTTTGGAGCCTCTTCAGTTTGCCCAGGGAAATTCTCTCTCTGTGGATCACAATTTAGTCTCCTTTTGGTGCACTCAACTCCAATTTTCATAGAAAAGAGGAAACTGCTATCCAAAGGACTGCAAGTCTTCATGCATACAAACACACCTTGAGACAGCCAAGACTAACAGCAGGGTTTACTCAGCAGAAGCCTCCAGCCCTGCTTGCCGGCTGCTGCAGGATACCCAGGGCAGCAGTGGCACAAGGTGTGACGAGACCTTCTCACTCCAGCACTGGACCCTGCTACTCCTACTACAAGGTCTGCAGGCCTATGCTCCTGGTTTAAATTTGAGAACCAATATTTACCTCAATTAGCCCTAGCCAGAAAGAACATGGTTCTGAAAACAGAGATCCAGATGATCAAGGTCAGGGCTGCTACACTTTCTCACTAATGGAAAATTATTCCTAGTACTACACGATACACAGGAAGGGTAAGCACAGGGATTATCAGTATGAGGCAAGTCTAAGCAGAGGGGAGAACTGAACATCTACATATCCCTAGCAGGCGACTCAGCAGGTGAATACTAGCTTTATCGAGGTCTAAATTCTATTACAAATAAGCCAGTCCAGTCAAAATCTCAACAGTTTCTTAAAGTCCTCTTCATCCCATGAGCTCCAGGGTCCTGTGTCTTAATCCACTTTTGAGTTTGTTGTTTATTGCTTTTCTGGGTTTTTTGTCACTCAGGACTGAACCAAGGGCCATCACGCTGAGCTACATTTCCAGCCCTTTTCAATTTTTTTTCCCCCTCCAGGTCTCTAAGTCATTCAGTTGCCTGAGATATGTTTCAACTTGAGCTCCTCCTGCCTCAGACTTCTACGGGGCTGGGACTACAGGCACAAACTTCCACAAGTGGTTTTAAGCCCAGTTTAAAACAAGAAGAGAAAGAACTCGATTCTGAAAAAGCTATAAAGATGAAATCTTCCTGTTTCCTCACCATTCTATAAACACACGCGTACACACACACACACACACACACACACACACACACGCACACACTCATGCACAGTCTCCAGACTGCAATACAGTTATCAGATTATATATATTTTTCTTTTTCCTGAATTTTTGGCAATCAGTTCTATTCCGATGATATGAACTCTACATCTCACGACCTTTTCAATATAATGTATGTAATATAGTTTACCTTTACCTGCTTCTTGGATGACTAATTAAATTTTTAAACACTATCTCAATCATCTCAAAATTTTCGCTGTCATTGCTTTCAAATGTTTTTGTGAAGTCAAACCAGAATTACTCAAAACAAACTATTATCCCCCTCTTTCGCATTTTGATTAAGAATGCATTCATAATAAGTGATCATGAAGAACTAATATAACAATGACATCCTACAAATGAGTGAACACTGCATACTTTGAAAATATATTTAAGTTTAAGTATTTTTTGAGCAGCGGCTTGAAAACGTATATGTGCACATTAGTATATAAATACATGTTAGATCTGAACATGTTAAGGAGTAAAATAATAACTTTACTTCTTAAAATATATGTTTTGTTTTAAAGGACATATAGTAATTCTACGCAATTATGGGTACAGTGTGACATTTTAAAATGTGTACAGTGTATAACAACAAGGTCAAGGCTGAAACGCAGCCACCATCTCATTCATTTTAGTATTTCTACTCCGAGAACATACAAACTACACTGAGTTTAAATCTAATATGAATGACAGATGTATTGTTCATAAGCAAATATAATACAGCAGAAATTCATTTACTTGAAATATTGAGGGAGCCTAGTAAAACTATCCACTAAGTAATTTACAATCAATTAAACATATGTGAACTTTCTATGTAATCTCATATAATAGATTGAGATCATAGCAACTTAGGGCAGAAATCTGTGTCTGTGATTTTGAAGAATGTTTTTCATTAACTGCAAATGGGCACATTCCTACATGAGAAAGCAGAATTGCCTATATACATACAACATTTGATACAGCCACATTCTCTCAGTGTATAAATTATTATTTTTGAGAGTGACATAATCATCAGAACAATGTTAAGTACTTTAAGATCTATCAGTGCTCACAATGTAGCTGTGCAATTTTGCCAGTTTTAGATTTGAAAGATATGTTAAGCAGGTTGATGGCCAATGCCAGAAATCAAGCCAAATAGAGAAAGTGATTTATCTACTACGTGTAGATAGTAACTGAAATGTAAATGCTACACACATATCCCTGCCCCCAATCCAGAGCTGCCTTTGAATTAAACAGTTTTTCCAATAATATGACACACTAGATGCCACAGATTGATGAAATACAAATAAAATCTCAATGTATTCTGAAAAGTCTTTCCACAATAAGATGAAGAAGATTCTCAGAAAACTCGAAGAATTTCCCCTCTTGAGCCATCTTCTGTGCTTGAAGGTTGGGTAAGACAGGAAAGGAAAAATGTGTTGCTCTTTGAATTAAACAGAAAGGTACAATTCAAAGATGGGGTGTACTCTAGAAGAAGAATCTAAATGTAGAGAGAATCATGTCCATCACATGGAGAGTAACTGGCTCTTTCTCATTCAGTAGGACATGGTCTTCAAAACGCTAAATTATAAATTCTGCATTAAAATCTTTAAAAACTGCATTAAAATGATTTACATTTTCAAATTGTTTTCCTAAAATAAGGTCTGTTTCATTACCTCGGGGCGAGTTTGCTCACACATGTATGTGCACAGTATGAGGTACTCACAGAGCTGTAGAGATAGCCTTCACCATTCATGGCCACGTAGAGGCTGGCTTTCACCCCTTGAATGGCCACCACACGCAGCCCCACAGGAATTAGATTGAAGAGAGCTAGAAGGACAAAGAAGAGAGGGAAGCATTAGTGAACTGGTGAATAAATTAGGTTGCTGCTTACAATGACTTTTTTTGAGAAATAAAATCTATTCATCAAAATTGATAGGGAGAGAGAGAGAGAAGGAAACAGAAATGGGCTAAGAAGGGGGGGCTACTTGGCTTGTTCTCTTGTCTCTGCAACACCATTAATCATCCATGTAAATTCAAGTAAATTATGTGACTCGTTTAGAATGAAGTGTTGGGTGCAAATGTCTCAAAAATTCCCTTTGAGACTTGAGAGTCTAAGATTCCTCTCCTCAAAATGAACACACACTCAAATCGTATAAGATGATTATTTTTTTCAAACAAACAAATAATCGGAATCAAAAAGTTCGCAATAGTGTGAAACAAATTTGTATTCAGAATTAACAATAAAGTAAGACATTTAAAAATATCCGCCAGGGCGTCTCAATGTCAGTGTTTTCCCTGTGGTCCTGAGCATTATCTTCAACACAAAAGACTAATGTGAAAACCAAGCACTCATTAGTAGAAACCATGGGGAGAGATCTTTTCTCGTCCACTTCTGAGTGTAAATAAAGATACACACATGGATGAATTTATGTAAATAAAGATACATAAATGGATGATTGATAGATAACATATCCAGGGGAATATATACACATCTATAAAAACATTAAAAATCTACTTGACAAATTTAATTCAGCATCCTAATGCAAAATGAGAATATTCTCGCAATCTTTAAATATTCAACTTATCTATAGGCACACTCAAAGAAATAACTCACATGCTAAAAATAAATTTTGAAGTATCATCCGTGTCTGTAGTAACAATGTACTACTACGAATTGTTTTGTTGCTACTCTTCTAGTTGCATTTAAGATTACAAAGTGAGCATAAACAAAAGCCATTATCCCTACCCTGAAGAAATTTACATTACTTATGACAAGAAAGCAATGATATGGTTAAGCTCTGTTAAGCTCTGTAGGTGACAGTACAAATATGAATGAAATTTCTCCTGACTGTATGCATAAGAGAATGTCTCTGCAATTCACTTTAATATCCTAACTTGGTTAGATGATTTTTATCTTTGACTTCTACAGATAAATTTTTTATCAGTTCTGGTCCTTTTGATTTTGAACAAAAGATACACATAAATTAACCCAACAGCTACTATTAAACAGAAACGCCTCTATTTTTCTGGATTATCTAAACTTGGTATAGTGAGCTATACACATACACACAGGTACAAAATACACAGAAACACACAGTGCTTGGAGTTCAGTCAAATGTTCAATGGAAAGCCAAGATGACGAAGCCTTAGATCAGATGTTTAGTGAAGGCAGACTCCATCCCTACCTGCTGGCTCGGTTTCTTCACATCTTGAATGTATTTCCTCATTTGTTGTGAAAGTTCAGACTAAATCTCAGGGGTTGCTTAAGGATTAATTGTTGACGTAATTTAGATCTGCAGTAGTTTTTGTTCTTTCTAGAATTTTAACATTGTCTTTGTGCTACTAAAACTGCCTAAGAAATTTAAGACCCTGAAGTTGAGAACAAATGCTAACAACACTGGGGAGAATAAGCTAAGGCATACAGAATAACCTGATACAGTGTAAGCAATGTAGGATTTAGTTGTTTAATGAAATGTAATATATATATTCTTTATGATGCAAAAGTTCAGGAAAATGGAGACCTGCGCAGATTGCAGTATTCAGAAACTGCTTTGCAAAGGATGTAAAATCTCAGTTGACATGAGAAGGGGCAGAGGTTGAGTGACAAAGAACAAAGATATTTTGTGGGGCAGGAAGTCAGGCAGTTTTGCAAAGTAAGGAGTAGGCAAGAAAGTAGAATATTTAACACGTATTGGGGATAAATTGAAAAAAGGTGAAGATAAATAACAGACTATTCTAATCGAAAGATTGAGATTTTATCAAATGGGCAACAAGATTTGTTACTCATAAAGACTGGGGAAGCAACAGCTTATATGAATGTGAGAGAATAAACCAACTACTGAGTTACTCGGTGCTAATTCATTCATTTCCCCTGCTTGGCTTGGTTTCTGTTATCTGTGAAATGAGCAGAGTAACTCTGACTCCATGGAATTTTCAGGAGAGTCAAACGCATCCTATTCTTGAAAGTGTTTTATTAACAGAAACGCATCCTCGTGTTCTATCTGAGTTATTTATAGATAATACCTGCTTTTTCTGATTGGCAAATAATGGTACCACAAGATTGGTGCAACAACTGACAGCCCTCAGTAATGCTTTTTGAGTTTAGACTCACAAACTTGCTGAACATTTTAAAGAGATAAACTCAAAGTTGTATATCATTTAATTTTCAAGGTACAGATAAATCCACCAATGCATTTCATCTTCAGCCATAAAAGCTATAAGAGAATGCTGGTTAAGTTTAGAAGGACAGACAGATTCAGGGAGGTGATTCCAGTACAACTACATCTGAGAAAAGGTTTTCTGACTTTCTGGAGTTTTATCTGTCTAAGATAACATATTTCCTCTTTTTTTTTTCTTTTAAGTTCAATGTCCTTGAATGTTCATTCTTGTTTTCTGCTAAATAAATAGATGGTATAGCTGGATTTTCCCGCATGTCCAGTAGCTAGAGATAGCTTTCATGGGCCAGTCACTTATAGGCAGATGTTTCTTAGTAAGATTGAAGTCATTTCCCTTGAAAACAGCTTGTAGGTCTCCTTTCCTTCCCTTTTAAACCCTTTCCCTGCTGCTGTATAGATGACAATGTACTTGGATGACCTTAGACCATTATAAACAAGGGCTCTCCCTGAGTATGCAATGGTGGGTAAGCTGAAAGGAGCTGAGTCCCTGGGAGTTCTGTGGAGCAGTGGCAGAATTCCAGTATTCATTTACCTAACTCTGGCTTTTATGAAAGTGAAAACATTATTTTAGTCTGCATAATGCAGAGCCATCCTAATCCTCAATGATAGAGACTGCCAGGGAAAGCAGAATCAACCTGCAAGGCAGTAATTAACTGCGAGGTGCTTGTGCATTGTAAATAAAAGCAGCTAGTAGGAACTATCAAGTGCAATGAGAGTTCTTTTGAAAAAGAAGAAGGAAATCCAAAAATGTGGACAGCGTCTTTCTAAAGGAAAGACTTCCCAGAACAAATGCTAAAGATATTGGCTCACATAGTTGAAACAAAGAAGCAAACAACTGGAACAATTCCCCTATGTGAAGAGTTTAAGGAAGCTGAGCAGGGACAAGCACAAGAAATTTGTGTGAAAGTCTTACATAAACCACAAGGTGACAGGTGTTTTCAGATGGTATGCGATGGGAGACTAAATCCACTAAAAAAAAATTAGTGAAAGATTTGAAATAAGACTTTTTTGTGGCAAAGGCTAAAGACATTTCTCCTTGGCAGAGCCTTCTTCTGTCTCCTAAAATCCCCCAAAGTGGCCAATGACTTACTCTTCTCTCTTCAGGGTAGCACATGCTGGCTCTGGCTCACAGAAGCCTTTGCTATTCAGTGAGAATTTCTCCTCATTCTGGTCTTCCTCTTCAGCCTAAAGGCCAATTTCTAAATGTGCAGTAAGGGACCCTTCACTCCACGCCACTCTTCAAGATCCTTTCAGCTCCACATGTCGTGGACCTGCTAAAATCTCAAGTGAATCCTTCTTGGACATAACGCCTTTTACCACCTGGCACCAGCCTGCAGTTGCAATTTAAAACCTGCCATCCTTTCTATCCAATAGAAACTGGCATCAGAGATATTTCACCATTTCCTAAGTTCCTTCCCCATCACGTTTCACCAGGCTGGATTCTGTCTTCTATCTTTTTCAATAAAGACGATCTCCCCACTTGTAAATTTGTCCAAGTCTTTTCACCCTTTAAAGCTCATTTATTTGGCTTCCATGTGAGTCTTGTTCAAAACCCTCAGAGATAATGCTATCCTTTCCAGAACGGTCTATGTCTTGTACATATAACCCTGTAGTGGCACCGGGAACATACACCGTATCTCTTTAGTGGTGTTAGAGTTACTCTTCTGCCCAGTGCTCTCCATCTATTCAATGCAAGATCCTTAGTTGTAGTCTCTGCGGTGTCTAGCTTTGTTACAAGTAACATGGCTTATATTCAATAAATGCTACCTGGTTATGAAGGTCATGAAAGGTCATTTCTTCCTGGAATTTTGGTTCCCTTACTCATATACAAGTGTTTTTTTAAGTAAAAATAAGTTTAAACTTAAAGCTTCTCAGCCTAACATTCAAAGTTATACACAGTCACAACACAGACTTTTTTGCTACACGGCATCATTCACTCTGGTGTATTTATTTACTGCTTCTCATAGTTTGATCCTTCTCTCTTTTAAACTCCATATTTTGCATATTTTTATTCAGCTACTTGGAATGCCATTCTTCTCATATTTTCACACTGAAAATCCTGCCATGCTTGAAATGACACACCAAATACCAAATGCTCTTGCTTATCAGCTGTCCTAGTCATGGATCCAGACTATATTTACCACAAGTTGTAATCTTTCTTTTTTAAAAAAAATCTGTTTCCTCTCCCAGGCACAGCTAGACTGTAAGCTCTTCAAAACAAGGACACATGTAAACTATACTACGGCAGTAAGTATGGAAGGTGGGGAGAGGAGAGAGTGAGGATCTATTTTACTTATATTTGGGAGTCCTGTCAACATCTTCTAAATAAAATAACATTTTTTAATAATTAAGCATATTGGTACACTGTTGAGATACATAAGGATCACATTTGTCAAAGGGAATTTGTACCTGTACATGGTATATCTCGATTCTTCTTTTTCTCCCGTTCCCCTCCCTGCTTCCTCCCATCCTTATTTACAAAAGCTTTGTTCCCTTTTTTTCTTTATTTTCTCATTTTTAAAATTTTCCTTTCCTTCCTTTTCCTGTTCACCTTCTACAGCTCCCCTTCCCATTTAAATATTCTGTGTCACAGTATCTATTATACATTTTAGTCCTTATTTACACTATGGTTTCTCGCATCATAAAAAACAGTGTGATATTTAAACGTGTCCAATTTATTACACATGAGAGATGGTCTCACTGTACACCTGATGGCTACAAATGTCTCTTCTTTATTGCTGAGTAGTACTACATTGCATTTTTTTTAAAAAAACACATTTTCTTCATTCATTGGTTGATGGGTGTGTGGGCTGTTTCCAAATTTTAATTGTTAGAAACTGTGCTGCTATAAACATGGGAGTGTATTTATCACTGTGGTATGCTACTTTTAATTCTTTCAGGAAGATAGCAAGAAGCTGGGTCAAATGGAACTTCTACCTGTAGTTTTTCAAGGAAGCTCCATACAGATTTCCACAGTGGTTACACCAGCCTGCGCTCCCACCAACAATCCAGAAGGGTCCCTTTTCCCCCAGAACCCTGTCAGCATTTGTTTATTGGTTGATTTCTTGATAATTGCCATTCTTTGTGGAATGAGATGAAATCTCAGCGTTGTTTTAATTTATATCTCTTGAGTAACCACTGATGTTGAAAATCATTAAAATATTTATTTTCCATTTGTACTTCCTCTGAGAAGTGTCTACACAATTCAGATGCCCATTTGGGGATTGGGTCTTTAAATTTGGGGGTTTGATTTGTTTGTAGTTCTTTGTATATTGTAGATATTAGTCGTTTGTCAGAGGAACAGCTGGCATTTTTTTTCCTACTCTGTGAGTTGTCTTTTCACTCTGATGATGATTTCTTTTGAGCAAAAGCTTTTTAATAGGATGAGATGGCAGTCGTCAATTGTTTATAATATTTCTTGTGCAATCAAGCTTTTGTTCATAAATTCTTTGCATGCACTTGTGTCTTCAAGCATTCTACTATTCTCTCTTTCAGTAGGTTTAGTATTTTTCTTAATATTTAGATATTTGATCCACTTTAATTTTAGTTTGGTGCATAGTGAGAGACATGGGTCTACTTTTACGGAAACTATAATACCCTGAAAAAGGAAATGGAAGAGGATACCATTAAATGGAGATACATCCTTGCTCTTTCATAGGAAGAACCAACATAGTAAAAATGGCCATATTCCCAAATGTGTTATACAGATTTAATGCAATCCCAATCAAAATATTAATAGCATACCTCACAGACTTAGAGAAAATAATCCTAAAATTTATTTGGAACCAGAAGAAACCTAGAATAGCAAGATCAATTCTAGGCAACAAAGGTAAGGCAGGAGGCATGCAATCCCTGACTTGAAATTATACTAAAAATTACTGTGATAAAGACAGTATGGTACTGACACAAAACAGACCCAATGAACGATGGAACAAATTAGAAGATGCAGAAGCAACTCCAGACACACTCAACCGCCTCATCTTTGACAAAGAGGCTAAACACCTTAATTGAAAGAAAGACAGCCTCTTTTACAATTGGTGTTGGAAAAATAACATTTAAATGCCAGCTAGAATAAAAATATCTTACTAAGTATTTGATTGAGCATTTCTCAATCCCATCCTTTTCAAAAGGCATGTCTCATTCTGAACTGTTTTTGTAAAGTTCACTCTTCTATTTGACTAAATGAAATAGAATTGCTGATCTTGATCTTCATAAACCAAACTTAATCATGGTAACAGATGGGAAAAATACAGTGAAAAGATAAGATAGTATCTTCAAATGGTAGTGGGAAGGTATATTCACATGCAAAACAATGAAAATGGACCAGTATGTTACACAAAATATCAACTCAAAATGAATTAAAGACTTAAATAAGACACCTGAAATTATAGAACTCTTAGAAGAAAATAGAAAGGAAACACTTCTTGGCATTGGACCTGGCCATGATTTCTTGTACAGGACACCAAAACACAGGTGACAGAAAAGCAAAAGTCAACAAGGGGGGACATTTAAAATGAAAAAGCTTTGCATAGCAAAGGACATAATGAAGAGAAGGGAGAAATAATCTTCAGAATAGGAGAAAATACTTGTAACACAATACAAAAAAAAAGGCATAATTTCCAAAATACATCAAGATCTCCTACAACCCAGTTGCAAAATGTAAACAAATAATCTAATTTAAAAATAGGCAAAGGGCCTGAATAAACATTTATCGAAAGGTGATATACCAATGGCCAAGAGATATATGGAGAGTCTCAGAATCACTACTCATAAGTGAGTTACAAGCTGGGAAGCTAACATAAATATATCCAAATTGTAATAAAGGATTAACTTTAATAAATCATAATTCAGGAAGAATTAAATTATATTCTTATATTTTCTATAGGAAAGGTATTATAAAGTTATTGGCATATAAAAATATATCCAAATATTATATATCCAAAATCATCTAGCAATTAGTTTAAATATTTTATTTTCCTGGATTTTTATAGACCTAATGATAATTTTCAGCTTTTAAAATTTAATTTCTTATTATTCATATTCTTACTCTACTCACTTTTTTTACACCTAATATTCATTTCATAATGTTATTTTTTTCCAAATGGTACGTCAAATGACACAAACTTTAAAACGACAAAACCTAACTCAGCTCAGAGTAAAATTTAAATGAAAAAATAAGAGAAAAGTAGCAAATGAAGAGAAAAATTATAAAGATTGCTCACTGAATGCCAAATTTTTTCCCAAACATCCTGGTAGACATTTGACATGTCAAATGTCATTTTATTGTAAACTTCATGTTTGACCACTTGTCTTTGTTTCTAGGTATATAAAAGACCTAACTTTTTAAGCTCTACCTTTTAGATACAAACTGAGTAAGTGATAAGATGAAAAGTGACTTCCTAAACCTAGAGTTGGACTCTAGTCTTAGTCAACCAAAATCTCGTACAGAAATCTGTGATTATCTCTATGATTCCCCTAATTCAGAAGTTATTTATCCTTTCTATAAATACTTACTGATGTATGCCAAGTGTTATGCTTGTGCTGGAGAAAAAGTAGTGATCACAGCAGATGTGATTCCTAGCGAATACACTATAATCTGTGAATCTTTCTGAAGTTTCCAGTACTCTGCGGTTAAGTTGAAGTCACTGGAAGCTTTTATTACTCTTCTCATAGACTTGGTTTGAGAAGTTCTGCTCAATATTTGCTGGATAAACAAACGGATTATTTATTTATTCATAGCTTTTCTAGGTCTTATTTCCATAGTTGAGCATGTTAGAAACACTGAAGATAAATTTACCACATGTAAAAAATATTCAAATATGGCATATAACGAGAAAGCCAGAAAACCCAAGATGCATTGAACTGATGAGAGAGAAACAGAGGTACAGAAAAACAGAGAGAAGAGGGTGGGGAGAAGGGAAAGGAGAAAGAAAGAAACAGAGAGAAGGGTTGGGGATTTAGCTCAGTGGTTCTGCTGTCTGCCTCACAAGTGCAATGTCCCGAGTTCGATCCCTGGTACCAAAACCAAAACAAAACAAAAAAAAACAGTTATGTTCTACTGAATTTTACTACTTGTTTATTTTCCTTACCAGATTATTGCAATAAAAAGCAAAAATACATGAGAAAACACTGCATGGCAACCAATGAAACTGCAGAAAAAAAAGAAGAGGAAGAAAGGGAGAGGAGAGGAAGGAGGCAGAAAAAAGTTCATTATAATTTTCCTTTGGAACATGTAAATTCAGTGCAGTTTCAACTAACATCTAAGGGCATTACTATTTCTTATTTTAATGGTGAACGTGTACAAACAGCTGCATTTTACAAATCTAGGTTGATTCTTTAGAATGTGCAATGAAAAAGAAATAATCATATGACCTATTAAAAACCCAAATGCATGAGACAGAATGAAGACATTTGTGATTTAATCTGAGCTCATTTTCAATGTCAGATGCTCTTGAAAATCCATATAGTTTTCCACATTTCAAAATGCTTTAAATAATGTTATTTTGTTAAAGTGCGTGTAACATTATGTGAAACAAAATCTAAACCTAAATGCAAGTTGGTTCCAGGATACTCTTTCTCCTGTAATCCTGTAGCCCCTTAAAATATTTGGCATTGTGGTATTTGTGAGAATTTTAGCTGGTCACTCAATTGGTTTCTCCTTAGTTGTGAAGTGAATATTTGTTTCTCGTATGTATCTCTTCCTGAAGACAATTCTGTATTCATTCTTCCCATTCTCAATAGGAAGATGCTATTATTAAATATTCAGCAAACTAGAAGACAGTCTAAGCTCTTAAATCTTCCAATGCAAAAGTACTTATATAAATTATGATAGAATGTAATGTTCACCCAAGCAAACTGTTAATTCATTCCTTCATCCTAATTCCACACTCTTCTATAAAACGCACGTACCACACTACTTTTCATAGTTATACATTTTCCTGAGTCTCCCTGCAAACTCAAAAGTCTTCAAGAAGTATTACATTTGCTTTATTTATCATTATCATTTTTGGCATGTACAGTGCACTGTATAGCAGAAGCCTAAACAATTCTTACTGAGCTGCATGCTCTAAGACAGCACTTATTGTGGAAACTATTCCTTTACCTCTCCAGTCAAAGAAACAAGAGTAGGATGAGGGCTGAACTTGAGTTCAGGAGATACATCTTTAGGTCATCAGAAGTTTTCTATAATTTAACAGCTTTGTGACCTTGCTGACTTCAAATTATCTAACCTTTCTGAGCATTTCTTTATGATCAGTTGGGATAATAAAAAACAAACCATGTCTTCAACCGTAAAAGTAAGATACAAAGCATTATTATTGCCAGGGGTTTTTCTTTTTGTTATTGTTATTGTCTTCTTCAAATCTATAACTTTCATAATGGGAGTTGGTGATGGGAATGGGTGATCCTTATTCCATATTTCATTGCTTAAATGCCGTAAGAGGAACAAAAGCAAGTTATTTCATCTTATATCACTGAAAATCCATTAAGCAAAATGACTATATATTTAATAGAACAACATATAACAAGTAAAAATCAACATACTTCAGGCTATGTTGAATTAGTGCTGTGAGTCCAATGCCCTACTTTATAAACAACTGGTACAATAATCCAACCGACAGATGTAGTGAAGTTTTTTTCCCAGTGGTTTTTGACTTATGGAACTAATTAGTATTTGGGAGTTTAGAGGCAAACGTTTTTCTTCTAAGCATCGGCTGACGGCAAAAACCATGGGTTTTCAGCGTGGTGAAAATAAGCAACGCAACGATCCTTTCCTTTGTCAAAAGCTAATAGGTACGTATGTCTTATATCTGGAGGAAGTCCTGCCGTTGGCTTTTAATGCTGATAAAACTGTATAACCTTTCCTATGATACTTCGAAGTTGCATAATTAACGAGTCAGTTCAATGTGGTTCTTTTTTTTTTAAAGATGAAAAATGAAGCACTGCACTGTCGATAATGAAAGCAAATGCCTGTCATCACTCATCCTGTGCAGCCCATTTGTCTTACAGCAAAGACTTGTCTCGCGGCCTGATTGGAGAATTCAATGAACAGTCCAGGTGTCAGGCATAAGATCAATGAGCAGAAGGAAAGCATCCTCCAAAATATCTCTGCATGTTTCAACGCTTTTAGATTTGCATCTTCCACCAAACTTTCATTACACGCTGTGTTGGTTTTATTAACACTATAGCCTATTGTTTACTCATTAATTTAACACATATATTCCAAGCATTGTTGCAGGCACTTGTAATACAGGGATTTAATGTATGTATGTATATACATATATATATATATGAGAGAGAGAGAGAGAGAGAGAGAGAGTACCTGACATCAAAGTGGTGAAATTCTGAAACAGAGAAAAAAGAGAATTCCATGTATGTATTATGTGTCCACCTCTACAGATCAAAGAACCAAAGCTAAGTTTTACGGTCTCTCCAGGGTCAAAAAGTCAGCCAATGGAAGAGCTAAAATGTGACCCTAGGTCCTGGTAGTTACAAATTTATAAAATACCATTGCTTTTAAGAAATGAATGAGAAATTCCACTGTTCACAATCCAACTAGTTATGAACACAGTAATAGAGAACGTAATAAAGAAGATTGGAATCTTTAAAAGGAATTTTCAATCAAAAGCAGAAATATCCTTCACTCAGAAGGTACAAAAACTTTATATTCATTTAGTTACAATTACACACAGATGATGTGAGCACATTTATTTGAGTTCATTTAATATGCTCAACTTAAACTCTGTACTTTGTTATCCTTAATTACCAAAGTCAAAATGTATATTTTTTAAAGAAATGGAAGGATCAAAACAGAATTTGAAAAAAAAAAAGATTTTTTTTTTAATCTTTGTTATTCTCTATTTAAAAATCTCTCCTAGGTCATCTCTTCTACATGCTCTAGTTAGAAAATCTTCCAAATCACTGCATTTCATTTTATTTTCAAGATTGCAATTGCTCAAAATTTCCATTGGTTCTCCATTCCCTACAATATAAAGCTTAAAATCCTCTAAATGTCAGTGAAGGCACAATACTTCTATACAATCTCTTTCCAAACTAGCTGCCTTACTTTTCCCAAAAATGAAAGGCACATTCTCAGCTATGTAATTTTGTGCTTTCTTATCTGAAATTCATTTCTCCTCATCTTAGTTTATGTATTTTGTTTCTATTCTTCAAGACTCAGTTTAAAACCAACCTTCACAGAGCACCACAGTTTTCGGGACTTCCTATATCTGAAATCTGATGTTTCTTCTGATCCCTAAGTGCTTTAACATCTTTGCATTTACTTTTGTTTGACAGAAAACTGTGAACTCCTCCTCCATTATGGGATCAGACAAAAGCCAGGTGTTTCAAATTCGTTTTCCGCAACCCAGCACTAGAATGCAGTTGGTCCTCAACACTTTGGTGTTACTGAAGCTGAAGCAAGCACCTGATAGGCAGAGATGACAGTCGGATCATTTTACTGTCGACGCCTGAAACAGTGAACCAGCCCTTGCTGCTTTCACCTTGCCTAGAGCTTTGGGAAAAGGCCAGATCTCAGGCTTCTTGCAAGGAGTGCTGAACGAAAATTTGTACTTTAACAAGATACTCAGGTGATCACTATGCATTTAATGTTTGAGAAGCACTGTTGTTTATGATTTTATAACTCTGTACTAAAACATGGCTATCAAGAATGACTCTGAGGTGGCAAAACATTTGGAGCCACTGTTTTTGAGTATGGATATATGAGGGGAGATGGGTTATCTTATTTTGCATAGGAAAAGGGGGACTTTCCTTGCTCAGATTATCGGCAATATCAAGGCCTTTGAAGATGTAATTCTGACATTTTCAGTGGGAGCCTCTAACTGTAGTGGGCCTTAGACCTGTCCAAATTGAACTTTGACCAATTCTTTCAAAGACAAGGAGGCTGCGTCTAGAACCTGAACAAAAACTGAAACTATAGATGCGGTGCAAACATGGCTTCTTGCACAATTCATCAGAGCTCTGCTCAAGTCCTTCTTTTTCCCTGAGGTCACACTTCAGCCAGCAGAGAATGGTCATGTACACATTTCCCAAGGCACTTCCTTTCATGAGTGTAACTGTAATATGATTAACTTCAAGCCCCTCCTTAGAATTTCCACTTTGTTTAAACTATGCTTTCAAAGTGCTAAGCTCCTCTCCCAAGGTTGTACAAGTAGAAAGAGGAAAGATGTATTAATATCTATATAATATCTACAACTATCTATACTTACAATCCTATGGGAAGTTTGTAATGCTGCAAGACCTCCTCACACATGGGGAAATGACCCTGCATACATACTAAAGAAACAGTAAAAAAAAAAAAAAAACATGATGTCTCCTGGCAATGGCTCAGTAAAGGTGAACAAAAGAAGCTCTCTGGGTTATTTTTGTGATTCAACTTTAATACTATGGAATGTGTTTAATAATGCCATACAGACATATTTTAACATGGATATATGTTTTATATTCTGTTTCAGTGTCAAAAGAAACAGATGTGATCAGTGAAGCCTCCCTAGATCTTGGCTGGATGTCTTCTAAGTATCACTCTGTTAAGCTGCTGAATAATATATGAAAATAGACACACACAGAAACGCGCACGCACACACACACACACACACACACACACATCTATACACCCCAAACTTCCCAAGCCAGATATATGATATATGCAACCAGATTATTTAAGGCCTTTTAAAATTATTTCACAATTGTTTCTAATTCCATAAGGGATATTAATTCATCAAACATGATGAAGAAAACATTTTTCAAGTTCAATACTTAGCCTGTTTAAAGTAAACCATCAAAATAGTTTGAGATTTCTGAATATTGTCTTCTTAATATTTAAAAAATATTGGCAGATGAGCTGGGCATGGTGGCACATGCCTGTAATCCCAACACTCAGGAGGATGAGGCAGGAGGATCACAGGGAGTTCAAGGTCAGTCATCTTAAACTGGAGATTCCTCAAAAAATTAGAATTAAGGTCAGTGATTTAGCTCAGTGGTTCCACCGCCGGCCTCACAAGCACAAGGACTCAAGTTTGATTCCTGGTAACCCCCCAAAAAAAATTGGAATTAGAGGTCCCATTCAACCAAGCTATTCCCTTGCTAGATATCTTCCAAACAGAATTCGAAGCACCATACCACAACGATATATGTGAAACTCATGTTCATAATGGCACAGTTTGTAATTGCTAAATCTTGGAAACAACCAAAATGCCCACAAACTGATGAATGGATAAAAAAGACATGGTCTTTTTATACAGTGAAGCACTACTCAGCCATAAAGATAAACTTGAGACATTTATAGCTAAATAGATGCAATTTGAGACTATACTCAAGTGAAATAAATTGGACATGTACATGTAAATATTACATTGTCTCTAGCGTGAGGAAATGAAAGGATAAACAAAGACTGAAAATGTATAATAAATAATATTAAATAGGAAGAAACTGTTCAAAAGGAAACTGTGAAAGGGGGAGATGGGAAAAAATACATAAAAGAAGAAAAAAATGGAAAGCTTTTGTAAATGGGGGAGGGATGTTAAAGACAGGAAAATGGAATGGGAGAAAAAGAGGAATCAAGGTATATCACATAGGTACAAACTCCCTTCAATGAATGTGAACATTATGTATATTTAAATTGTACCAATAAAATTAATCATTAAAAAATAAAATAAAATTGAGTCACTAAAACTCCAAAACTCTGATATCTGAGATTTCATCTAAATGTCAAAATTAAAAGGCAAATTTTTACTTTACTCAAAAAAATCAAATGAAGTACATGAATTCATAAATTAAGGATGAAGGTTAGTTGTGATATTGAAAAATCTTCCAGTATAAGCATAACAGCACATATGTACAAAAGTGTTGCTCAAGATTATGATAACCTTGTTTAAAAAAAATTAGAGGATAACTCACGTTTATCTTTGTTTTTCCAATCCAACTTATCTATAGGTGTGATTTCACACATAAAAACTCATGACATATTTGTAAAATATGGTTAACACAAGAAGAAATAATATTTTTATAATTAACAATGGCATAGCCTTCACCCTTCCAAGAGTGCATGCACGTATTGAGTAGGTAAATAGGATTAAGTTGTTTTTTAATTTATTGGTACAGTTTAGGTATACAGTATGCTGACATTTGTTATTGAGAATTTGTACTTTTACATAATATATCTGGGTTCTTATTTTTTCCCCATTTCCCTGCCCTCCCTTCAACCCCTCTATCCCTCCCTATTTACAAAGACTTTGCTTTCATTTTTTCCTTTCTTTCCTGTCTCCTAAAGGTCCCTGTTGAGGGACAGGTAATATCATTATAATTTTTGGCAGTATATTCTTATAACAAAAACACAAAATTTCCTTGATAATTATCCTCAGCTAACCATTTGGATCATGTTTCTCTTCATAGTTTAGCAATCCAGGCTTCTGCTGGCTTTGGCTGTGTCTGTATACTTGGGATTGGTGGTATCAAAATATCATATGTTTGGTGTTGTATAGAAAACATAACTGGATGACTAAATTTCTACATTTTCAATTGGGTTTCTGAAAATCAGACATAGAGCATGTTCAAACATGTTTCTTTATACTGAACTCATAGTGAATATAATATATTAATAAAATATGAAGAACTAAATATTTATAATTGACACATAAGAACAAGTCTAGAATCAAAATATGTAAACAGATGAATATAAGATTAAGTACACTTTAAATATAAAAAAATGAAACAATGTTCTAAAAGGATAAAAAAACCTATTTCAAGTAGGATAAAATAGAATAGAGCAAGGAAAAAATCAGACTAAAAATGAACAAAAAATATTCAAGTCATAACAAAGAGCTGATATTTTACATAAAATTTACTATAAATGAAAAACATTTCATAGAATGAAATATAAAGACATATAGAAAAAAGGACCACAGAGGGATGGCTCTTTAAAACAAGTGTTCAACCTATCTCACAATAAAAAAATTAATTTGTTTTAGTTTAAAAGAAAATCTGAAAATATGATAACCCTGTCTTCACTGGAACATAAGGGAACAGATATTCTCAAGTGTAAAATACTGCAATAAAGAGGAATTAGGTGCTCTCTCTCAATATTAAAAAACAACCTGTTCTTGACCCAGCAATTCTAAATGCCTGCCCAGTAACTATATGGCACTTATGAAAAATTACTTCCGTGGCAGATTTTCTTCTCAGTCCTGTTTGTGTTAGTAAAATAATAGAAAGATTTGAAAAGTCCATCCATGGGAAAATAAGTATTTAAAGTTTTCTATTTTAATATGTATTAACATGGAAACTATTGCAAATGTAAATTGTAAGTAAAAATGATTTTGAACAAGAGAGATGTAGAGAGAGAAAGAAAGAGAAAGAGAGAGTAGAGGTTTTATATTTTGATAAATACAGAAACTATACCTGGAAATGTACCAAGCATAGGACTAGCTGGCAGGGGGAGGATGGAAAAGAAATTTGTTTTTTATTATCCCAATGTCTTCCAACCCAAGAACATCAGGAGCACACTGGGCTGAATAGAGTTGGACTTAACTACTGCACACAAAGGAGAAAACAACACAAACCATGACCAATCTGCTATATCTCAGTAAAATGGTGTAAGAGGAGATTCAGAGAATTTGGGTGTGGTCAGAGACTAGGGCGAGCTCGGAGAATTGTGGGATTGTTTCAGATCCACCTAAAAAGGTGAATGTGACTGTACAGTTAGTGAAGCAGAAGAAGCGCTTACATGATGCAGGACGGAGAAAGTTTCATTTGGGAAGCTGGACCATGCACTTGGTTTCACAGTGATTTTGCTTCCGTCTTGATCTATGGCATCACAGTGGCCTTGTCCCGATCTTGCGTGATGTCAAACTGTTTGTTCCCAGTAAAACATCCAGCCCACTGGGAGCACCAAGCCAGGACCTGGCTGTCACATACTGTTTTGTTCTTTCTCAACTGCATACCCTTTGGTGCCTTTACAGTTTTGTACCACATGCTTGTCTCATGCATGCAGCATAAGACAAGCATATTTTTTAAAAGGCTCTCAAGACTGGAGCCAACTTTCAGTCACCAAGTTCTGAGACTCTTCCATCCACCACTTACACACATCTGCAACTTCTATCCTGGCTTCCACTGCCAGTACAGCAGGTGCTGGAAGACTTTCAATGTGACCACTGCACTGACCTACCAGGTAGCCTAGGCCCTTGGAAAAAAAAAAAAAAATCCTACCAATTTTTGTTCAGAGGAAAAGTGAACAAGGCATTTGTTACAATATCTTCATCATTTTCTCTTTAACCTCTTCAAATGTATTTTCAATGGTAACTGGTGGAGCAGAATAATTACCTTTCTAATTTTATGTAAAATATTTCTATTATTACCCTCCAAATTGCAAGTGTCTCTTTTGTAGCACCAGTGTTCCGACACAGTTCTGCATTTTTTTGTTATCATTACATTCATAGAGATTCTTATCTGTTACTGCTGAAAAATACATTTGCGCTTGTACTCAATTACATATAATTAGTCTTTACTTTGTGAACAAAAGAACAGGTGTCTTTATCAATTCTGTGCGAGATACCATGGTAAAGTTGGTTGGACCAAATAATGTCTAGCAAACCAAACAACACTTTTCTGACAGATGCTCATAGTAACAAGATTTTTTCTCAAACAATCAACTGCTTTTACTCTCCACCCACACAAAGTAGAGAAAGAAAAGGCATCTTAACAACTTAGAGGCTTATAATTTTTCTATTAAAAAGCACGAGTAGAATTTTAGTATCTCCCTGACATTTTACCCCATTCCTCACTCAGAAAATCTATATATCAAATCACTTTATTTTTCTTTGGAAATTTATAAAAAAATATGTGGAAAAGGGGTCAAAGAAAGTACATTAGCCGAAGAAAAAGGTGAAATCTGATAAAGGCCGTAGCTCAGTAAACAGTGGGGTACCAGTGTTCATTTCCTGATTTGGATAACTGTACTGTTCTTATGTGAAATGGCACCATCACAGAAAGATGGTTGAGGGTCTAAAAGAGCTTGCCACATTACGCTGTAATTTTTCTGAAGTCTAAAATGATTTCTAAAGAAAAAACTCAAAAATACATGGGTGGGTAGAAGTATTTGGCAAATGACCCAGAAAAAACTCTGGCACATATTCACAAGGAGACCTTGGCCCGTTCATTAATTCATTCACTCATTCTGTTTGCATTGTTTACTATGTATGAGAAGGCACTCTAACAAGATATAAAAAAAAAAAAAGCCTAAACAAAATCTCTGTATAAAGAACTTACATTCTTCTGAGAAAGATAAAAATAAATAATGTGTCACAGTATACACGTCAAAATGTCACGGGAGTTGTGAATAAAAGTAAAGGCAGTCCTATGCTTTGGATATGGAATGTCCTCTCAAAGCTCATGTGTTAATGTCTTGGTTACCGGCACAGTGTCATTGGCGGCTGGGAATTTAAAAAGGAGGGTCTTAGTGGAAGGTCTTCCGGTCAGCAGGGTTGACAAATCCTCGAAGGGGATTGTGGGGCCTCACCACTTCCTCTTTCCCTTTCACATCCCAGCTATGAGGTGAACAGGCCTCCTCTGCCCCAGCTCCCACCACTGTGCACTTAACGGTACCACCACAGGCCCGATGCAACCAGCACAATCATTCATGGACTGAATTAAGATCATGAGCCAAAATAAATTTTTCCTCTTCTCAAAGTTGATTTATCACAAGTATTTGTTAGAGGCAAAGAAAGGTGCCTAACGGAGTTGGGCATCAGAACAGACAGTGCCAACGTGAGACGTGTTCCATAACTGTCTGAAGCATGGTCGAGGAAGAGCTTTTCAACATCTGCAGGGAACAATCTTTACAGCACTGATTGTAATTGATTTAAATCAGAAATGATAATTAATAGCCAAAGAAAAGGACTGACAAATGTTTGGGTAATTCATACACTGGACCATTTATATCAGCTACAAAAAGATCTCACAACCATAATATTAAGGAAAAAGGGTATAAGAGATATGTATGATATTACTATCACTTATAAAAAGTTTTAAAATACACAAAATATTATGAGTGGGTTAAGTGTACTTTTCCACAAAAAGACGTATGGAAAATGCATGGAACCAAGAAAACTCATATTTAGGAGAGTGATTATATCTGGTTATGAAGGGACACAGGATTCCATCAGAGAGAACACATAGGAGGTTCAAATGTATTGAAAATTTTAGTGAACTTTTAAGCTGGTGGTAGGCATCCAAATGAAGTTATATTATTCTTTCATTTTTTAATCTAAACTAGCTTAATAACAGCTTATCAAAAAATGTGTGCAGTAGCTCATCTTAGAAAAATTGGTCTAAATATGAGATCAGACAATTTCTAAATGCATTAGACAAAATACAGAATGCACTGTTCTCACTGTGGTGGGGTATGTATGTGCTACATGTATATCAGACATTATTCTGGTGTATATATATTATATATATAAGTGTATATAATATATGCATATCATTTAATATATAATTATGGGGGTATAAATGTATGCTAATACATGTAGGTATGGATTTACGCCGCAGCAAACTCAGCATCAGCAGAGCAAGCACTTTCAGTTACATTCTAGCAAAGGTGAAGGAAAGATTCCTGTGTATTTAATCCCACACTTATGCTCTTCCCTTCTGTCCCGGCCTGTGTTAGTGTCACCCAACTGCTGGGTTAAGAAAGCATCCCATGGAACTGAATATGACCTTCTGGTTTACTTGGAGATTGAATCTATCTTCATCAATGTATAACATTTCAATTTTGTCAATGTTGGGTGGATGGTGTTGACAGAGACTGTGGATGTCATCATCTCTAGTCACCTCATCTGATGAAAAAGAAACCAGGACAGCAGAAGTAACTGACATTTCATAATGACCACGAGTGAAATAGCTAAGCAGCTCCCTGATTCTTTCCCTTTATACTTTTAGCCTCCTAAATTGACATTCAAAGTGCAGGCAGGCACAGTAAATGAAAATCTCACATGAAGAGTGGGGCATCCTCATTCTTCTGTACTGAATTGGAGACTGGAATTCTTTGAAGCATGCATTTACAGCAGTACAAACCAACAATTCAATCCACAATATACTAATCAACTACTTCACTCAAAACTGAAAGGAAGAACACTGAGAAGGTCTCCATAATAAGATCTTTTCTTTATTGTAATTCATATTTTGTAATGTGTAAAATTAAATGAACAAAGAAAGTTTAGCAGGGGTGGACAAGACCACTTTGGCACTTTAAGGTTTTTTGCTCCTTCTTCAAATCTACATTTCTCATTTCAAGGGTCACCCTTACAAAATATCAGGCTTCCTAGATTGCTTTATGTATGTAGCATGCGAGATTGTTGATCTAACTAAAATAATTACATTTATCCAACAGAATCACAATTCCATTGGGCAGATATTTAATGAACATTTATTATGTGTGCAACACTAAAACTCCATCAGTGATTCCAGACAAATTTTACAAAACAATATGGCACCTTGAATGATTTCAGAAGACTCTGAATTTACCCTGATGAGTCGGTATTTGATTATGAAAAAAATTAAAATACATGAGAGCTATCATTCTTCCCTCTGAAGCTTCTATTGAAAGTTTTCTGAAATGCAAATACAATGTCATACCCGACTGATTGTATTTAGTTACTGAACTTGTCAACTCTAAAATTAAATTACTTAAAAAACTATTTTCAAGTATAGTATTGGCCATGTTTATTTCAAAAATGCTATCTTAAAAATTACATGTCAGGTCTACCAGTCTTTGCTATCTTGTTTCTATTATATCTATATATACTTCAAAACACTATAATATGCAAATACATTTCTCTTTAGTTGTATCCTTAACCAAAATGAAATTATATATATATATTTTTTTTAACGTTTACCAAAAAGTTGATTTTTGTCTACCACAAAGTGTTCTGAAAATTATAATGTGTTCAATTTTTGGTTTCAAGATTTAAATAGTAATTTAAATATTAGCATAAGGCTGCAAGATCTGCATTTTTCCTATGATTACTTATCACCTTAGGGACAAAAAGCTGCAATGGAAGACATATTCATCTACTGACCAGCTGGAATTCCTTCAAGTCTTGTACCTTCTCATCTAGTGCATAACCTCACCCCTACACTGCCTCTTGACTTCATGCAAAAGGATAAAGGAAAAGATTAGCTCAGTAATCATTCAATAGTTTAATTTGACCAGCTTGGCCATGCTCTGAGTATGAGCTACACTGGGCCACACATTTGATTGCTAATCAGAGTGCAAGAAGCTAATGTCCCTTACTGTAGTCGCTGTTTTCGTCCTTGGTCCCATCAATGGTACCATCTGGGTGCATCTGCAGGAAATATCCCTGCTGGCTGAATAACCTTGTCACAATTCCTTTCAGCTGGGGTTCTGAAAAATAAAAATGAAATAATTATTCGCATTTTTATACTGTTTATAAAAATGCACACTTGAAATTGTTAAACACTTTCTGTAAGTAAATGTATAAATGCCAATGGCATAGTATTAAAAAGAGTACTTGGAAAGGGGCATTTCAGTATTATAGCCAATGTTTTTTTCTTCCTCCTAGAGATAGAATCACAAATCTTTGCAGCAGTAAATCAAATGAGAATAAATAAAAACTAATTATAATTTACAAAATATATAGGCATGCTCAAAAATGAATTACTTTCCCTCCCTCATGCACCTGATGTCTGGATGCAAGATGCCACCAAGTCTATTGTCTGGTTCCAACTGGCTTTTGTTTAGGCCAAAATACCACTGTGATTTCTCCTAAGCTTACAGCTTACAGCAGTCATAATCAGACTCTGAAGATTTCTTTTCCTGCAGGATGTCAATTACCCATCAGAAATGCCTAGATTTTGAAATTTTGACCAAGTTCATCCAGAAAGAATATCTTGGCAAACAGAAAACCCTCAGGGTCATGAGATGTCACCAGAAGTTATATAGAAATACAGATTCTTCCTTCATGAAATGCTTTGTTAGGGAGGAACCCAAGTACTGAGAAAGTTGTTGCTTCAGTAATAAATAAAATCAACTTCAAACCAGAAATAGTCCTCATTCTTAAGACCACTACAGATAGAAACTCTCAGAATGGTTTTTGTACAACACATTTGGATTTTGTACATCAGCTAATATAATATTTAAAGCCTTCGCATTGTGGTGCTGGGTACTAGTAACAATCTAGTTTCCAGGGCATCACCATCTTTTTTGTCTCTAGTGTTGGGTGAACATTACTGTAGTGCATTTACAGCCCTAACTGTGTTATAAAGTGGGGAGGAGGATAGAGAAGAAAAATGCTGCTTTGGGGCATAAACGTTTAGGCAACGATGGAAATCATAGGATTGCTGAAATAGCAATAGCAACATAGTGTGTTCAGTAGGACAATTGCTGAATGCCTGCCCCTCCACTTCATCCTTTACTCATTTGCTCAATTTACTAAGAATCCCCCCAGGCAATGTACAGTATGTGGAATGCATTCATTGATTCTGAGACCTAAAAGGAATTCTAGTTTACAACTGGATGCATTTAACTCTGTAGAAATCGTCCTACCCACTACCATATGTGTTTTTGCACATATGACTTGAGGGAAAATATGTGGAACAGTCAGGACAAAGCCAGTATCATCGTGCCTTCTTCAAAGCAGCCCTCACACACAAAAGGTGCCAAGAAAATTGTGTATGAGGAGGGAGATCATGTAAAAAGAAATGAACTGCAAATTAAACGTTTTGACTAATAACTATTCTTTTTGAGTTAAATCAACTCCGTTTAATATTTCTGGGTGTCGATTTCCTTCTCAATGAAATCTGAAAGTTAGACTAAATGATCCTAGCCCCTCTCCCCTTTAATGAGTCCATTCACTCTGAGCTCATTAGAATTCTCTGTCCAGAGTGCTGCAGAACTTGACTAATGGATCTGGCTTCAATGTTTTACCTCCATAGACCATGCCCACCCCATCTACCAGGTCTGATCACAGAAACACTTCACTACCTAAGCTCACTACAAGCAGCTCTCTGTGCAATTCTGCCCTGAGGCCACCTGGTTAACTGGCAACCTCTTGCATAACGGGAGGATTTGGATTCAGAAGACCCAGGATTGAATCCTAATTGCCTTTTGGTCCTGAGAATGTCACTAGATATGTGAATCTCTGTTTTTGCATCTATATGAGAAAATACAATTCCAACCCAAACTCCAATTACTGCGAACTTCAAGTAAATACCAAAATGATAGCATGAACTAAAACAGTGATGGCAAACCTTTTAGAGTTTTCAATGATAATGAATAGCCTGCTGTGACACATGTGCCACAGGTTTACCACCCCGATCTTGAAGATGCCAAATATATATCCTAACTGAGGTTTACAGTATAGACTATGGAAAATGTAACTGAGGAAAAGACATCACTGTGAACAGACTCTATGTATCCTGATTTCTGTTGTGCAATATTGACTGAACTGGTAAAACCACTGAAGCAAACAGCAGGCTGAGAGTACAGGGTAGAAAGAGAATAGGAAGAAGGAAAGGGACAACCATCTCTTCATCCACGTTTTAGTTGTAGCAAGTGTGAGGTCACTTTAAGAAGTTACAATTTTGATGGTAATGAGATGCAGGGCATTGTAATCATTAAAACCTGCTAATGAGTGTTTGTTTTCTTCATGCTCCTCTTGGTGTCTGTAATTAAGCACTTCATTTTGCCATGGTGAAACTATCCACCTGTTGGGACCTTGGGAGTTCAGGTTGGTAACTCCCTGCTCACGATAATGAGCTCCAGATTTCTATGCCAACCCCTACTTCCAAGAGTAGTGCCAGAGCAAGTGCTGAGTCTGACCCTTAATTAGGTGATCGTCTATAAAAGTGAACGTCATACTACATAAGTTTCACAGTCAACCCACTGAACAAGTGCCCAGAACCTCAACTCAGATGGCTCCACACAAAGCTGTATAGCCCACCTTACTGGTCAGTACCATATTCCCATTTATAAAGCTCTAGCTCAATTCAAGACAAACACCTCCATGAAAGCTGGCTAACATAGTGAAACTGCCTTTTATAGGGGGTAAAAACATGTTGCACTATATATTTTTTTCTTCATTGAGTTTATTGGTACATTTTAGGTATACAGTACAGATACATTCATTATTGGGATCTTATACCTTTACATGACAAGTCTTAGTTCTCCTTTTTTCCCCTTGTCCCTACCCTCCCTTCACCCGCTTGTTGTACTATATTTCAAAGAACGATACAAATTGAGCATGGTGGCACATGCCTGTCATCCCAGCTACTAGAGAAGCTAAGGCAGGAGGACCACAAGTTTGAGGCTGGTCAGGGCAACTTACTGAGACCCTATCTCAAAATAAAAAATAAAAATGATAGGGCCGGGGATTTAGCTCAGCGGTTCAGTGGCCTGCCTTGCAAGCGCAAGAACCCGAGTTCAATCCCTGGTACCAAGAAAAAAAAAATGACTGGGGAAGTAGCTCAGCAGTAGAGTGCTTGCCAGTCATATATATGACCTGGGTTCAATCCCAGTACGGGGAATATGGTAGACCCAAAGAGCAGAGACTAATTCTGTGGGACAGTTGGGCAGACAGAATGGACTATGAGGCATGGTTAAATGTCTCATCTGTCACTTGAAGAATGAATAGGTTTTTCATAGGCAATAAAAGCCAGAGGGAGGGACTCCTGACAGGAAGTTGCGGTGGATTCTGGGAAAAATCCAATCTGGTACTGAGCAAGCATAGGGCCCAGGTTCTCAAATGCTGACATGTACGTACCTGCCCTAGACATGTGCTCGTGGGTCAATGGTGAAGTTAATGAACTAGAGGTGATACATTTTGTATTCTACATCTTTTTGATGTCTACAATTCTCATTGATTCTAAATCTATGTTCTCCCATTACTTTCTTTTTTAACTTCTTAAAGAAATCGTGGCTATATTGTGAGATGGGAAGAAAGAAGGGATTGACTTGTTACCTTTTATGCTCTTAAGAAATGAGGCAAATACTGCTAGCATTTTCTCTCAAATCCATTTCCTGTTTTTCCTGGGCACCCAGCTAGACCATATGTCCTAGCCTCCCTTGAAATTAGGTTTGGCAGATGAAGGAGTGTCATATGGAATGTAAGTGGAAGTGATGTGTACCATTTTCAGGCCAAGGATTTTAAAAGCAAACATTCTCCTCCACACTTTCCTTTCACTAGTGCTGACTGGATTAAGAAAGCAAAGCCCTAGGGAATGTCAGAGCAACAGAACAGAAGAATGCTGGGTCCCTGAATAAAGGATGAGGAGAAGACAATCAAAAATACCCACTGGGACCAGTGAGGTGAATAAGAAATTAACTTCCTTTGCTTGTGCATAGTGGCTTCCTCCCAAAAAATTCAGTATGGAAATGGAGGGAGAGAGAGATGATATGGTGGGGGAAATCTGAAGGACAAAACACTTCCTCACACAAGGGATCGAGGTGAACACAGTGATCAGTGATGTGGATTGTATTATGCTTGATGGGGTGGGATGGGAATGGCGTTTTACCTCGGTGATTTTCTCAAAAAAGCTACAACCTCTATCCAATATGGAGGAAAACATCAGACAAAACCCAAGTGAAAGATATACAAAGCATTTGTCTACTCCTCCTCAAATCTGTCAACCTTATCGAAGAAGCAGAAACTGACAAAATATCACAGGCAAGAGGAATCTGAAGAGATGTGACAGGTAAATGTACCATGGAATCCTGGACAGAATCTCAGAGCTGCCAAAGAACACTTCTAGAATGATCTGGATGAAGGATCGGCTTCAGTTAGCTGTCAGGTACATGTACCAGCTCTTCACTATGACAAATGTGCCATGCTAATAATGTAAGACAATAAAATGAGAAGCTGCATATAAGATTCATGAAAACTCTGAATTAAAAATAGTCATAAAATAAAATGTCATTAGAAGTAGCACTCTAGCACACACACACACACACACACACACACACACACACACAAGAAGAGATTGTAGCCTCAAACATGTTGAGTGAGAAAGAAAGTAAAGGATAGGTAAAGGAGCTATGTTTGCCATTTCTTCCTCTATTAGGGCACAGAGCAGTTATTCGGGTATAAGGCTCAGAAGAGAGGGAGAAGGACAGGGAGAGGGAGAGAGAGAAGGAGCTACACATCTCAGAAGGTATACAAGATTACTGAAAGTAAGAAGAATTTAGAAATCGAGAAATTTTGGAATCTAGGAATTCCCTACATCAACTCCAAAGATTAAATTCCCAAAAATCCCCAAACAAAGTGGGACTCAGCAAGAGTGTCTCATCCAAGGTCACCCAGATGATGTGTGAGTCAGGACAAGAAATCACTTTCTTTACACTGAATAGACAACATCTGTTACCTCCCAAAGAGCAAGCGAGACATAATCTTTATGCTGTGCAAGCGGAGGAGATGGGAACCAAAAATGCAGAGAAGAGGGTGGGGGAGGAAGGAGAAGGAGCACCTGGCTCTGCATCAGTTACTGAGCTTGGGATGATAAAGAAATGGAGCTTTAGGGATTATGCAAGAAATGTATGTGAATATAATTTCTGATACTAAAATTGGACTGTATGTATCAAGAGCCCATTTATTCAGCATGTATGCTCAAACTTAGAGACTAAGTTCCCTTCATGTAAATTCTAAAGTAAAATAAAACATTCTATAGGTGATCCAAATTCTGTTAGGGAGGCCAAAATTAGGCAATAAACAGTTCCTATTTTCATAAGAACGTCCACATTTTGAACTCATGCCAGCCTTTGTATCCGGCACTCCTCTGATGATTTTTCTAAGCCCTGTTTTACTCCTCACAGCAGCTGGATGTGTGGGGTACTCTTTTCTCACTTTGCAGACAAAATGACCGATATTCTGAAAAGCTGCATCACTCACTCATGTTTCCAGAGCAACACATGGAGAGGCAGGTCTAGCTGAAGACTATGATCCTCCCCACAGTCTAACACTGTTCAGTCACTTTAAGAAGGACACTGGCAAACTGGAACATGTCCAGAGGAAAGAGTCAAATAAAGAGAGTCCAGCGGGGCGTCATGTGAAGAATGGCTGGATGAACAGTTCAGACCCAGGCTGGAGAAAGGAGGGCTCAAAGGGATTCGAGAGCTGTTTCCATCTTCCAGTTGACAGAAACAAGAAGCCAATTTTCCGCACGGTTCCTTGGGGACAGAACCAAGGCCAATGGGTGAAAGTTACAGGGAAGCAGGTGCAAAGGAGATTTCTGTACAATGTCTTCAAAGAGAACAGGTTGCAGTAACCAGGGAGGAACAGGTCAGAGCAGCTGTAAAAGACACAGACATCTCCAAAAGCTGAGGTATTTTGAGTGACAATGCAAGGTCCTTTCTAAGGTCCTGAGTCCTGATGTCCCAGAAAGCTTTGAGATAAATCAGATGGCATGCTAAAGAAATAAGTTTCACGTTTCCATTTCCTTAGTGTGTGTGTTGGATAGGGGACTGAAATGGCTGTCTACCAGGCAGCCTGAAAATGTAAAGTTCTTCGTAAATGTTAACCACGATTGTAGAGTATTTTGACAAGTTTTGTTTTTCAACAGTTTCTGTGGGCTTAGCAATGGGCCCTCTGTATTAAGGTGAAATGTTCCCCACTTACAGGAACTGTAAGCCTGCTAAATGTGACTCTTTTCAAGTATTTCTTGGCCTCTTGCTAATGCAGATTTCAAAATTCTACTATCGGAGCTGGTAATTATTCATAAGAAAATATATTTCTCACCAATCATAGCTAAAGGGTTATAGAAAAGAATGCATTTATATAATGTAAACCAAAATCCCAGGTGAACTAGGAATAGGATACACTAGGACAGGTGAAAAAGAAAAGAGCTTATCTTGCTGATTGGAGGCACTGCATAAATTACGGCCATACTGAGCTACGGGAATTCATTAAAAATATGTGGTCTTTTTAGTAAAACAGAAGCCAGCCTGAGGCTGAGGACCTTCATTCACTCAGTAGCCTCCAATGAACAGACCTAAGGAGCACCTTGCACAATCGTGGCCTAGCAGGATCTGCTGTGTGCTTGTAACAGAGCCACATCCTCTCGGGAGTCTTGGGTTTCCCCATCAATCAGTAAAGGTGGTGCAGGTCATCTGCTGTTATCTACCAGAAGCCACGATATCCCTGGCAAAGTGCTCACAATCCCAACAGGGCTTGGAATCTGGCAGCACACATGTATTTTCTCAATCAACCGATAATAGTGACACATTTTTTCCCAAAGCCAAATATTTATTGATCACCAGACTCTATCCTGGTTGCTTTTCCAGACAAAAAAAAAAAAAAAGTCTTCTGATTTTGTGTGAGTAAACCGGCTCCCAACTCAAGGAAAAGGAAAAAAAAAATCCCAAAACCTCTTCTACAGGACTGATTTCAAGTGTGAAATATTCCCACCACGGCCATTCTAAAACTACCTCTTGACATCACTGAAAGTGTGGGCAGGAAAGACATGGTCTCGGGTTTCCACCGAATCTAATAGAAATTAAAGCTCACAGTCTAGCAGGAAACAGCAATAAAAAGACAACCGCAGCACACAGAGAAAGAGTGTGCTGTTACGGGCAGTGCTTAGAACCATGTGAGACGAGGCAGGGGAAGTCATCGCAGATGTCTAAAAAGAGGAGCACAGGAGCGGCAAACGCAAAGTCCTCCTACAACTTGAAAAGGCTGGCGGTGATCAGGTCAGAGGCTCTCTGGGGATCCTTCCTTTTACTAAGCTAGGAGTCCACAAACAGCAGCCCCGTGGCTGCCAACTTTGATAATAAGGTTCTACTTAAATGCAGACGTGTTCGTTCATTTATGCATCGCAAAGCCTAAAACATTTGCTTACAGGTCTTTTATAAAATGTGCCACTGCCTTTTCTCTACAACTCTTGCTTCTCCAGTTTCTTCTGCCTGAAAATGCACAACGTCTACCTTTGTCCCTCTGCCTTGGACTCCTCCTCCTCCCCCTCAGTCTTCCCTGCCCGGCTTTCTTCCACAGGGTTTTCCCTGACACCCTGCAGTCGAATCAGCCACTCCGTCTGCAGGCTCCCTTGTGCCCGGTTGGGAGAAGACTCACTACACTCCATTACAGCTGCCTGCTTACATACCTTTCTCTGCAGCGGGACCATGGGCTTCTCAAGGGCAGGGTCCCCGAATCATCCGTCGCTCTATCCTAGCCTCGGACAGTGCCAGGCACAGGGTAGGCAGGGAGCATTCATAAAGGACAGAAGGAAGTAGTTTATGTCTAGCATTTTCCCTTGTCACTTGTGACTTTCAGAGGAGCTCCTCATCTGTAAGAAAGAGCTGTTTACAGCCCTTTAATACAACACCTCCGGTCAGTGCATTGCTTCCCATTCCCCCCTCCGTGCCAAACACAGTCTGACCAGGGCAGCAGAGCCTTCCATTAACTGCAGGGTCTCCAAAGCGCTGAGTCGTCTCATATTTCAACCGAAATCAAGTGACCTTGAGATCGGCAGCTCTTATCCTTCACGCAGCCACAAAGCTGAATGAAAAGAGAAGATACGCTTCTAAGAGTGTCCTCCTTGCCAAAGCAGTCTGAGCTGCAAAGGCAGAAGCAAGGCAGGAGAACCGAGCTGAAATATAAAATGCCAACAGAGTTGGAATTCTTGTAGTGAGCCAGTTTTATTCTTCATAACACGAGCCCCCTTCCTCCCAGATTCTTGCCTGTAATATGCTCGTGAAAATTTAAAATAACTCAAACACCACTTACTGACTTCCGACATGCAGTAGGTGCTGGGTACAAAGATGAGTAAGAGATGCAATTCTTGCCTCGAAGGCACCCACGGCCTCGTCAGGGAGACACACACACAACTGATCAGTACAGCAATGAACGTGAAAAGGGCTGTCAGAGAGGAGCAAACCAATTGCCACGGAATCGCGGAGCAGGGATGCTAATTTTACCTGGGATGGCAGCTTTGCAGGCGAGAGAAGCAGGTAAGAAAGGCTTTAAAGACGAAGTGCCATTTTAGACTCACCCTGAAAGGGGCCGGGGGATTTGGATTCGGAGAGGGGCATCAGCAGGAGCAATGGCACAGAAGGACACATGTTCCGGGAATGGGCAGGAGGTTGGGTGTTTTCTGGGGGGATGTTGAGACATAAAAGACATGTGAGGGGGCTGGAGGGGACAAAGGAAAATAAATGGGGTTGGAGTACTTCCGGGTCCTTAAGCTACGTGCAGCAAACATAAATAAATGATAAATAAACAAGCTTTACCTTTTAAACCAAATAGCTATGAACTTTTTAAAATTATAATCCTTGACTGTAAGTAATTTTAAATCTAGAGCCTCTCATCTGCATATTTATTATGTGTTCCATGTATGCGCTACTCTGCGCATCATGAGAACATTATGAATCAGTGTAGAAAGTTTTAAAGGCGATCAACAACAGACACAATTAAAAGTTACAGCAGTTTCCTTTCCGATGCCAAAGGCTTGTCTCGTCCTCCGCACTTCAGAGTCTACTGCGCTGAGGCGCAGAGCGACCCCAGAGAACTCAGAGTCGGGGGATGAAATGATGAAGATGTTTCAGAAAGAGGAACCGGAGAGTAAGAGAGAGGCCTGCATGAGAAAAGGCACTGTCGTGGTCATGGGAGCCACAGGGAACAGCAGGGCAGGCAGTGGCGAAGAGAATGGAGGCCAGGACAGTCACTCGGGATTCACCTTGCTGTTAATAAATGTTTCAGGCACTTAAAGGATGGCAGAGGGTGTGGCTTCCTTTCAGTTGCAGGAAGATGCAAAGCTCTCCGTCCCCGCCTCCAAGCTCATCACCGGGCTCCTAAGGGAGCTGTGTTTTAGTGTAGAATATCTTCAAAAGTGAAAGGTGAAGGACACACTCCCAGGCATGCCCAAGCCTCGTAAGGGTCCCTAACTGGTCAAGCAGGTGCAAGACTTTGGTCTTTTTCATACAATCATCCAGGTTAGACCTGAAAGGAACGAGACTTTCGAGCAGCTCAAGATTGATTTTGAGATTCTGAAAGATGCAGACCACAAGATAAGGCAAACACAAAGAGAATCCTAGGATCACAAGATTTTTTTTTTTTTTTTTTTTT
>NW_022900924.1:46645622-46655565 GCF_012274545.1 Fukomys damarensis | reverse complement strand
TTTTTTTTTTTTTTTTTTTTTTTTGAGCTGGAATGGCCATTCAGGAAGATCTAATTCAAAGTTCACTTTCCTAATGAACAAGCCAAACACCAGAAACAGAAACAGCCTTGGCGGCATGGCTCTTCATTTCCTGGAGTCAAGCCTTTTTCTACGTACCAGGATCTTTCAGTTTTGGGCCCCTTCAAAGTGAAATCTATTTTTCATACCTCCCCACGGTACCTTGGCTTTGTCCCAAACCAGCCTCGTGTTATCCAGAAGGCGATTTCACCTTTTCACACAGCAATTCTTTGCTTCTAGTGAAACTGCTTAAGTGACTAGGAGATACTTCCGGAGTCTGTCCTAAGAAATTAGGGACGCACGTTATGTGTGCAAGGTGACTAAGAAGCAGGTATGCTTCGATGGCAAATATGACTGTCAGACAGAATTAACATGAATAGAAAGGCCCATGGTTAATGGAAGTGGCAGAGGTAGCAAATGCCAAGCACTTGTCATATTCCAGGCGCTGTGTGGGGATTATCTCCCTTCATTCTCACGGTAATAATTGCAAGCTAAACACTACCATTGGGCTCCTTCAAACACAAAGATTAGGAAAGTAGAGTTTACAGAAGTCAAGACACTGGTGTTAAATCACAGAGTCAATAAATGTCCAAGCGTTGAAGCCAGATCCCTTTGCTTTGTACACTGCCCAATGCTAACTACCAACTGTCTTTTGAGAAGTCTAACACCACGATAATGCATCTCTCTTCTTCCTTGCCTGGGATCAGTTTACCAAAAGGTGTAAAAATCTAGCAAGCACTAGAATTGGAAGCAAGTGTTTTGGCCTCCTGGTACAAAAGGGAGAGAGAGATGGGGGAAGTGTAAACACTTCTACGCCTGCTGGAAGGCTTCCATAAGAAGAGCATTTTCATTCAGCACAGAAAAACCTTCCGTTTCTCTGAAGCCCCTTTCCACACAGATATTTTGGCACCAAAAATAAATGAGCAGGACATATTATTTGGGACCAAAAAGCATAAGAGTTCCCTGATATCAGAGCTACTATCCTGAAACTGTCCTGTATTTCAGAGATCTGTTCTTCCAGGTGCCGAGACTGGTGAAATCCCTCATGTGCCACAAATCCAGATTACCTGCAGGCTAAACGCTATTGTTAGAAAATGTGATTTTTAGCTATCACCTATTTCTATACCACCCACCAAGAAAAATTTGCAGAGTGAACCAGAGTGAGACCAAATGATAATATTCCCTCCTTCTCCTACAGAAAATGGTTTAGCCAGTCTAGCACTCCTTGAGTCCATGACCAATTGGCCTCTCCTGGCAAATATGGGGAAGGTGGTTGTGTCCCGTGGGATACAAGAATCGTGAGCTTTCAGACATCCGAAAGTAGTCAGATCCCAATAGTTTGCTCCCCTCCAGTGCCACCGCCTTTGTCAAAGCCATCCATAACTTCTGGCTAAGCTCTGCCAATGGCCTCCTCCCCTAACCCTCTTACCACTCTTCCTTTCCAAAGCACCCTGCAATTGCGGTAGTATTTCCCAGTGTAAATTGGCTTATGCCACGCTCCTGCTGAAGTCCTTTAATAGCTTCCCATCTACAATAAAAAATCGAACCCTTGGCACACCTGGAGAGCTCTCCACCATCTGGTTCCTGCCTCCTATCTCATCATCACCTCAATTTAATCTGTCCCTGGCTCACTAAAGCTCTAGGCACACGTGCCTTCTCCTGGATCCAACCAAGGATCTCGCCATGCGCATTTCTCTTCACCTGGGTTGATTTTTTTTTCTATAATACGTTCCAATCACAGCTTATGCGTCGCTTCATAGAAGTCTTACCTAAATCACGTACGTATTCTCTGTTAGCACACTGTTTTTTCCCTCCATAGCACATGTTCCACTTTATAACCAGGTATCTATCTATTTTCATTTATTGCTCAGTGTCCCTTTCCTCCTCTAGAAGACTGTAGCATCCAGGAAAAATGAGGCCATGTTACTTTGGTCCATCAGAATACACCTGTTAGCACAGTGCTTATCAACACAAATACATCTTTGCTTAATGAACTCCTTTCTTTTCTCTGGGCTTCGGGCTTCACCTCTAAAATGATGGTGTTGGAATAGTTCAGCGGCCACACACATCTTGAGTCCCAGAAACCCAAGAGATCAAAAGGTAGGAGTAGATACACACGTTATTATCGTTAAATGAGGATTGAAAATCAAGAAAGTATTTCTGAATTGATTACGTCTTTCACCACTGTAAATCTATAGATTTTTAGATTTTTCAATTTAAGTATAGTCTACACACTGTACTAGTGCAATTACTTCATTTCTTGACATTGCATCACATGAAAAAGAACTGGAAATATTTATCACATGAAGATAAGACACTGGGCCGTAATTGTGGATTATGTGCTACAACCCAAACACACTTTGGAAAGCTCTCAGAGACAAGTAAAATACAAGTACAAGGAGCTGCCACTGTAACTGATAATAAGAGGCCATGCCAGGGATGCCAAGATCCCAGGAATGAAGAAATGAGCCAGTTTTAGCCAAAATAGCCAAGATGACACTCTCGAGGGGACCTACTCTGATTAAAGGTATCCATCTGCCAAAAACCTACTTCTCTCACAAAGTAAGCATAATTCAGCATCCCATGCAGTGACAATTGATCTTCCTGCAGCTAATGAATCTTCCAAACCTTGAGAAGGGAGCCAGCCAGGTTTGAGTAGTCATAGCCTATTTCCCATTTATATGCGACTTACAGGCTTTTGTTGATGAATAACTTTAAAGGACCTTTAGGAGAGCAATTAAAATTGAAGAATATGTTGAATTTTATCTATAGGTAACAGGATCAAAAATAAAGACAGTGTTTTTATTTGATGTTTCAAAACCTTGTACTTTATTCTGTAAAAAGAGTTTAACTTTAGAATGTTTCTTTTTTTCAAATGACATGAGGTTCCTTGTAAATATCCACACATAACCATTCTGAATGCAGATCATCCTTATTGTCATAAGGGAAATATCAAAACAAATGGGATGTTCATGAATTTTTTCTTTTAATTATGATACTGAGGCTCGAAAAACGTTGTGATATGCTGCATAACAATTTTGATCAATGATTTTGATTTATGGTTTGGTGACAATTATATTAATTACAATTTGCAGATTTATTATAATGTTACCTATACATTAACTATTTTTTCTTTAATTTCTCTGCTTAGCATGAAATATGCAGAAAGTTTGGAGATAACAATAACTCTCAATAATGTTTCTCATGGGTGTGGGGCTATGAAATGAGAAAATATTTACTCACTCAAAGTTTGCAACAGCTCCAGGAGGTTACTATGCTTACCTTTCTTTCATTTTAACAGTAATAAGGGACACAATGAAGTAAAGCAATTGCCCAAAGTCTCACATTTCCTAAGTGGAAGGGCTCAGGAGATTTGAGCCCAGGCACTCTGGCCACCCAACACACAGAGCAGATTACCATACTCACTGGTTCTAATATATCCATGCTTTCACCAACCAAATTAACAAATACTGGCATTTTTTATAAATGCTTTAAACCATTTTGCAGAATCAAAACACTATACTTATCTTCTCAGTGTCCTAACTAGAACCAATTATAGTTCTGATGTGGGGATGTAAGCTTCCTGTTCAAAGTTTTGTTTCTTTACTCCCTCTATGTATTTCCACAAAAATTACAGAGTATACATTTCTGTATTGACCATTTTTACATAAAAAGTATTGTGTTGTGATTATTAAATCACTATTATGCTGTGATTTATCTCATTTAACAAAATAGTATATAATTGGATTTTGAATTTTCAACTAATCTCAAAGTCTCTTAATAAATTATTTTACACATTTTACATTTATTGTAATTTGTGATTTAGTTGTTTCTTTTTCATCATTTTAGCTTATATTTTCTATTTATTATGCACTTCTTTACCTTATCCTTATGTTCTTTAGGTTGTATAGACTTAGTTTCCCTTATTTTCTTCTAATGCTTTCCTTATCTTTGTTTTTGAAATCTTTATTTTGAAAGCATTAGTACAGTGGTTACTCTGACTTACTTAACATAAATTTGTAAGTTAGACAAGTACATCAGTTCCTTCATTAAGTTCCTACCAAATAATGCAAACACCATAAAAATTATAAAATCTACTGCTTCCTCTTACTATCCAGTATTTTGGTTCTAGATTTTTTCAACCAATGAATGATTTATCATAAGATCTTCATCAGTTACTACAATTGTTTTATTAGCATGCTTACCACCTTTTTCATTCACAATTGTGTCTTTCAAATCTCTCTGCCCTCCTCTCAGATGCCAATTCTACCTTGTGAATCAATAGGAATGGTCTGTACATGGTGAAAATATCTTAGTTTGCTATTATAGTGCTCTCTCTCTCTCTCTCTCTCTCTCTCTCTCTCTCTCCTTAATTATGGATATGAACCATCAGAATGATACTTACTGCCTCTCAGAATTCTGAACATACCATCTCACAGTCTTCTAACAACTATTATCACCGATGACAAGTCTGCAGTGAATGTGTCTCCTTTCATTTGTCATTTGTCTGTCTTTTTTCTCTAGCTGCTTTTAAGATTTTTGGTTTTTATCTTGGTGTGATTTTACTACACTATTTTTAGGTGTGGATTCTATAAGAAGCTACACGATAGGAAAATGTTACATGAATTTTTTTTTAATTTTGCAAGTTCTGTGTGTTAATAATGTCTTTGGTTATTGATGGCCTCACATGGTCTCTCTTCTCCTTTTCCAGACGTGCAAGGTGGAGCTTCTCTGTCTATATACACTTTGTCTTTTAAAATCAGTGTGTTCTATCTGTACATTAATCTCTCAGAGAAATACTTGGTTATTTATCTGCTTTCATTTCCAATTCAATCATTTCCTATAGCGTATAACCTATTTTATTAAGACATGCATAGATCTTTTTCTTCTAATATTATAATTATTGAATAATTATGCTTGTTTTTATAATCTATTTTTTCAGTACTGTCCCATTCCTACCTTGTGATATTTGTTCCTTCTAGCTAAAATCGCTTAAAACAAACCTATTATAAATTTATTTCAGATTTACCTAGTATCTAGGACTGAAGGGTATCAGTTCCCTAATTTGTTGTTTTATCTTTACTTTGATGGTGTACATCCTTGTACCTTTCCATTATTGGACCATAGAGTATTTTCTTCAGAAGGATCTGTTTTGTTCGGCTCTGGACCATGCATCCCAGGTGGCACTGGCTTCGTATAATACCTCACTGCAGTGAACTTTTTAATGTCACCTCTCCGACTCAAATGTCACCTCAATAAAAAGAGTGTAATACTGAGCCTCATTCAGGAAGTGGTCTCGTTGGGGTTTCTCATTCCTCCTAGGTGACCCCTTTCCACACACTGCCCCAGATGGGCGACAAGCTCCTTTCTGCTTTTCCTGGCAAGTGGAAACTTTTTCCACAGCACTGTTTTTAAGAAGGAGCAGCACCCCAGATGCAGTCACTGCCTGACTAACAGAGTCCTGGGCTCCTGTTCCCCAAGAAGGGCGAAGCCCATCACCCAAATGTCAATGCCTACGTCTGGATCTGGCAATTCCCCTTGAAGCACAGGAAACCACTTTCTGTTCATTTCTATGAAAACAAATATTCTCTTCGTTTCTGACACCTGGAGATTTCTCATTCAGTGTTGAGCTCAACTGTGTGTTTCATTTGTTGTTGTTATTCTATACCCGCTGGTAGACCCACCTATTCTAAAAAGAGCGGCAGCGTTCTTTCCTCTTGGCTGATTATACTAGTCAAACACTTATCACTTTAGCTTCAATATGGCTCATGCCCCCGACGTCAGCCAATGGTACGTACAGATTAACATTAAAATTGTGCAATATTAAGAACTACCACCATAGTTAGAACTGTGCAAACACGACGTAAACCAACAAACCCCTTTGAATGGCTGAGTCCCTAACATGTACATGCGATCCTCACTACATATCAGACATTCAGAGTAGAAACACCCAGGTCTAGATGCTATGCAAGGAGCTCGGGGGGAGTACAGACTTCCTTAGTGGTATATTCTGACGTTGTAAATCTTAAAGGAAAAATATTTGAAATAATGTATTCCATTTTTAAGGACACTGAAAATGTTAAGCATATATTTTCCAAATGGACTGCAAAACACCAAGTGGGAAAGCTTTTCTTATTCCCCCTCCTTGTATCGTAAGTAAGGGAATGGCTGCTCAGTGCAGGCAAGATGACTTTTCTGACATGTACTATAAAATTGGACTGGGCACTTTTTCCTTAACTATTAAAACAGTTCTTCAATGCTCACCCATGTTTATAGTGGCATAGTTTGTAATAGCTAAAACTTGGAAACAGCCCAATTGCCCATCAATTGGAGACAGGATAAAGAAGATGTGGTTTTTCTATAAAATGGAATACTACTCAGCCACAAAGAATGAGAAATCACAGTCATTCATAGGAAAATGGATGCATATTGAGGCCACACAATTAAGTGACATAATTAAGACACGCATGTGTAAATACTGAATAGTTTCTCTGGTGTGAAACTATAATCGTAAATAAGAACCTAATGGTATAACTGACAATGTGAAATAGGGAGAAAAGGGCTAAAGGTGTAGAGGAAGTGGGAAGGGTAGGAGAGAGGAAATAAGGGAAAAGGAAAAATATGAGAAAATGAAAAAATGGAAATAAAGTTTTTGTAAATAGGGAAGGGAGGAGGTGAAGGGAGGGCAGGGGTATGGGGGAAAAATAAGAACCAAGATAAGTTATGCAAAGGTTCAAGATCCCAATGGTGAATGTAACAGTACTGTATACCTAAAATGTACCAATAAACTCAATGAGAAAGAAAAACACACACACACACACACACACACACAGTTCTTAAAAAAAAAAAAAACAGTTCTTCAAAGAATGCAAAGATAAGACTATAACTTCCTGTGCAGTCCTAAGTAGCTAAAGCCTACATTATTGATAAGCGTAATCTTAATAAGTTTAAACTGAAGACTTCTGAGAGCAACAGAGCAGGAATTCATTTTCTTCATTTTAGGAAACAGATTGAAAGGATATTCTTTCTCTCTGGGTGGGGATGCAGCTCAGTGGTAGAATGCTTGCTTAATATGTGTGAGGCCCTGTTTGGACCCCTCAATTCAGTGAAAAAAAGCAGAATAAAACAAACTCTCTGGAACAAGTGTATATTCTGATTTAAGAAAAGAATATGTATTGGCTCTGTCATATTTTATTTGTAATCTCATCTCACCTCTAACTCTGTAAAAGCAGAAGGAGCTCCTATATGACTTCAGTAATTTGTGCCTACCTTTCCCCTAAGCCTATGTAATGAATATATGAATGTATAATTACTTAAAAATGCAGAATAAAGGCCAGGGATGTAGCTCAGTGGCACGGCACCTGCCTGGCAAGCACAAGGTCCCAAATTCAAGTCCTGGTACCATATATGTGTGTGTGTGTGTGTGTGTGTGTGTGTGTGTGTAAGGAAAACCTAGAAAAATATCAGATTTGCCCAATTAGGGAGCAGGATATACATATATAATAAATCTCTGAGTTTTTCTTTCAATTTTGCTGTGAACCTAAAATTACTCTAAGATATAAAGTCTATTTAAAAAGTCCTCTGATATCTGCAGTAATAAAAAGAAGTAATAGAAAAATGTGAGGACACTAAAAAAATTTCAAGGTCTTTCAGAAATCTTCAACAAAGCAATGAAAATCAGAAAGCATCTACTTCCTAGTATGCCATGCGAATTTCTCACACATGCATTCACACAAATAAGTGAGGATATTTTCTAAAGTCCGACATACCTAAGGATCCTGTCTTAATTATTCTGCTCAACAATACTGAGAGTCTTGGCACTTTGGAGTCAATAATACTCTCAGAAGTTAGAAGAGGAAATGCTGCTCTAAGAGTCAGGAGGCTTATTTTCTAGACCCAGCTTTGGAGGTTTACTTCATGACCTAGTTACTCCTGTAGGGTTAAAGGAATTGCATCATCAAGAACTCTCTTAGATCTTTTACTCTGTGGCTTCAGAACAACACTGGTATTCACAACAGGGCCTTGACTTTTGATTTTATGCTGCTTTAGTGATTTGATACCATAAAATACTCAGAATGGAACAGATTCAATGGTGCATAACAGAAACTCTTTTACAGCTCCGTGCTTCAGTGGGGAGGGGAGGGATAACCAGAAATTAATAACAAGATCTACATGAAAGGCTGTGCCAGCAATCTCTAAGAACACTGAATCAGTTCTAACTTTAGGCACTAATAATTAATATCCTCTAGTAATTAAGAGGGTGATGCGTTGTCTCAGCTCCAGGTGCCCAAGATTCCCTTCCTTGTCTCATTATTAAGAATTACACTGGCTGCCCTGCAGATGAAGCTGCAGGCAAAGCATATTTCATGTTTGTTTAATGGGCTGGCATCTTCTTGGAATTCATAGTTCTGGAACATAATATGGATGATGAGATAATTTATGGGTGATTTTAACATCTTCCTTCATATCAGGAAAACTTGTGGGCTATGGTAAAGCTTGAAACCTCATCATCTCTCATTTATTTAAGTGAAAATATACCAAACCATATTCTAGACTCTGGCAAGGAAAATGTGCATGTGGCTATTAGAGTATAAATTCACAAGAAAAAAATAAATGGTACAGATTCAAAAAAGAAGGAAAGAACTAAAAATTGTGTTGTTTCAAAAATACTGTCCACATCCCAAAGTCTACATGTGGTCACAGCTCTGAGAAACCCGTGCCTGGTTATCCAACAAGGAGAAGAATAGAATGTCTCAGGCTTTTGGGCACCATGGCTGGTGGTAGTTGTTTCATGTCACCAAAGCACTTTGTCCTCCTCCCGTATACTGGCAAAGGAGAGGATGCTGCATTGTACACTGAAGTCAGCACCTACCAAGAGCAACGTGGCGCAAGCCACCTAGGTAATTTCAACTTTTCTGGTGATCACCTTTAGCAAAGGAGAATGTGTAGGTGAAATCGTTTTAACATATTTAGGTTGACACACTATTCCCCACATATGTAGTCAGGATAAAAATAACTGGGGTATTTTACATTCATTTTCTTTATGTTGTAAAAATCCATTATGCATTTTATAATAGACATATATCTCCTTTCAAACTACTTTCAAGTGCTCAAAATCCAGGCGTGAACTAGGCATGGTGGTGCCTGCCTGCAATCCCAGCACTCTGGGAGACTGTGGCAGGATCACAAGTTTTGGCTAAGCCTGGGCATCCTGGCAGTTTATGAAGACCTTGTCTCAAAATCAAAATCAAAATTACTAGGGATATAGCTCAGGGAAAAGGTCCGATGTTCATTCCCTTGACCGTACCTCAAGTGCGCGCACACACACACACACACACACACACACACACACAGAGCTAGTGGCTATCATGCTATAAAGCACAGCCCTAGGTGGTTAAATATCTTGACAGTCATATTGCTCCAAATAGTACCTAACCGCTTGACTGCAAAGTAATTATTTCAGTGACTTATAATGTTAATACCAAGAAAAAGGTACAGGTAACCAGAGACCACATATATTCTGAAAAATACATACAAAAGAAGGTGCAAGACAATAATCACATAGTAAACGATGCCTGCCTACCTGCTGTCATTGTGTTTATCTTGACATTGACCTTTCCTTCTATCAACATCCTGTCCTTGGTACTGTGCCATTGTATACAACTGTGAATAAGACAGTTCTGGACAGGTGTCCTCAAGAAATTGATGGAAGAGGCAGAACCTTCATAAATAATTCTACAATTAATTACTTCTAAATATGAAAAGTATTCCAAAAAACTTCTGGCTGCTACGGAGAATGAATCTCTTCTAGTGTTTTGAGACCAAAAATTGGCTGCCCTTACGATATAACACTGAAGATGAATCTGAAAAAAAAAAAAAAAAAAAA
>NW_022900924.1:46643232-46645551 GCF_012274545.1 Fukomys damarensis | reverse complement strand
AAAACTGAAAAAAAAAAAAAAAAAAAAAAAAAAAAAACAAGGAGGAATGACTTAGAGGAAACACGAGAAATGGAAAATAATGACATTCCATCCAAGAGTAGAAATAAGAGGAAACGTTCAAAGGCAGAAAAGGACCAGAAAGGATGACTTTGAACAATTCCAAGTTTGACTGGAACTTAAAGGTGAAGAGTTGAGAAAGTGGCCCAAGATGGATTCAGATTATTCAGACTCTTATAGTCCATGGCACGTGAAGGTATGTGAATGAAAATTCCACTTGGGTGGGAAAAGAAGAAGACAGTCGACACACACAGATAAGGTACTCTGGGATAATACTCTTTATATCACTTGCCTGTCAACCAAACAGACACAGTGTTGCATCTACAATAAGGTCCGGTCACCCCACTTCCCGAATTGTCCCCAACTATGCCAATGGTATAGAATTTCAAATACATTGCTATAAAAACCTGAATATCACTGCAAACATCAACATTTTATCTAGTTTTTGCCCCAAACTAGCAGCCCTTCTTTTCTTACCAATTATTAATGTGGTTGTCTTCTCCATTTCCTGTAGCAATACTAAGAGACAAGAGACATTACTATAAGAGAAAAGTACAGCTAATGTCACTCAAACAAATAGCTAGTTTACCCAAGCACTAGCAACTTTTTCCTCCTTTGTTGTGACTAATCTAGAATGGTCAGCTAAAAGAGGTTGGTTCAAAATAAATCATAATTATATAGCACTTAAAATCCAAATAATGAATTGGATTATTCCAAAATATTCACGTATTAAATTTGGATCATAAGACTAACCTGTAGAAGAAATGCCTACATTTCCTATTTTATTTTTTGAAGAGTAATGAAAAGTCACCGGAAAACTTTAAGCACAGAAATGACATCCTCTCACCTATTTTTAAAAGCTCGATGGAGAATTCTAGAACAATAAGAACGTGGGCAGATCGACATATCAGAAAGCAAGAGCACTTTCAGCAGTAGACCACTTGAGATGCAACAGTGGCAGATTAAGGAGTGTTTCTGGGGACAGAAACTAGTTTAAGATGTAGAATTGCCTTAACTTACCTCATACGTGGGCAGAGGGGAAAATGTGTAGGAGGGTAACAAAACAGAAGGTTCAAGTATGTAAACACAGAGGAGCCCGAATTCCCTTCGTAGAGTAGACCCTTAACCCGGCTTCGATTCTATTTCCTCACAAATGACATAGACCCACGCCTTTCACTCTCCAGTATCCTATGAAAGCAAACCTTGAGTTTATACTTCCCTGAGTAATGAAGATCCCTCTGCCACAAGCTGTGCTCACCACTGAATGTGGCTTGCCTTGGAGAGATTTCAGAGAGCCACAGGGGTGGTACACGTGCTGGACGGTGTATGCTGTGTGCGCTTTCTGCGCTGTTCATGTGCTTCCCTGACAGGGAAGCGAGGGGTGAAAGTGCAATCTTAAAACAAGATCCACTCGTTACTCTCACCAGTCTTTAAACCTCGATGATTCTTCATGTTCGCACTTCCTCTCGTATATGTCAAGCAATACTGCAAGGTAGCTTATTTAAACAAGATAGATGCTAGTGGCATTACCGGAGAACAGGAATATTTGAAGAGGAACAGATGTGAGTATAAATCTACAAATAGTTTGGGATCTCTCCAGCTTGGGGCACCAAGAGGAAGCTGCAAATACAGGTTTAGAGCTTAGAAGAGAGGTCTTGACTGATGATATAAAGGCAAAAAATAGCTGATGGTAAAAGAGTGAAGCCAGGAAATTATATAGTGATCCAGTACCGAGCCAGGGAAGCCTGAAGATGGCACAGAGGAGGTAAAGCAGGTCAAGGAAACTGAGGAAAAAGTCGGAAAGAGTAACAAAGGTTTCAAAAAGAGGGGCTGACCAGCAGTGTCTGAGAACCGCCAAGAGGTCACAGAATGAACACTGGAAAGCATCCACTATAGTTAGTAAACTGAAAGTCAAGAACAGTTTTGTTGATGTTGACTGTCAGCGCCAGATTAGAAAGAGATAAATTATGGGTGGGAGGTGAAGAAAAGCTAACAGGAAATATGGAAGATTTATTAAAAGATCAGATAGCAGCAAAAGATTATAGGAAGGTGGTTTGATGTTTTTAAGGATTAAGGCATACTGAATTGAAGAGAGCAAGAACCCAGCAGGGAATAAGGCAGCGTAGCTTCCTTATGAAGGTGGAGGGGATAAGATTTAGGATGCAAGAGAGTGGTATCTGGAAGAAGAAAACAACATCTTCATTAAAGCGGAAGGAAAGAAGGCTAGAACAGATGTCAGTTCGCTTATTCAGATTCAAATGC
>NW_022900924.1:46619777-46643162 GCF_012274545.1 Fukomys damarensis | reverse complement strand
CCCCAAAAAAAAAAAAAAAAAAAAAAAAAAAGAAAAACAAATCTCTCAGACTACACCGACCGTCTGTTGAGAATGGCTTTCTTCGCGACCCACCACAAATTTCCCTCTGCCGTGCGCAGGAGAAGTGCCGTTCACGGATGACCCTACAAGTGGGTCCTCTGAGAACTGGGGACAGCACTAATGCAGAGAGTCTAGGAGTCGGTTATTCCCATGTGCCTAAGGCCGACAAAAAGGTGAAAGGGCGAGTCCTGAGTGTCATTACAACTTGACTGACTTTATGAATCTGTTGTTCTCCTTTTAGGTGAAAGCTTCTCTGCTTAGAATGCCCTCACCTATACAGAGCAACAGCAGGTAGATGATAGGTGCTGGGTAGGTAGATACATACATACGTGCACAGGTACATAGACAGGTAAATTCAGACATGAAGCACGTGTAAAGACACAGTTAGGAAATGGCTCATCACCTCTAAATGAATCTCACTGAGGCTACAGCAGGGAGTGCCCGCCATGTCCTGAGTGCGTACGGAGGCCGCATGTGGAGCATCAAGTACCTCATTGCTATCCAGCTCCTTCTGTTGGTATTTATTTGTAAATTATATATTTTAATCACCTGCAGATATTTTTAAATTTAAATAAGAGTTCAACCTATATATGTATGCATGTTTATATATATATATACATATATATATATATATTACACATATACTATTTTTCATGAAACTCATTTTTAAGTTAGGTATTATTTAAAACCACCCCTAATATTTATAGGACCTAGGTCAAGTGAAGGCCCACATACCCTATATCTAGTTTTTACATTGATAAATCAAAGTAACTGTTAAATATGTTTGGTTTTGCTTCTCAAAAATTCCCCTGAGCTCCAGCCCAACAACAGCATCAGAAGGCTCAAGTAGACTCTGTGGCAATAATGTTTATGGATCCAAGAAACAGCAACACTTCCTGTAAGGCTATTGATCTGGTGGGCCTAAGGGTGAACCTCTTCCCGTGGGAGTTGCCCTTAGATAACAAAGAAGCAGCCCACATCTCACTGAAGGGGCCTACTTGGCCGGAGACCTTTGGGGTTCCAGATGCCAGCCACATGGTATGGAATGGGAAAGCGAAGACACGTGTCCCCCTGTAGTCTTTCGCATGCTGTGCTCCATGGAGGTGTTGCCAGGAGGAGGGCCGGAGTAGACTCCAACACAGGCCCTGTCTAAGAATCAAAGGAGTCATTAGTATTCTTAGGTAACTACATTAACGTGAAGGTGACCAGGGTTCAGGAGCATTGAGTAACTGCCCCCTTGCCTAAGTACTAGAACATGGTAAGGTTTCAATATGGGTGTGTGGCGGTGGGGATAAGTGAAAAATAAACAACACAACCTATTTAGTGACATGGTCTTGATACAATGAGACTTCTCTTAGTCTCTGCAGAGCTGATGTCACAGTTCCAGGCTAATGAAGTATATGGAGCTATGTGATGGATTTTTTTTCATGGGTTTTTAATGCTCTTCTTGATAGCTCATTAACTCATGACTCACACATTTATATGTGTGGTAGTGGCTTAGTGTACACATACAGACACACACTATGCTGGTTGCTGTGTATCTTGGGAATATATTTAAATATGGTTTACAGAAGTTGATGTTTAAGTCTCATTTCATTGTTTAATTTTCCCTACAGAAATTTCACATGTCATAAATCCTGCCTAATTTATGACCTGGATGCAAAACAGCATTCAACTATCATCAAACGTTACTTTTGTCACTTGCTTACATTTATTGTAAATAAAAACTTCTACCCGTCAGCAGGGATCCAAAAGAATAAAAATTACTCTGAAAGTTAAAGGAAGGCTCCAATGTAATCATTAGTGAAATTATTTCTATCATTTTCATTTCTTTCTGTCATTTCATCTGTAGACATGGCAATGTATGGACAAAAGCAGAGAAACATCTACAGGACACAAATTGGAGATGACTAATTGAATAGGCGCAGAAATAAATCTCTAACTTGCTCAATAAAGAGGAAACTTGGAGATACAACTTGGTCTAATAGAAGAACACTGACACTGTAATCAAAAGTCAGAGGGTTCAAAAAGAAAATTTACTGAACATGATATTCCCAACTCATGACTGGTGCCTTTACGCATTTTAATATGAAAAGTTTCAAACCTTAGATATGATCGATACTAACCTGCCTGCTATTCCTTTGGCCCTACTGTTAATATTCAAGTGAATAAGAATAGAAATCAAATATGAATATGAAAATGGGGAATTGCTGGCCGGGTAGGCAATGTGTTGGAGAGAGAGGCCTGGGAAATATTCGTGGTGTTATTCTCTAGATTTGGCATCACTGCATGGCAAATCCTCAAACTATAATCAGATCCAGTTATTACCAGTGAATCATTCCCTGCCCTGGCATGCCTGCCTATGGGGATGTCTTACAGAGGAGCTGGCTAATATTGTATAATAATCTCTCAGAGGAAAAGCGTGAATGATGCTTCATAGTTGACCCTTGAGTGAGTTCACAAGTACATATGACAAGGGTAAGACTGGTTTGGAGCCACTCAGAAGTTCAGCACTTTAAATTTCAAATGAACAGACTGTGTATCTAACCAAGATGCCTCTTGTATTTTTAAATTAAGAAAAGGAAAATGACTGATTAATAAACTAATGCATAAAGTCTGCTTAAATTATTTTGTAATTTTTTTACTGCAAGTATGTTCTCCTAAAAACTGTTTTTCATGAAGTTTATTGGTATATTTTTTATATACAATATGATGACTTTCATCATTGGGCGTTTGTGATTTACGTGATATATCTTGGTTCTTATTTTTTTCTCCATTGTCTTGCCCTCCCTTCAACCCCTCCACCCTTCCCTTATTTACAAAGGCTTTGTTTCTATTTTTCCCCTAATCTCATATTTATTCATTTCCCTTCTTTCCTTTCCTCTGCTGCTCCCACTTCCCCTTCCCCTTTGAGAATTTATTTTATATCTTCATCCTTTCAATAAATCTGGACAGCTATTTTAATAGAGTAAGAAAGCAAAAATTGTGACTTAAAGTTAGGTTATAGCTATTCTTAATTATCTCATGTAATTAAAAGTATATAAAATGTGAAAATGTGTTTATAGAAACAAGCAAAGACAATCAAAATAAGTGAAATGGAACCTAAACCACAGAAAAGTAGTAGATGCATTGGAAAGCATAGGAATTTTCATTATTTTTTTAATACATGAGGTTACAGAGATTAAGATATATTATTTTTATTTTATTTTGTTTTATGTCCATGGAAATATAAAGATGTGTCAGATGTTTTGCTAGACATTGTATAGGTTAGAACTAGAAAGAAGAAGTGTATCATGACATAAAAGACCACAGTGTATTGAGGTAGACATATGATCTATACGTATATTGTTTTAATGCAGTGATAAAGATGGAGATAAAACAAAGAAAGTAAAACTTAAAAATTAAAAAAGAATCCTGTTTGCTTTAAAATTAAAGCTAGCATAAATTTCTATTTTAAGTTAGTATTTCAGCAACTTGTTATATGTTACAAGACTGAGGCATGTTATAAACAACCATTGAAGTTTAAAAATGTGTCTTAAAGACATTATTTTTAAAAATAAAATATATACAAAAGAAAAAGTCAGTAAAACAAAGCTTTCGCTTATAGTTTAAGAAATATGAAGCAGAACAGTAATTTTGTCACTAGTTTCCTGATACGGATGCCTGTGACATGAAATTATTAGTCACCCAAAGAAACCAAAAGTGGCCAAGAAAAAAAAAGGATAATCTTATAATGAAACAAATTAATGAATGACAACGATAAGAAGCCTAAAATTAAGTCTATGTTCTGCTTACATCTGGACAGAGAATATCCTCCAGGGAAAAAACGGGAACTACTTGCATAAACTTGAATTCTATCTTTTCAGCAAGAGCATTCTGGGTTTTTCTTCATTCTATCCTAGTTTCTTAAAAAGGAAACTAGGCAGTTCTAGTCTTTAGTATTTAACCGATGTAGTAAAAATAAAAGAAACAAAAACCCCAAACTTGGTCAGTTCCTCTTTATTTTAGTTGTACTTAAAATACGTTTCAGATCTTTATATGATACACATAAACATTTTCTTATGAGTTACTAAATGGAAAATATGCTTTTCAAGATGCATAATTTATATGGGAGGTTATGAACCACAGATGTAGGGTACAAGCTTTAGGCTAGGTGATGGCATAAAAATCAGACCAAGGAACAAATGGGGAAATTAATATTATATCAGATTAAGCTCATCATCCATAATATCTGGACAGTAAAAAGAACCTCCTTTACTTAAATAGCACACTCTTAAGTTTCTCATTTCAATTTTAAAATATTTAATCTAAACCAAGAAAAGCCATATGGCCAAACAGGTATATCAAGAAACAGCTTTTCTGCAGGCTGACTCATAGCCAGTGGCTTAGAAACTTATGAGAAACATCAAATGTCCACCAGTTTTGATCTCTTCAATTAGGACACAGTCAAAATGGCCGCTCAGATTGCAGGCTACATGGGAAATATCTAAAGGAGAAAGACCTTTTTGTCATGTATTTCAGAGTTTCAATAACTGACAGGAATGTAGCTACACAGCTTCCCATTTTTATCCATTTATTTGTTCATGCACTTACCACCCACATGCCTTGCCTATTGACATTTTTCTCATCTGCCTGTCCTGGATCAAAGGACACATTCAGAGAGTGGGGAAAGTACACTAAGTGACAAGATTAAGAGACAAGATAGGATGAGATCTCAGGAAATGATAGTACTTTTAAGGTCAATAAAATCAAGGTTTTGTGAATAGCTGGGAACCACCGCAAAAGTCTTCACAGGAAAGTAACATGATATTAAGTATGTTATTAAAAATTTTGTGTAAAACATCGTCAGAGTCAAGAAAAGCAAGGTTGAGGCATGTAGGAGACTTCACAACACATGAGATGTGATAACCTAAAGGATGGTAGGGAAGATTAAAAAACATAAAATACTTTGCAAAGGTTATCAGCTAGGTGATATCAGTATACCTGAATCGTCTTATTAATACTTATTGTTCCACGAAAGTCCTTAGTTGGCACTGGATGAATAAACAAAGGAATAAAGCCTCACAGAGATACAATCCATGAGGTGGGTGACTAAGTACAAGGTTAAAGAGCAGACAACTCAAAGCTAAGTGGGATTCTAACATGGCAGACAAGAAATCTGGTGTCAAAACTCAACCAACATTTGCTTAGTGTTTCCTCAATATCATCAATAGTGTCATTCACTGAGCAGAAACTCAAGACACAAAGCAAATTGCCATCTGGGGGGTGGGGAATAATAATAATTATTTCAAAATGAGGCAAGTTGCCTTTGAACTTTTGGTAGAATAACTACACAGAGTTACCTAGCATGTAGTCAGATTTGGAAAAGAAGTTCAGATGTTAATCTGTGGGTCACCAATATAGAGGAGACAGATGAAATCAATAAACATGAGCTTATTCCAAGAGAAAGAGTAGACAAGTAGGAGAAAAAGGAAAAACAAGAATCCCTCTACTAAGAATATTATTCAGCAAACATCACTGTTCACAAAGATGTCAAAACTATCAATAAGCTCAAAGTCTACAAGAACAAAAAACTATAGCACATAATTTTGACAAAGTCGTGAAAGCATTTTGATAAAAAGCATCCACTGAGTAAGTAGGGGCACAAAGGAAAAGGAAGTGGATCTGAGTGGTGAATAAGAATTTGCATGAGGGCAAAGAGAACAGCCATTTGAGGACCAACAAAATGCATATCTCTTCATTGCAGTAGTTTACTGACTGTAGCAGTGAAATTGGAAGCAACAGTATGTTCAAAACTCTTAAAACTAAACACAGTAAGACCTTCAAGCATATAGCTCACATGCTGTGAAATCAACCTGTGAAAGCGCCAGAATGGATTCAGATGAGGTCTAGACCAACCAGAGGCTTAATTGAGGATGCAGGCAAAAACCTCTTATGAAAATCCTGGGAGATTGGCTAACATTAAAACATAATAAAATCCCCACTGTGAAAGTATAAAGTTCTGTTCTCAAAGCACATTATAAACAGCAGCTGCAAGGACAGCTAACTAAATATTACTGAGCAGAGGCTTAAAGAGAACTCTGGAAGATAATTCTAATCTAGACTGAGGATATCTCTGGATGTATCTTGGATAGTCTGGGTTATAATGCTTATTCTAAGCAATATACTCTACCATGATATCAATTAATTGGAGTTTATACACATAGGTAATTGGGATGGTCAACGTATTTTGTACATGAGATGCAATTTTAGGCACTATAAATCAGTCATCTCAAATAATTTGTCTCCAAATTTAAGCCAATTAGGACTAGCATCAAAATTTTCAGACCAGAAAACCAAGGATCAGAATTTAATTAACTTGATGCATCTCTCTTGGCTGCTAAGCTTGTCAGTTTTTCCAGACATCAGATGACTGCCTCGGAGAGCTTGGATTCAGAGTGTGTGAGGAAGAACTGAGAAACCAGGAAGACACAGACTGGCGATGAGAGGACGTGGACAGGGGAGGGGCAGGATGAGGAAGGGTAGCAGGATGGTAGGTAGCTTGGAGCTGTCACCTTACCACGCTAGATGTGGGCATTAAAACAGCAGCACTGGTGTCACCCAGGGACGAGTTCCAAGGCCCCTCCAGCCTGCTAAGTCAGAATCTACAATTCATAAGACTTGAGATGTGGTGATCTAAAGGGCTTTTATATAGGAAAGGGCTTAGAGCTGCGTTTTTCTTTGTTTCTGTCTCTAAGAAATGTCCAAGAGACAGATTTCAGGTGGAACTTGAGGAAAAGAAAAAAATACTCAATGATCAGAGGCGACAACATGTGTAAGTAACGTTGACTGTTGGAATGGTAAATTTTGGATTTTAACTGTTCAGGTAAAAAGCTGGACTACATTTGAGACGTTTGGCATTATGCGCCTTCACTAACCCACAGCCTCCTAAAGAAAAAGTCTTGTTTTTTTTTTTCCTCCAGTCACCTGCTCTGCAGTAATAAATAGATTAGAAGTAAACTATGGAAAGTTGCATATAATTGAAAATGTAAATAAATGAACAGTGCTAAGGAGTCAGAAGGAATCAAATATCAAAAGAAATTGATATTGAAACTTTTCTATAGCCCTGAAACTCTGTGAATGCAAAATTAATGGTGTATAGTTTTGCTGATAATTTCCTCTATGTGTAGAATACAGCTGAATCAGAAGATTTCACGCAACAACCTCCAACTTTCCAACTTTCCCAGGATCACAGTGTATGTGAAGATGACTCTACCACTGGATAAATAAAGAGTATTGTTAAGTAGCCTCTCCACCAGAAGTATTTAGCTGGCTTTGTTTGGACTATGTCATTAGTGAAATTATATATCCAACACATACATCTTATGTGACATCTCAGTATCAAGTAATACACTTAGCTGTGCCTAATGGCATAAAGCAGGGCAATAGCCACACGGCGCACAAGGACTAACATATAAGAGCACTATGTCCTAATCAAACAGTAAACTAGCCAATGGCTCAACAGAATCCCACATTCACTGTCAACCCCTATCTATATAGGGAGAAAGAATCCTATAGGAGCCTTCCAAATTCTTCTCTCAAGAGTCCTCCTGTTCAAGACACAGTAGGAGGTATTCTCTAATTCCTAATGTTATAATATTCTCTTCAGAAATAAAGAATTCTTCCCAAGGCATGATTAAATTTGACTTGTGTTAGACTTCAAATTCAAGGAGCAGGCTAAACCTTTTGTTGGTGGAGTAACAGGATCAATGGTTCAAAAGCAAAACTAAATTGTCCTATGTTTGTGATAATCATACTGCACAGAAATGGAAAAAAAAGAAAAAGTGCAAATACCAATGCCACCTATAAGAACACATGATGTGAGTAACACAGGTAAGAGAAACTCAAAGAAACCCTAAAATATCATCTCAGGCAGTATTTGAATTACAGTTTTCCTTTCTAGATCTTCTAGTGTTGCCACTAATAGAACAATTCAATTTACTTTGTCCATAATACTCAATGTGACGATTCTGACAGAATGTCAAGCCTGGTATCCAGCAAATGTTGACTTCTTCCTCCCTTGATTAATGAAGTCCTGATGGCATATTCCTGGGTCTGAAAAACCTAGACAACTGGTAATTGAGGCATGACTTGTCTCCTTACCAGCATTCCAATTCATGTCATCTTGTACTTACTGCCTTTCCACCACTTAATTTGCAACTGTGCTGAAATAAGACATTTCACATTACCTTATTCAGACATTAACCTCCAATTTTTACTCCTTACCTTTTCCTGTCCATTAAATATTCCCTTCTTTATCTTTTCTTTGCATATTATCTTCTCTTCCAGACTGTACTAGCCAATAAATTACTGTTTTCCATTAAAAAAATCTGGCTCCAAGGTTTTATTAAATCCTCTCAGTTCTGTATTCTAAACTTTATATAACAAGTCCAGAAACTAAACAAATGTAATTAAAAATACAATTTATGTTCAGTTCTATTAATAAATCTAACTACAAATGTAAAGAATATAGGAGAGAGCTAAATGTATTTGATTTTTGGTTTTTCTTGCTTTTGTTTTTGTTTTTGTGCTGGGGATTGAACACAGCACCTTCACACTGAACTGCATTTCCACTGTGTTTAGTTTTTGTTTTGAGGCAAGGTCTTGCTTAGTGGGTACATTGCCAATGCTGAGATCAAACTTGGAATCCTCCCACCTCAGCCTCCCACAGGGCTGGGATTACAGGGTGAAAATACAAATATATTTCCACACCTGGGAAGTACGCCTGGTACTTTTTTGCTATTCCACTTGATATGCATGTCAAATCTTCTGCGGGTTCATATTAACCATCTCATCAAGTCATTTTCTTATATGGGTTGTGCAGCTATCTTGGAATCCATCTATGAAGATTAACATGAAAAATCAACATCAAGAATGATAAAACTGAAAGCAGATTATCTCTGATAGTGATCCTTTTGTTCTGAAAACGAGGAAGCTAAACAAAAGATAGAAGGACTCCCCCCCAAGGTCACAAGGACTCTACCTTCTGGTCTAGTGTTATTTCTAGGACGTTGTGTTATCTTGGATTGAATCAAATATCTTCCATTTATACGTTCCTGTCAAAAGAATGCAAGGCTTCAAACCAAGCAAGGGGGAAAAAAAAAGAGGATTTCAGTATGCACAGCACTCAATGCTGCTATCAATAGCTTGAGAGTAAGAGAAAGGGGAAGAAGAAAACCACAGAGATAACAAAGGGTTGGCAGGAGGAAGCTTTTCATTAAACCCAATCAATAATGAATTCCCCCACCACTTAGAGGTTCACTAAGGAAAGTGAAGGCAGAGTAAATATACTCCCCCAGGAGTATTCAACACGAAGATGACTCCTTGGTCCAACAGTAAGCATCAGCACTAGGCGTGCGTACACTTGAAATCAATGACAGAAGTTACCCCAAAATTAAGGAACCAAAGCCAGTCAAAAGAAAAATGGGCTATTATCCAAGTTGGCTACACCACCGACCTTCTCTCAATTTCTGGAGCAAAGACATGAATTAATATAAAGATGTTACTGCTTTACCATCACCATGAAAACTGCCCCTTCATAGTGATCACTTGGTTGGTGAACAGGAAAGGTGTGATTGCTATTAAGCCAAGAATAGATTAAATGAAACCACAGTGACCATTAGGAGTTGGGTTGGGGAGTAAGAGAAGCCGTGGTCTTCTAAGCATTTATCGAATAGCTATATATCAAATGAAAATGGATTCATAAAATTTCCATGTTTTAATATCAAACAAAGAGAAATTAATATTAGCTAAAAGTAAATATTAGGTAATTAATATTAGCTAACATGTCTTGCTCAGCATTTTCACATTTGTGCGGAAATTCCCATAAAGCCTGACCAGTGCTGATACCACTATGAGCATATGAGTCACCAATAGGATTAATTTTGTTCTGATAAGGTATTTCTGACCACCTATATGTAGAAAACATCAAAATGACACAGTCCTTAACATCCAGACACCCACACTCCAGGGGCAGAGACAGACACATACATAGTATCATAGGACAAGACAGAACTGAAGACAACACAGGTACAAAGCCCAAGGCAGGCAGGAGGATCTGAGAAGAGACAAGCTGAACTGTGCTTTAAATAATAGTCAGGACTACAGCATGGTGGAAAAAATGAGAGCTCTTGCCTAGTAAATGAAGAATAAGTGTGGAGGTTAATAGCACCCATCATGAAAGAAGAAAGCGACAACTATAAACTGAAGATTCGAGATGAGCTGATGCAGTAAATATTCTATGAGTGTCAAGAAGGTCAGGATTGCCCAGAGAGCAGTGGCAAGCCACAGAAAAAGTACCTTGATTGTCCAGGGCATTCCCAGCCATGATACAGTAATAAAAATGTACGTTCTCACCCAGGCCTTATCCCATGTGAGCTCCTTTAAAAGACAAGTCATTACTACTTTTTAAAATTACTGAATTATTATTTTACTAAACAATGGACAATAAAGGAGAAACTGTCTAAAACAACACAGGAAAACTACAACTTTTGCCAGTCAACAAGTCTTAATTATATGTGACCTTGTAGGAAAAGGACAGGCACTTTCTCATTGGCCAGTTCCCAAGCACATGACACATATGTACTCAATAGGTGTCTGGCAATATAACTTGAGGAGAGCAATTTATAAGCAGCTAACTACATTTATATTACTCAAGACTCTTAACAGGTAGATATATCTTACCATTATTGTTGGACAATGTCCCACAAGGAGGCAGAAATAATGTAGCAGTGAGGCATAGACTTATGGTAAATTTCAGTCCTTTTTATGACCTATCTTACCCACTGTGATTATCCAATCACCTCTAGAGTGAGCTCTGATATTTTCCAATTCAAATGCACAAGCACTTTCAGTCATGTACCCTACTAGGTACTTCTCTCAAAGCTGATGTTACAAATACTCATCCTCCAGGTCATGATACATAACAGCCAAGAGAGAGAATTTCTAATCCAAGTGTCACTGTCAACAAGATTTTTAAATCGTAATTTCAACACTTTCTTGGATTCAAATAACAAAACCAGGTGCACCAAGCATACTTTTCTGCAGAACTCACAGGTGCGCCCATTACTCAAAAGGAACTAACTTTACACTGAATGAGGTCGCTTAGCATGAAGAAGCCAGCACACGGGACAACAGCTCAGGGCAACGAAGAAGTGTTAGGACCAAGGGGCCTCAATTTTCACCAGGCTAGAAATGAACTGAAAGACACAGGCTCCTAAGAAAGATGGTAGTCCCACTGGCAGAAGCATAGAATGAATGAGATTCACCAGCATCTGGATGTAGTTTGAAGGTGTCCCCAAAAGATTCATGTGTTGGAGACCTAGTCCCAGCTAGGAAATGTGAGAAATAACAGGTGCTTCAAGAGGTGGATCTCGGTGAGAGACGATTAGAGATGCTGCCCTTGGGAGGGATTAACATAGTTCCCATGGGATCTTTGGTAGATTCCTCAAGAAGCCATGTTAGAAAACATGGCAAGGCTGGTCATTTGAGAGATGCAGATGAAAACAACACTGAGATTCCACCTCACCCCACAAAGAATGGTTGCTATTAAGAAATCAAAGAATAACAAATGTTGGTAGGATTGTGGGGAGAAAGGAACCCTTCTCCATTGTTGGTGGGAATGCAGACTGGTGCAACTACTGTGGAAATCAATATGGAGACACCTCAAAGAGTGGGACTTGAGGTTCCATTTGACCCAGCCATCCTTCTGCTGGGTATCTTTCCAAAAGAATTAAAAGAATCATACCACAGTGATATATGTGCACCAATCTTTACAGCAGCATAGTTTGTAATAGCTAAAACTTGGAAACAGCCCATTTGCCCATTGGCTGGAGACGGGATAAAGAAGATGTGTTTTTTTCTATAAAATGGAATGCTATTCATCCATAAAGAATGAGAAATTAGATTCATTCATAGGAAAATGGATACATATTGAGGCCATATTCTTAAGTGAAACAAGTAAGACACACATGTGTAAATACCAAATAGTTTCTCTGGTATGAAAACCTATAATTGTAAATAAGATCCTAAAAGTATACTTGACAATGCGAAACAGGAAGGAAGGGGCTAATGGTGTAGGGAAAGTGGGAGGGGTAGGGGAAAGGTAATAAGGGAAAAGAAAAACATATATGAGAAAATGAAAAAATGGAAATGAAGTGTTTGTAAAGGGGGAGGGGAGGAGAGGGTGAAGGGAGGGCAGGGACAAGGGGAAAAAATGAGAACCAAGACCTGTCATGTAAAGGTGCAAGAGCCCAATGATGAATGTAACTGTACCGTATACCTAAAATGTACCAACAAACTCAATGAGAGAAAAAGAAAAAAGAAAGCATGGCAAGGCTGACTCTCCTAGCTCTCCGGCTTCCTGTCCCATCATGTGAGCCCTTTCACACACACTCTCGCTAAGATGCCATCTTCTTTGAGACCCAGCTAAAGGGGCCTTCATAAGGCACTGGCCATATTCCTGAACCACCAGAATTGAGAGCTAACTAAATGTCATTTCTTTACAAACCATGCAATAAAGCAGACTAACAACTCTAACTCAACATGTCATAGAAAATACAGCTCAGAGGGAATTTTGTAGAGATACCAGGTGAAGAATGATTTCAAAACAAATTTCTTCACAATATTTTTCATGACCAGTGGGTGGTCAGGGAGACATAGATAGACTTTTTGATAAAAGCAGAGCTGCAGAATGTGGACTCAGCCTAGTCACATGGCTGCCAGCTCTTCCCTGAGCAAAAGCTGCAGGGCAAAAAGGCCCAGAACCTTCCAGGAAAAGACATGTGGGGTAAAGAGGGAATCAGGAAACCACTCTGGTTTTCTAAAAGGAAAGTAAATCCCTCTTACAAGAAGAGGACTGCAGCAGGTGCTCCTGTTTCTATAAACACGATCTCCTTTCCTAGGACTCTGAGCTTCTGGACCGTCATCGCAAGTTCCGTTCTACACATTGAGTACCAAAATCCACCGCAGGCCTCTTTGGAAGCAAGAAATCTTGTCAGCAAAAACAGCTTACCTGGGTCCACGGTGTGAAGTTGAGTTTCCTTAGAAAGCAAGATTGTCTTTCTTTTTATGGTTGTTTTCTCCTTTTAGTTACTCAGATGTGGATAAGCCTTCTCTGCTCCTGCCTTTTGGGGTAATTTTGGATGGCTGTCCTGTCTTGATAGAGCATCGTACAGGAAGTGGATACTATGTGGATAGCACCCCTAGAGAGATTTCTCTGAAAATGGAATCAACATCTTATCTAAACTGAGGATTGGAGTATGGAACCCTGACTTGATGTACATAGTTAAATTTTGCCCCTGGCTCTTAATAGTGTGAGTAGTATAATCTGATTTGAGAACACTACAAATGTGACCTGATTCATCTTTTGAATTCCAAAATTAAAAACACCATTGAAGTCATGAATGCCATAAAAAAGATCTCTTCTGGAAAGTATCAATTTTTTCTCTTTATAATAACTTATGTAAGCTCGCAGTTTTTCTCTCGTGAATCTTTTTCACACTTCATTTCAGTCCCCTGTTTGACCTTAGTTTTTTTAAAAGACCTAAAGCACTGCAACACTTTGGATATCATTCCTAATACACAAAGGGAATTGAGACAAGAAAAAGAAAGACTGATATTTTAGACAAAGATATCTTTGTTAGCACATTAGAGGTAATTAAACCACTACAAGTAATTAAGAACATCCAAAATAGCACACTAGGAAAATAAGTATCATTCTTCCTGTTTGGGTAAGAGGTGGGGAACACGTTTGTGCTTTACAACTGCTGTCATGAGTATTCTCCTGAGGTGGAGGATAGCTAGAGTTAATGGCTTTCCAACTAAAAATTCCTTAGATACCCTTCTCCTTTTCAAAAAGTAAGCAGCGGTCCATATCCAGTGTTGGTCGAGAGGAGATAAAGCCAGATTAGGAAAAACCAACGTAAATTTAAATTAAGAACGTAACGGTAGCTACTCCTATGAAATTGGAAGTCTCCAGCTTGCAGAACTTCAGTATAGTTATAGGAGAGGTGGAGATAGATAGGAGCAGACCTCTCTCCCCCTGTGGCTTGCTATATGAGGGACTATGCCACTTGCTCATTCATTCCGCAAAACTGAAGAACTGCAGTAAACAGACAACACAGCAGGCACTTGGAATCTAGAGCTGACCAGAGCACAGGTTCCGTCCTTACAAATGCACATGTCTGTCAACGAGAGGAAGCATGTCAACATACACAAGATGCGGCTCCATGTGGCGATGCATTAAAGATTCAGCAACAAATGAACAAGAAGATACTGTGGAATGAACGCACGTGTCCCCCTTCCTCCATGGGAATCCTAATCCCCGAAATGTTGGTATCAGGAGGCAAGGCTCTGGGGAAGTGAGTCCTTCTGAATGGGAGACCTTGGAGAGCTCCCTGTCCCCCTCTGCCAAGTGAGAGAGAACAAGAACTCAAGAACCATGCCTCTAGGAGCCAGGAATCAGGTCCTCAACAGACACAGTCTGTGCTTTGATCTCAGACTTCCCAGCATCAGGAGCTGTGAGATAGAAATGTCTCTTGTTCAATCTCCCTGTTTCATGGCATTTTGTTACAGCAGCCTGAATGGACTAAGACAGAAGTTATAATTAAAAATAGTATGCACAGCTTGGAGGCATCAATAATGTATTCCTAAAGGCATTAAAGAATAGAATGATTACTTTCGGGTGAAGGGCCACAGGTATGAAAGGAGAGGACTTGAACAGATAGTGGCTCCCAGGCCTGATGGCACATTAGAATAACCGAGGGTAACATTGAGCGTGGCCAGAAACAGAAATCTAGGAGACACGTAACCACTACTCAGTAATTAAACGACCAAGAGTAGGCATGCAAATGACAAGGACTTTATAAAGTTTGTCTTTAAAGTCATTTGACGATGCAAAGACCAATGAACTTGGCCCAAACTCACCCATGAAATCATCTAAGTACCACACGTGGGAGAGCCAGTTTAGAACATGGTGCTCAGGACTATTACGTGATAACTATTTTATCAGTTTTGAAAGGCTGGGGAAAACTGACATTTCCCACTTTCTTTAATATCTGTCTCTGTCTCTCTATGACACATACTTGCTAACAGGGTTGTCCTTACAAGGTAGCGGCACTTACAGGATGGAGAAGGATAAATATTCTTTTGATTTTTCTTCAGTACTGGGGAGTGAACTCAGTGGCTCCCATATGCAGGACAAGAACTTTATCACTAAGCCACCTCTTCAGCCCTTTTAAAAATTTTTAAATTTTGAGACAGGGTCTCACTAAGTAGCCTAGGCTGGGTGCAAATTTTTCCTGCTGCCTTAGCTTCCTGGCTACTTGGGATTACAGGATTCCTTAGCCAGCAGTTCTCAAACATCTGGTCTTGAGATCTTTTTTACACTTCTAGAAATTACTGAGGGCCCCAAAGAGCTTTTCATATGTGTGCACAAAGATCTCGATATTTACTGTATTTAAAAACTACAATAAAATTTTCAAATACTTATTTAAAAATAAAAGCAATAAGCCTACTAAATGTTAACATAACATTTTCATGAAGCATAACTATATTTTCAAAGAAAGTAAAGCATCTAGCTTATCGGCATGTTTGCAAATCTCATGTCTGGCTTAAAAAGACAGCTGGATTCTTAAACCCGCTTCTCATTCAATCTCTTGTCATACATTGTTGTAGTTAAAAGAACGTACGATAACCTGGTCTCACAGAGAAATGCGATTGAAAAGAGGGTGAATCAGTGATTGTGGATCTACCACACCGTTTCTGGAAAACTCCAGTGGACACTTACAACAAGGTGGTTTTCTTAAAAAGGCAAAGCATTAGTATTATTAGGAAATATTTTCATGAAAATAATTTTAGCTATGGAGATTCAAGGAAAGAAGATGCCCAGGGCCTCTGCACCCACTTTGAGAACCGCCAACCCAGACTCCTCCCCAGCCTCTTCCTGTTTCTTGGCTCACAGGATCGCTCCCTGGGTCTCCGTTCTCTGCAAAGCCAGGATCCCCTGAAAGTTGCAAATCACACTGAATCGCCACCCACTGATGAACTTGCTTGGATGCTAGTTTAAAACCTGGAATTTTCCCTTGAGTTTTCGGAGCCTCCACACCACAGCCTTCTCTGTGCTTTCCAATAATACCCGTGCTCCTCTCTCCGGTTCTCACTGCCCCAGTCCACAACAGTCCCTTCCAAAGCACCAAGCTCCCTCTCAAGGCAAACTGCACACCAGTTGTTCTCCTCTGCCTTAACCGTTCTTCAACTCCTCATGGTGCATCTCAACCTTCAGAGTTCAGCTTAAATTATTCCTCCTCAGAGATGAATTTCCTGACCAAATGCTTAGAGAGGAATCTTCATTTCACAAATCAGCAACTGGGGCTCAAGTAGATTCAGAAACCTGCCTAGTGCTCTTACAAATAATGTACCCAGAAATAAAATTCAGGACCCCTCCAACGTCCACATACTTAATTGTTCTACTATAGCATCACTTAATCAATACCTTAAAAATAAATTAAATGAAAAACTCATAACCCTATAGAATTCTCTGGAATTTGGTATTGACCTCTTTATATTTAAAAACATCAAAAAAAAAAAAAAACTGAAGCAATTGTTTACCTTCAGAGTCAAAATATCTGCCTCTCTGGATCCCAGGCTCCCCGTGGATCCTTCAGTGCCCCCAAGTGGCACTGCTTGATATCTCTGGAGCTCCTGGCATGCAGGGAGGATTACCCCAGCCTGGAGCCAGGGCTTAGCCCAGAACATCACCGTGAGGGCTTCTTCAGTACCTAGGGGAAGACGTTCACAGCTTCTCCACCTCACTCCTTCTTCTGAGGTCTCTTCTACCTCACACGTAGAGCAAAGAAATCACACAACCACGTTCTACATATCTTGATTTCTTCACAACACTGCTCCCAACAATAGCTTTCTACCTTCAACATTAAACTGAGTTATTTAGATTCAGGGCCCTTTGCTTAATGTGCTGAAAGATAAAGACCAATAATGTACAGTGTGGGACCCGGGGTCATGTGACAGCTAAGTCACTTTCAGATTAAATGAACCCAAACAAGTTTCCCTGGTACTTGGAGGGCTGTTTTTCTCAGTTCTAAAATGAGGCTATCTACCTCAGGGGATTGCTGCAAAGGAAAAAAAAAGGGTAAAAGTTGTGAAGAAACTCAGTAAATCCCAAAGTAATACAGTTAAGTTCGTGGTTATTATTTTATCTGGTTCACTGACAGACACTTGAATCTAAGGCTCCGCCTGTTACACAATGCTGGGTGCATCGTGAACCATGGTGCAGCTTTATTTGGATAAGAAAAACTCAGTCCATGGGTGAGCCATTAGCTAAAAGTCAAAATGTACTACATTACATGTGCCCCATATGTCTAACAAGGCTGTTTTTTGAGAGTCCTGACAAATATATAGAAATTATAAAACTCAAAGTCAGTAACAAACATATTATGAGGGGCACAAACATACATCACGATGAAGCAATAGGTGAGAGAAAAAAAACCATAAATTTCCCAAACCAAATCCACACTGTAATAACCAGGGACAAACGGCTGTCACCAAGGGTAAGAGCAAGGCGGTGCTATACTAATAAGTCCGTAACTTTTAAAAATGCAGCTTTCTGAAACAAAACTTCTATTTCTACAGATTTTTCAAAAACATTCCTACTTCTTTTGTTAAATGAAAGCACTGCTAAACTTCCTGCAAATTGTTTTTTTTTTTCTGATTCTATTCAAGAATATCAATTTCATTAAAGCTTTAATGACCCAATCCTGAGTTATGGCTGGATGAGATCTCTGGGGGTAAAAAGAAATCAAGAGATCACAGTACCTGCTATTTTAAAGTGTTCTTACAAAGGAAACATAATTTGTTGATGAAAATGCACTGCTACAGAGAAAATAGGATTTAAAAAAAAAAACATATACAAGAATCAGTTTAAACCCTAGGGTGGGTTTCTGCAAAGTAAACTTGTTTGTTTGTTTTTTTAACACATGAAGACAAGTATCATTTAATTAGGTTGAATTTTGTATTCAGACATGAGTCATACATTTAAAAGGAAAAATACAGAGTACTTGCTATAAAATAGCACCTGTCATATGAATTTATTCTTGATCTAGATATTGACCAAAATATTTCAATTTATAAAAATCAAATTTATGTGCCATAGATCACATGATTACGCATTCTTTCATCTTTGCTGTCATCTTTCTTCTTGAAGATTCTATTTTCCATGGAGTTTTCTTCTTTCATTTGAAAGAACATGGTTGATAGTAAAATGCTGAATGAATATACTATTAAATGCTACACACCCACCAAAGTAGGTAAAATTCTGAAATATTATAAATAACACAGTTGGACAAGAAGAAAAATGAAGATATAAGAAAATCAGGCAAAATGAAAATTAATAAAATTTGGTGGAATTACAACCACTTCTTTGATTTAATCAGAATTAGAATTATACTACATCATTTTTTAAATGAAAAGGGATATATAAAACAAAATGCTTACATTTTGAAATTTTTGTGGTGGTTTCTGGTGAGGAATTATTTTTCCTCATTGACTTTGTTCAACATTTTGGCTTAAGGGAAGAAAGTAAATTATAGGCCAAAAAATAATAAGTACACTAAAATCACTTAAAATACATGGATTGAAGCTTGTCTCGTTATTCTGTACCTGTCTGAGAAATCAGGGTGACCTCCAAGGATCACAGCCAGACAGTCAGAGATTCTACACATGCTCTGCCTTCTTCACCGGAAAAGCTACCCATTACCTGCTTTACCTCCTGAGTCAGAACATGTGTCACTGTGGAATCAACCATCTCTACACGTGCTTCTCTTCAAAAACAAAGCAAACGCCGGATGTGAATAGCCTACGTCATTCATCTCGATGCACTAAAAGTGTGCTTGCGGCAAATTAAGTGACATCAACATTTAAGCAAATATTCTAGAAAGTCTGGCTGACACAGGTATTTCATACATAAAGAATGATTCCAATAATGACCATGGGGATGTTCCTTTCTTTATTAAAGGCTTTTCCATGGTTCAGTGACCTCAGCCAAATTGCGGGTTCAAAGTCTCCAACTTTTCATTTTCAACGAGCTGCAGCCCACACAGTGCCGAAGGGGCTCACTACCCCCAGGCTGCCTGTATGACTTCGTTAGCAAATTTACTGAGACAATGCATGCTAGCTATGTGCAGTTGTCACAGCACTCCAGTCCCCTTTCTTAGCCCACACCTCTCTCTTCTACAGGTTACTTACTGTACTCTACGCTCTGTTCGGATTATACTATAATATTGATAGTGATAATACTAATGCCAACCCTTGATGGTGGAAGAAAACAAAAACCCACACAGTTATTTCCATCTTTTGGCACAGGACACTCACTTCTTAACACTACTTGTTTTCTGCACCATGTTGTAAAGAGGACAGACAAATAACCATTACCACCATCACCATCATCATCAAATGAATGCAGTTCTGGATTCAATTTTGCTACAGTCTAGCTGTGTAACTTCAAATAAACCACTAAGTGACCCTAGAATTTCTCACCTAGAAAGGTCATGGTTTTGCGGCACAGTTGCAGGGGGCACCATCACACCGTGCTGGAGGGACAGGACTTCCTCTGATGCACTCACTAGTTCTGCACGTACATGGTGTGGAGTCCTGCCACATTTCCATTCTGTATCTCTATGATAGTTTTAGCGTGCTCACTGTGTTTATAAAGTTTCAGAATTATGCGCATCCGAACTTGGAAAGAGCTAAGAGATAGATAGGGAGACAGTGTCAACCCTGAAATCGGTAACACAACCACAACCTGACCCATGAAATACTTGGGTTACACTGTCTCAGCCTCACCTCCCAGAAAGTCTGCACAATGGAAGATGTCTTCCAATGACAGAAATTCAAATGGAGATTCTTTATCAGAGCAAGGTCTTCCATTTCACCACTCTGCCATTTGCGACTGTTTGTGCTTCACAAAGATATAGCTTAGAAAGTCTCGAGCAACTTCCAATCCACTAAAGAATCCTCTGTGAAACTGAGATGTATAGGGTGCTATCTCACCTTATATTGGCTCATCCCATACTATGTGAATCGTGGTTGCCGACAGTAAATCAAGAGATAAATTATTCGCCTTTGTCTGTGATGATAATAGCACACTATCATCTTAGAAAGCTTTTCTGCACCCCACACTCGCACTTTTCTATTCTGTGCTTCAGAACAAATCCCGGGCCATGGTGTACAAATACATTCAGGTTGTCTTTGCACTGGGAATGTCTCAACAGTTCCTGCCATTTCTGCCAAATTGTTACTGTGACATCTTAGCTCAAGGAAGCCACCAGTCAGCATTCTCTCTGTCACGATGAACACTAAGTAGACAAAGAAAAATAGAAACAGACTAAATAAACCCTGAATAAACAATAAATTTAGAAAGTCTCTATTTTCTAATGAGATGTTAAGGAAACGGCCACAGGATGTAACTCCCACAGTCTTTCTTTTCCAAGCAAAATTAAGTCATGCAATTTGTTCATCAGAAAATCAACTTTAATAAAGATCAAGTGAGTTTAAACTTATCCATTCACAAATATAATCCACAGATAGTACTCATTACCTAGCTTTTAGCTAAGGAGGCTTAGTAGGACCAACTGATAAACACCACATAATCATCTCAGTCAGATGCAGTGATGGACTTTGGGGACTGAGATGCAAGAGTTGCATTATGTTCAGAGCCTTCAAGTTCCAAGTAGACCACAGAAGCCCTGAGAGAAGATTTCCAAATGATCTTTGCCCAACAAAACAAGAGATTTTATTTTCCCCTAGCATGAATTATTTAATATGCAGAGGTAACGCTAGTTTTTGCATCAGTCTTTATTTTAGAAAATGTTCAGGCTACCTTAACTGGATGCAAAGTAACAGAAACTTTTGAGCTCCTGCCTTGGGATCACAAATATTTTGTTTACTCCTGCCATTTACTACTGTATTGCCCCCACAGAATAGTCAAATGAGCCCACTGATGTCAGGAGTGACTAATGGCATGAAAGTCCAATGGGAAATAAACTAAGGTAACTTCTTTACAAATCTTAACTGCAAATTCCTCAGCTAACTCTGAGCTCCTCTTGAAGTGGAAACCCAAGAGAACACCAAAGAGGCTAACCTAAGCTAGACAACTGACCACAGAGCATTCCCCATTCAGGCACTGTTTCCTTTCAGTTGTCTGCAGGAAGGTAAAGTATCTGCAAGTTGCCATTCACCCCGCAGCTACACCTCCAGGATCAATGGTTTGGTGGAAGCACAAACCTTGCCACTTGTTTTCAATCTCCCAACCTAGGACACTGGCCTGGATAGAGGAGCAATCATCACACTGAAACTCAAGACATCCAATATTTCTTTTTAAATAAAGATACATCGAAGAGTAATCACTGGAAGTGTAGGGCTGCTAAAGAGAATCAGCTTCCAAAAGGCTATGCCATGAAAATCTCCAAGAAATCTCAAGTTTTCTTTACACTCTGAAGCCAAACTGAGGATTCTATCATGTTCACTTAGTGTCTTAAAAATGTGAGTGTGCAGGGGATGGCAATGAGATAGGAAAGTTTATAAGCAGAGCCCTTGGAAACCACCAGTGTTTGAAAGAAGAGAACAGGAAAAGAATGTGTAACAGGAAATAGGAGGGTGTGTGAAAAATGGAGGGGTAAGAAATTGATTGGGATTCTTGAAAGATCAGTACCATGTGTTGCTGGAGGAAATTAAAAAATGAGAATAAATGAGAAAATGAGATTAAATTCATCTGATGTCTACTAAGTGTCTACTAAATGTCATGTGTTAGGAGAGATATAGGGAAAAGCTTTACTCTGGTCCTCAGTAGGCAGTTTAAGCACTCGATGGATGGATGGATGGATGGATAGATGGATGGGTGGGTGGGTGGGTGGATGGGTGGATGGATGGATGGATGAGTGGAAGAATAAAGGAAGGAATGAAATAATTACTGACCTCAAGGGATTCTAGGGGCTAAAAGAAATTGTGTGCACCCATACACGTGACTCTCATCCTAATCAAAGTGTGGGCTGATGGGAGCAGAAAGTGTTTTCTTTATTACGGGACAAGAAGCTATTAACAGAGTGGTTGAACGATGCCTGGAAATGAGGGACGAGCAGGGGCCAGAATGGAAGAAATTCCAGTTCCCTTCCCTGAGCTGGGAGTCCAGGTGCTTTAAGGAAGGGAAGAAGGGATATCCACCTCTGGGGAGTCCACTGTCCGGGCTTCTACTGACCTGGTCTCCTCCTCACCGGCCTCTTGCGGCCGCTGCAGAAGCGTACCTTGCTGAACACCCCGAGAACATGCCTCTCGCACAGGGAGCGCCCGTCTTTGCTGGGGCTGGAGCGGCGCTTGGAGGCCGACACCCGGTCGCTGTTGGACTCCCTCGCCTGTCGCTTCTGCCGGATCAGGGAGCTGGCTATTGCCGCAGCCATCGCTTAGCGCGGGCCCCAGGCCCCCGGCTCCCCCGGGTGAGGGCAGGACTTCGGCGGCTGGGAGGGAAGGGGCCGGAGCGGAGAGGCAGTGCTGATAACCTCTGAGGAGGCTGCAATACGGAAAACCCGGAGCCCACAAGGTTAGTCAGAGTCTGGGCAGTGGCAATGAAACGTGTGAGAATCCAGATGTAAACTTGCCCCACCGCTGGTGGGGCGGGCGGGGCGGTCCCAGGCCCTCCTGCGAAGTAGACGTTTGCGCCCCAAACTTGCACCCCAAGGCGATCCGAGTCCAGGGGGCGGTGGGAAGTTTGGTCACAATGCGTTCGAGGTACCAAGTGCAAGAGGAAAGACAATGTCCAAAACAGCGAGCTGTGCCCCGGGTGGAGAGGCACAAGCGTAGCCAGGTGTCCAAAGTATAGCTACACATCCACACATAGAAAACCCGTTTACAAAGCAGAGTCTGTTCACCGAGGCGGGCAGCGTACCCTCCGGTGGAAAATACTAAAAAGTGAATAAAACGTTCCTTTAGAAACGAAACACCAACCGCCAGAGAGAGGAGAGGAAGGCAGCAATTAAACTCCCTGCGGCCCGCGGTTCTGGAGCTTAGGAGGTCCGTCTGGGCTGGGGCTGGGTAAGGTCTACTGAAGGCATCGAGCCGGCTGCGGTTCCCCCGGGTCCTGCCGCCCGGGTTCTGGAATCCGAGAGGCGCCAAGTGGGAGCTCGCCGGATTTCGGCCAGGGGCGCAGGGCGCCTGCAGCTGTTTCCAGCTGCGGCGAGCGCGGCTCTCCTCCAGCAGCCCTGCAAAGAGAGCGGGAGGCGGGAG
>NW_022900924.1:46594458-46618797 GCF_012274545.1 Fukomys damarensis | reverse complement strand
ACTGAGGGCATCCTGGCGGGGACAGGGCGGCGGGGGCCGATCTCGCGGGGCGCGGGGTCTCGCCGCCTCTCCTGGCGCCCAGGACTCCCAGTCTCCCTTCCCCTTCCTCCCTCCCTTCACCCCTCTCTGTCTCTGTCTCTCCCCTTTTCTCCTCTCTACGCAATCCTACGTGATTGAGGTTTGGATGAGAAATTCTCAGAGGCAGAGCGAGGGAACTGCAGCTCGGATCTGCTCTGTCCGGTCCCTCCGCAAGAGAAAAACACAGCCCCTGGTCGGTGAAGGGTGAGGGACCTGGATGCTGGATGCAGAGAAGGGGGGTCGGGGTAGTGGAGCTGAAGGTAATTCATTCATATTCATATTCTCAGTCATATTCTCCCTCTCTCTCTCTCTCTCTCTCTCTCTCTCTCTCTCTTTCTCTCTCATAAGCTGTACCAAGTCTCATTCTCTATCTAGGAAGAAAGGAAGTAGACACTGGAGAAAGTAGCAGTGGCCCTTGGGCTTTCATGTCCGGGTCTGCCTTCGGCTCATTTGGAGATTGTTTCTGTCTCCTTAGAGCCCAAATTTCTTGATTCAGTCTGGATTCCTGCCAAGCAGGCTTAGTCCCTGAAAAGCAGGACCCAGGTGAGCTGTCTGCACCAAAGTGGGGGAAGGGAGTGATACGCACAGACAAAAGCATGGGCAATATGGGCAACAACCGTCTTTGGAGATCAAGAAGGTCTAGGAAGTGCTGAAGACAGCTGATGTTAGAGAAACACAAGAGCCATCCAACCTTGAAGGCAGCATGAGGGATTTCGGAAACTGGGAGGGAGTAATCACAGTTCGTTCACGCTAAGATTTAGGACCAGGTATTAGCTCTCTTCAACTTGTTCTCAAATATTCCCAGATATTCAAATATTCTTTTCTTCCCTGACATCTCAGGGGTATGCCAAAGAATGAAATGGATGATTCCCAAGCAGAAACAGGCATATGTTGGAAAGATCTTAATTCAGGCCAAGGAAGATGTGGAGGCAACTGGAATGGATAGGGCACCCAGAAGAGCCCTGGAGGGCTCCAGGTGTGTGCACAAACCTGTGGGCATAGGTAACATTTTTCTGGGCTGTGAGAAAGGTTGAGATCCTTGTTCTTCAGAACAAGCACCGAGCCTAACCACCAACCCAACAGCACCCTGGACCATCAAGCTGCCAGATGGGCAAAGCAGAGGCTGGCAAATAAGGGTCAAGGAGACAGACAGCTGTGGGAGGGAGAGAAGACAGATAAATCACCCTGAGGAAGGGAAGTCCGGAGTGCTCATGAGGAGCCAAGGTCTCCTGCAGCAGTTCAGTGTTGCTGAATGAGGATTATAGACACATTCCCAGAATTCGAAGAACACAGAAGACAGCTGAGATGAGACACACACCACTCTGCTCCAGGAGTGAAAATGAGTGCACATTCAAAACTGCATCAGGAGGGGGCAAGAATGATGTCTTAAAATCGATCAGTAACAGAAATAAGTAGAAACAAAGACTTTGCAAAAGGGGAAGGGTGGAGGGTTGAAGGGAGGGCAGGGGAATGGAGAAAAAATAAGAACCAAGATCCATCATGTAAAAGGTACAAGTTACCAATGATGAATGTAAATGTACTGTATACCTCAAATCTACCAATAAAAGAATTTGGGAGAAAAAAGAATGATCAGTAACACTATCAATCAGGGAAAGGTTTGCATTCTTCAATTAAAATTACTTTCTTTCCTTGAGCTAGCAATGATCTTGTCTCACTCTTGAGCAACACAGCCACAGCTCATGCTGGCTGGGCTCCCTGCCTTTTGCAAGTTAACACCCAATCAGAACAAGGTTTGCTGAAGGGACTATCCAGAGCCGTAACCAAAGAGGAGATGTGTGATGAAGCCTTGAGGGTATTACTGCTAAACGTGGAGTCTCTTTTATTCTCAGAATGGAAATAATGATTCCCATCTACCTCACAGAACTAAATATGCACATGTAAACATTTTGAAAACTGGAAAATGCCAGATGAGTGAAAGAGATGATTTCAGTGTTTATTATTTTTTTCATGAAGATCACCTGAGATGCTTCTTTAAAAATTCAGATTCCTGGTAGTCTCTCTGAATATGAAGCAGAAATCTCTGCAGTTATGGCTTAGGAGTCTGATTCTTAACAAGTTCTCCAAGTGTCAGACTTTTGAGAAATCAATGTATGTGTGTAATGGAGAAATAGGCAAATAAAATCACACTCAAGATCTGGCACAGCACCCAAAAGTGTAGCCCTGTGCCCTAAAAAAAAGGTCTGAAAAAAGAATGTGTGTTCTCAAATGTTTTTGTGCTGCTGGCTTTTTTTCTACAGGCTTGTGGCAAATTAGGATGCTTTAATATGGAAGACAACCAAGACAGAGTTGTAAGTAAGAAGGAATTGCTGAGAGAAGAGTTGAAAAAGCAAGTAACAGTTGCTGTTTGCACCTTAACATGATAAAATCAAATTGAGTGCTTAAAGAAAAAAAATGAAACATCTAAAGGCAGCTTTCTGAGATGGACATTATATTTCTGTCTTTCGATCTCGATTAAAAAACTGTGATGTTTGGGATCCTATGGGACCAAAATGTGACTTTTCCCTTGCACTCTTGTGGATACTATCAGAGTGCTTTTCTCTGCAGCTGTGTGGTCCTTTAAATCATCTCTGGCATTGCATGATAAAAAATAAGCTGAGAAATTAGGTAGTACCGAAGTCTATGGCTGAAGCAATACTTAAGTCTTTCGTTAATTCATAGCTTTTCAACTTAGGCCGCTTAATCTTGTGAGCCTTTCTTCATGGTTAATGGATCATTTCCAGTATCTTGGCATTTTGAAAACAGGAAAGAAGTTCAAATCAAAAGGCTGATGACCTAAGTTAAACAACCAGATAGTTTAAAGGATGATATCTCAGGGATAGCACTACCTTGATTTTTATATCCTTTTTGCAGGGGAAAAGGTAACTGGAAATTAAATCCAGGGTTTTCAGACTAAACTACATCCCTGCCCTTTAAAAAAAATTTTTATATTTTTTATTTAGAGACAGGTTTTCTAACTAGGCTGCCAGGGCATGGCTAGAATTTGAACTCTTTCTTCCCCCACCTCTCCCAGTGTGAGACTGCAAGCATGTACCACCTCACCTGGCCTGGCTACTATGATTTTTAAGCAACTAAAGAATTTTCTTTTCAACTTTGAAGCCATCTTGTCTGGAAAAACTTTTAATTAACTTGGAGAAAGTTGCCAGATATACATGAAAGGGCTACTTACAGTCATGTTTATGTTTATTACATCCAGTCAAACAAAACATGAACAGGCTTACTTGCCTCAATTTTTAAAAAATAAAAGCAAGGAATATTTATCTTTTGCTTATTCATAGTCCAACTCTTCCAACTCCCAAATTGAACTGTTTGAATTATGTTACACATACACTTTAAATTTAATGGAGCACATACTGTAACGAGCTTTCTTTGTCATTTGCTGAAGGGGACTCTATAGTTTTACATTCTCCTTACCCTCAACAAGCTTACTTTTCATACTAGCATGATTTTTTTTTTTTTGCTTTTAATCTTAACCACCACTCACTATCTTATCCTACTGGATAAATGAACTAACCTTTCTAAATAGATAAACAGTAATGATACGAGCAGTGTCTACCTAACTGGGCTCCTCTGACATTGAAAGACTATGTGACAATAATGCAAAGTATGAGACTAGACCTGCTGTCACTGTGTTATTCCTTCAAATCAAGTCCCCAGTATAAAAGAGCAGCCTCGCAAAACAGGAAATTATAACTTGTGATTCATGCACATCATCATTCACTCCTAGACATAATATACTTAATGAAGGCTAAAAATCTACTTGAAATAAATGATTAACCTTGACATTGTAATGGCAAACTGAATTTTCATTAGTGGAATATCATCAGTGTCCTTGTCTGTTGGGAACATAAAGAAGACTTGTTCTGATTATACATCATCTTCCTTTGAGATGAGGCCCCTGACTCAAAGCTTGGAGACAGCTCTCCAGGTTTGTCAGAATAGGCTTCAGGAGTAAAGAACTTTTTTTTCCAGGAATCCTATACACAGCTATAGTTTCCTTTACTCTTCTCTGCCAGATTGTCAGTTAAAATAGGCCAGCAAAAGCAAGGCAAACAATTACTTTCTAATAATTGGTGAATTCCTTTCTACAGCAAATTCATGTATGATCATTTACTCAACAATTCAACGGTTGAATTATTTTAGGTTATATGTCTGGTTTGGGTTGCTTCTCAGAGCAGGAAAGAGAACAGATTTTACTCTTCTTTGTGACACAGATGAAAGATATTTTATTTTCATGCTCCAAAAGAAATCTGTGGCAGAGACACTTTGGAGATACAATATATAACTAATGTGACCACTGTTAAGTGTCCTCCACAACTGTAAGGGCATTACAATTTCTGACACATTCATTCCATACCACAAGCTTCTGCACACATTCTGTCTTGTCTCCATTTTATAAATGAAGAAACCAGGGTACTAAAAGACTGCGCTGCTTAACCTAAGGCACCCAGTTGAGAACTGGGAGACTGTAGAATTAAATTCATGTAATTTAGTTTCCGAGCTTCCCTTTTAACACCTATATAATGCAGTATGTCAATAAAATATAATACCATGAATAAGTGTAATCATTTAATAAAATAATGATATACTTACTACTTATGAATATATTGTCCTTTATTGGTTAAAACCAATCTTCCCATATACTATCTCACCAGGATTCAACAAATGTGTGCTTAAAGCTAAGAAGATAATAAAAACACAATTGTATAAACTGAGACCTGGTGGCATGACCTCCCCAAATCACACAATGAATAAAGATCCATAAGCTAAATTCAGGACTTCTCATCTTAGTATCTCTACTGCTCTAAATTGAAAAGGAGAAAAAAATTGGAAACGCCAAATGACCTTTTGTTCACTAACCTCTAGAGGGTTACAAGGATGACCTTGAAGGGGTCATCCTGTGATGGAGAGGAGGGTACAAATTCCCTGAATTCTCTTTTCCTTAAGGTTTTCCCTCTTTCTGGGTCAGGGAGCTAAGGGATAGTTTTCTCACTCTCATTCATAAGAGGGTCCCTGTCCATAATTCCAGTTTAGTTTTAGAAAACAACACTAGGGAAGCTAAATCAAAACAGAAAATAGAGAAACTTAAAAAGAGATGACTTTATATTTTCTTCATTTCCATTCCTAGAGAAAAAGTGAACTGGTGTCACATCCCACTTTGGGAATGGGAGGACTTGATTACTTTCTTTTCCAGCTGAATTGAGGGTGTTAGAAAACCTAGCACAACAGACTGCTTTTCATCTTGACTTCTTGTAATTTCCACTCTTACAAACCCTGAGGCAATCTTATCCTCTAGAAAAAAAATGAGGTTGGAAGATCCTCACTAGCATGTAAAAGTCATAAGGACAAAGGCTGTTTATGTTCATATTTCCAATACTTAAAATAGTGTTTAGTACATAACAGATAATAAATACACAAATAAATGAATAATTCATCAGTGCAATGACTTATGTATAGCTCAGTGGTACAGCACATGCACATGCCTGAAATCCTGGGTTCAGTCTCCAGCCCAGTCCCCACCAAAATAAAAGTAAACTTCACACACCATTCTCCTATCTGTTTAAGCCAAATAAATACACATGTAATTCATTCCAAACAAGCATGGAGTATTTACCCTTTGTATCAGGAAACAAATTCAGTTAACTAAAAGGGCATCCTCTGTAATCTCCAGTGGATTGGGGCTGTTCAGTTTTGTTTTGTTTTTACTTTAATAACACCTTCTAAAATTCTCTGTGTAAATTAAATCTATTAAATAAAAGCATCTTCTAGGGTGGTGATGACAAACCTTTTAGAGCTCTCAGTGTTAATAAACACCCTGCCCAGGCGCTCACTGTTCTACAGTATAATACACAATTGTTTTCCCAGATTTCCACAGTATATTTTCCCAGATTTCTGCTCCAACCAACATAGTCCAATATCTAGGCCTGTATATTAATGTCTTAATCTCTCTCGTCTCCCTTTCCGTCTCCTTTTCCCCCTTCATTCCCTCTACCTCTGCCCTGCCCCCTTCCTTCTTTTTCTATCTCCCACAAATGCACCTAACACACATACAAACACACCCACATTCACAGAAGAAAAGAAATATACGATTAAGGCAGAGACACAGACATCAGATAACGCAAGAAACCATTTTTTAAAAAATCCTAGAATATGGCTGAAATGCCCTTAAAATGCTTTGATCATCCTAACATTCATGTTGTTACCCATCTTTACTGAGCTGCTCTCTCCATGGTCCATTCCTAGTTGCTCTCATTTCTAATTTTAGATTTGAAATTTTCAGGGAATGGATCTGTTAAAATAGCAATCTCTTACTGCATCCAGCACATGACTGACATGTTAGATATACTAGTAAAATCATAATAAATTCATGTTTTGGTAGTCTGCATGTACATAGTAATGGGCCCTATAAAAAAATAATTGGTGCATCCCACCTGATCCTGTGCTTACCAGTATGTCAGTATTTAATACCAATTAAGATTTTATTGTAAATACCTGGAATATACAAGCTGGTTAAGAAAACATGCCATAGGATCTAATGACAGTTTGACAAAGTAAACGATTGGGTCATTTTGGCCCTACATTTTTAGAAACTAAAATTACAGTAAAAAGAATATGCAATTTAAATCATTTACCTTTGAAAAAAGCTAGTTTAGCTGAGACTAAGTTTATTCATCTGTAAAGTACCAAGTAAATATGTTAGAACCAAATTAGTTAAAATAATATATGTAAAACCTACCACTGGTTTTTGAAACCAGAAGTATGAATAAGGGAATGAATAAATATATGAGCAGCAGACTAGATAGTTGGATGGATGGAGTACAAGTTCTAAATTAGCCTTGTTAGGTTAAGCAAAATAATGAGAATTAAATTTAAATTTTAAAAAATTTGGAGAGCTTTCTTTTAGCAAAAAAAAAAAAAAAGAAAGAAAGAAAGAAAATATTCAGGAAATCTAGGGTAGTAAATGAAAGCATCTAGTAAAATCTGTAGTCATAAAATTACATTACTCTGTTGCCTGTATTTGCAAGATAATCCAGATATGCAGCACGGGAGGGGGGAGATGGTTGAATTGGCTATGTGTTTAAGTAACTCAAAGGGAAGATAGGCAATCAGATATGTAGGTAGATAGATGGTAGGTTGACAGATAAATGCATTTCAATGCTCAGATTTTCAGAAAGAGGGAATAAGATTATTATATAAGGACATTTATTTAATCAGTATTTGTAGCAAGAAGGAACGATAGTCTTACAATGTTTTGGACAGGATATTAGTATTTTAACTTGTAGTGTTAGCTGGAAGGGATTTTATTAAGTCATCAGTCCACTCAAGATAAGGTATAAACATTAAAATCAGTGAGAGAAGATAAAAGAATTCTTTACGAGTAAACTGGAAGATTATCTCCTGGTTGGTTGAGAACACAGTAATGAAGAAAAAGTTTGGTCCTCTCTCTTCATTTTGTCAATTCTCCCTCTTCTCCATGAAAAGGGCCAAGACAAAGAAATAGCCATGGCTGGTCTTTAAAAGATAAGTAACAAGAATCATTTATTATTTTCTAAGGGCAGAAGTTAAGGAATGAAAGTTGTCTTCAAGATAAGTAGAATTCATTACAGAAAGATAAAAAACAGAAGTCATCTGAGTACGGCCTCTATGTAAGATCAGATGTGGAATTGATGGGGGGGTGACTTACAATTCTTTTCCTGTAATCAATTTTGTATAGAACATAAAACATTATATAACAGAGTATTTTGAATATAATACATACTTTATAAATGCATGCTAATTTAATTTTGATTAAAAAATAAATGTTCAGAATGAGTAAGAATATCTTGAGTTTTACTTTAAACAAAACTTAAGCCATGCTTTTATTAATGCAGATGTCACCTTTAGTCTTTGATAGCATCCTTTAAGTAATAGCTATAATAAAACAAAAAAGATGCAAATTCTCATAAACACTCTGGAGAGGAAAAATGTCTTATTCCTGCAAGGAGTTTTCCTTCACACACCTAACTCAAATGTAGAGCTCTGGTTTTCTGAGATGCTATTCTGAGAAACCTTATCATAAATCCATGCCACAATAAAAAAATAAAAAGTGATACAGGTTTATAATCCCAGCACTCAAGAGGCTGTTACAAGTTCAAGGCCATTTTGGACTACACAGTGAGACCCTATCTTAAAATAAATAAATAAATAAATAAATAAATAAATAAATAAATAAACAAACTTTTTATAAAGTTTCAGAAATCAGATATTTTGAAAGGGGCTTAACCTAACAAAATATATTTGAAAATCAAGGAAGATGGTGTGTCTTCCTCTGTGGTACCTGGGTTTTTAGAGATTCATCCATGTTTATGGTTGCTTTGATTGTCAAGGGAAGAGATTTTTATACCAAACAGAATCAGTCCAGAAGCAATGCAGTAAAACAATCTCAGAGAAACTCCTAAGATGCTGATCCAGATCTGTGGAGTAAGAATAAATTACATCAAGTTATCTAGATCAGTAGTCCCCAGCATCTTTGGTACCTAGGATTGACTTCATGGAAGAAAGTTTTCCACAGATTGGGAAGGGTAGATTTTTATTAGTATACGTTTGCAATACATAATAATTACATTCTTCAATGCTAGCATCACACCCTCAGCTCCACCTCAGATCATCAGGCATTACATTCTCATAAGGAGAGCACAGCTTTCATGTGCAGTTCACAGTAAGGTTCATGCTACTATGAGACTCTCAGGTTGCTGCTGATCTGACAAGAAGTAGAAATAGGCCATAATATGAAAACTATATGGAGCTGATGTAAGTACAGATGGAGCTACACTCCCTAGTCTGCTGCTCACTTCCTGTTCTGTGGTCTGGTTCCTAAGAGGTCACCAGCCACTACTGGCTCATTGCCCAGGGGTTAGGGACAACTAAGTTGCAAATTACTCTCTGGGAAATAATTTCCTTTGTTGTATACTAGTTTTCAATAAAATCTTATATCATCATTTCTACCCAGTCAGTCTTTTGCCTATAATTAATGGAAAAGTTGCACGCTGATACTTACTTAGAACAGGAACTATATAATCTATAGCACCATGGAAATAGACAAAATTAACGAAAGTTGCTAAGATGTAGCTCTAGGATGAGAATCTGCACTGGGATGTTTTCCTGCACTACAGAATATGGAGGATTAATAGCCTCACTTCAGCCAAGGAGTCATTAGGTTTTCCTCATGAATCCTTATATAATTTCAGCCAAATCTTATCTCTATTGCTTTGAACCATACAAAAAAGTGTAAAACAAACCAACAAACAAACCCTCTGTGTTCATAGAGGATATCCCTTGGGAAATAGGGCTTCACAAAATGGGATACACAGTCGCTCACCACAGAGACCTTCAAGTCAGGTTTAAGAGTAAGTAGAGAAAGGTTACAAGCTGAGCTGAGATGTATATTGACAAAATGATTTTGGTCAACATTGCTGAGTGTAGGGAATAAATAAAAATCATCATATGCTACATTCAAGGCAACTCTTGGGAAAAGTTTTTGTCTTTCTGAAGAAAGTAAAAGATAAGACTAGATAAGGAAGGATCAATGCTGAAAGTGATTTCTAAGGCAGAGATGATAATAGAACGGTAGGGTCGAGACAGTCAAGGGCATCATATTAAAACTAACACTGTGAAGAAAGCATAGGGATACATATTTTTTTCTTAGTATGGAATCCAATAGAATGTTGTAAAGCCAGGTAACTAAGGAAGATGATTCTTAATCAACAGTTGAGGATCATGTTCTGTTGAGTTGTGGGATTAGGGAGTAAGGAAAAGAAGACATATGTACCTATTACAGTGTAAATAAGGAAAGCTGTTCTGGAAGAGTAGTGTAAAAGTCCTAGGGGATGTTCATAGTATAGGCCAAAAGCATTGGAAGGAAAAGAAGGTTAAGATAGGAAACAGGAAACTAAGATTTTTGAAGATACCACCCTGCATCAGATACACTGTATTATCTTCAAAATGGAGAAGTGAATCCATGTCCCCATTGTAGGCAAGAAATCCACAAGACCCATAGAAATGTATTTAACGTCCACCTATTAAATCATTCTTCTACAAACTGAGAATTTTAAAAAAATAACTGATGGTCTTTCAGTCTTATTTTTGGATGGGTCCTAGAATCAGGAGCAATAACACTTGGCTTTGGAGATTCTAAACAACATGAAAAAGTGTGTGTACACTCTAAAGCACCCTAATATTTTCGGTGTGGTTGCTTACTTGAAATGAGACAGGACATCGGTAGCTATTGAGAGACTGCCAGGAGAATAAATGACTCTAATATTAATGAAACTCTCCAAAGCTGCTACATTCTCACAATTTCAATTCAAATGGGGTCCCTCTGTGAGAAAGTGGTGAATGAGGATGAATAAGAAATAACAAAGCAGTCTGTTCATTGTGAAGATGACACATGACAGAACAAAGCTGCTCCTATCACACTTGGGCCTCACGACTTTTGTTTTGAGTTTTCCATTTCATCAGTACGATTTCTTTGTAGATCAGGAAATCTTAGGTAGTGAGATTTAGGTAGTGAGCAGTTTTAAAAGAATTCATATAAAATGAAGAGATAATTTTACAGTGAGGAGAGAGTCAATAAAGTACATTCTAATGGACTTATTCCTAATTTTGGTTGGATTCTTATTACTGATTCAGTGTGAATACGTGAGCACATTTTTTTTTCTGCTTGCTAAGTGTCCATTTTCTTATTACAAAAATAATATTAGCCAGATGATTGTTAGGTGTTCTTCCCATACTAAAATCCTGTGACTCTGCCTATAATGTTTATTAATATCACACTATTTATACAAAATAAGCTAAGATGTATTCCTTTTCATCATTCCAAGTAATGTCAGTTACTCGTAGTTAACTAAAGTGAAGACAGTAAGTGTGTTACTCCTCCAACCCTGGGCCATTGGCTGGATGCTGTCAGTTCCCAGAAGAACTAAACCTGACTAGTTATCTCCATAACTCAGGATAAAGGAACTAACAGTTAAAGCAGAGATGTTAAGGGCTTATTATTATTTCCCAGGAATAGGTTTAAATATAAATCAAGTTTATTTTTGTCCTAATAATTCTATGGAGTGAGTGTTATTATCCGTGAGTAAACAAAGAAGAAAAAAAGCAAATTGGCTAAGGTTATACACCTAGTAAAGGAAATGTCCTAGTTTTGTTTGTTTGTTTTGTCCTCTAAGAAAAGATGTAGATAGGTGGGTTGGGAGATTCAGATATGAGGAATGCTCACAACTTAGAGAGACTGGATGTAAGAGAGCATGCTTTCCCCTTCTAAATACTTGTCAACCTTAGGTAAGCCTCAGTGCTAACATCCTCACCTGTAATAACACAGCATCTCACTGCTACTTCCTTGGAAATTATAGGCAGGACTTATCCTGCTTCTAAGTAGAATGAGACCTCAATGTGAGCTTCATTAATTTTCTTCTTTGTCAGATAGCTCCCTGTTGCATAATCGGTATAATCAAAGTGCATGAATTTGTTAACAAGTTCTCCTAAAGCTAGTAAAATGTGTGTGCAATTAAAAAAAATTAAACTGGAAATATCCCTAAAGCCAACCTGTGATTTCCTTTTCAGAATATTCAATGGTAGGGAGCCACTGCATAAGTATGTAGCTAGAAGAACAACTTAACAAAGCAATAAGTCAAGGAGCTCTGGGGCTTTGCATTTTACTGCATAGCTGCTGTTAGTTTATGGAGGGAGAGAGAGAAAGAGAGAGAGTAGGCAAACATCTTAGCCTTTTGTTCCTCAGGATCTTTGGGAGAAAGAATTATGGATTTTCAGAATAAAGATTTAAATACAGAATTACCAAACACAAGCCCTGGAATGGAAAGTACGTTAAGAGTCATTCCAGCCAGTTCTCTCATTTTAAAGATTACAAGCTGAAGACTGAGAGAGAGACTTTAGGTCATAGAGTTTTTGGTGACTTAAACAGAAACAGAGCTGAGAATTCCTGATTTTAAGTCCATTAGTCTCTCCAGCATGAGGTCTGATTTTTCCAACAAAGACTGTAATTTAGGCTTTGTTAAAAAATAGAGAGACAGAGAGATTAACAAAGCCAAATTGCATACCGCATTTTTCATCAATCTTCACAAACACTCAGCAAAATCATTACTATTAGGATTACTTCATGCCTCAGTTACAGATGCAAACAAAACAATGTGCAACAAAATAAAACAGAAACATGAGCTCAGTTGGCTGAAGAAGGTGCCAAGGCCACAGGCTTGCTTAATAGTGGCATTAGTACTCACTTCACCTCTGAGCTTCCAAATAGGAAGTTATTTATTTCCTTCCTTGGGCCTTTCTTTTTTTCAGCCTCATCTACTTAAATGTAGCTTTTCAGATAAGAACAAATCAACTATAAACTCTCCATAAGGATACTTTCCCCAAAATGTCCCCAAATAGCATGTAAGGCAGACATTTCTTTACTTGCATGTGTCCTGTTCATCCAACATCTGTCTTCAAATAAAATAGTTAAATCCTCTTTTATAGGGATTCCTTTCACTGATTTATTACATAGGGGAAAAAAAGCCCTAAGTCTCTTTGCAACCATAGAAGTATCACTAAAATACAGGATTCTTTGTGATGCCAATGGGGATTTTTATTCAGCACCAGCTAGCGCTTCTTTCAAAGCATCTGGTGCTACAAGCCACGGATGCATCGGCACGGAAAGGCAGAGCACTCACCTTGCCTCAGGAATTTTCTATTTGCTGTAGCATCTAATAGTCACACAAATAATTTCCTTAATTAGTCCACCCCTTGTACTTCTCTGGCTTAACAGATTCAATTAAGAACAGACTTGCAACTCATCGCAGGAGTATTCGTTAGCCTGCCAGTGAGCTTTCAAAACGACCATAGCCTAGGGAAAACTGACTGAAAAAATGAATTTGCCTTTGTCTTGAACAAGTGTAATTTGACTCACATGCCAGGGAGGAGCGGGTGTAAACACCCATGTTTTGTTCTTGAAAATAACTTGCTCCCTATATTTGGAGCTTGCTCATTTATTTATTGCCCGTTAAACATATTGCCAATGAAACTGGGCAGTGGATCATATCTTTCATTCCTTCGCCCTTCTCCATTCTATAGCGTTCTGAAACTTTATACTTATACATGTACACACACACAGAATACACACACAGAATGTAAAAATATCTATACACATATATATTGTATTTCGTGTATGTAGGTATTTTATACGTACACATTTGTTACTCAAATACATCTATAATTATATGCATGCATATACCACATTTATATATTTATATTGACATTTATGTAAATAAAGTGGGTGTCAAACATCAGGATTATGTTTGGCTGTGAAGACACCCAGGGCAGAAACCTTTGTGTCTTTATTATTATAGCTCATAAGCCAAGCTCATAATTAATACAATGAACCTGATCAAACAAAATGATAAATGAATGCAAACGATAAATGAATTTGCTTCTGCTTTTGTTGTCAGCTTGCTCTAAGTCCCCGAGCCTTTCTCCCACTTTCTGAGCCCCAGTACACTCTCCTGTAAAAGAAAGGGGGGATTCATTTTACACAGAGAGTACCCCACTCCAGAAGATGGCAATCCAATATCAATAGCATTATTTTTTGTTATCTACCTAAATTCCTTAGGAAATTGTAGGAGATAGAAAGTATATACAAAAGAAAAGTAGTGATACCTCGCTACATAAATTAAGGTCTATAAAAGCGGTACACACATTTGATTTTAGGCTTATCTGTGTCTGAAAGAGACAACTGTGCAAGAAATAACAAGATTCAAAAGAATCAAATGTCTTATAGCAGAAGTGTTTGACTTGTAATCAGAATCCTGATACTAAATGTTAATCCCTTTCTTCCTGTAAAATTTAAGGCTTAGCTTAATTAATTTGCTGTCCCTTAGTGATCACTGGAATGGGAATAAAATACTAACATGATTATTTGTAGAAATAACAGAAAATACATTAAAATAATTACTTAGCTTAGTTCATGCCACAAATTATGTGCTGAATAATTGATAGCCATTTTTATTAGGATGTCATCACCTGAGACTTTTCAACTACATTCACGGAAATCGATGAGAGGAATAAAAGTGTGCCTTTCTTTTTTTTCATTAAATTTATTGGTTCATTTCAGGTGTACAATATGATGGCATTCATCAGTGGGATCTTGTACCTTTATATGATGTATCTTGGTTTTATTTTTTTCCCCATTCCCGTGCCCTCTCTCAACCCCTCCCTATTTATAAAGATTTTGTTTCCACTTTTCCCTTGGGGGAAAGGAAAGAAGGGAAAAGCAAAGTGAGACATTTTTGTATGATGTATGTAGTAGTGCCTAACACAGTATAGGTCCTCAGCAAACATAAAAATATAAAATTTTAAAACACAGTGAGAATTTCCATCTGTAATTTGTTATCTGGATAGAAAAGAAACACATGGAAAAAAAATAAATTAACATTTCTAGACCAATATGGTTGTCCATTTCTGTACAATGGCAAGTCAACACAGTAAATTTGGATGACTTTTTCCAAAGTTGGCAGCACCATTAAAGTTTCCCAAAATTAAATTTATATATATATACATATATGTGTGTGTGTGTATATATATGTATATATAGACTAATAAGAGTATGTTATGCATCGATAGCAGCAACAGCTTTTCCAGGTTCTGTAGTCGTCTGAACAAAATTATAGACATTCAGCACATTCCATTAAAAAAAAAAACACAAAGAAAAGAATAATATCCATACAACAGCAAAGTTCTGTTGCTGTTGTTCTACCTGGCACCATTTTTTTCTATTAGCCTCTTCATCACCATCTGGAAAGAGAACATTCTAGAGTAATATCATTAAATGTAGCTCTGATAAAGCATGGTCCCTACTATGTATCATAAAGCAGGTACTAGATATTTTACATTCATAGAGGTATGATACAGTACTGTCCTACATCAATAATACTAGATTCAGTTTTGGTTTGAAATTTACTTTGTCTGCAAATAAGATTGCTACCCCTGTTTTTAGGGAGGAGGGAGGGCAGGATAAGGGGAAAAATGAGAATCAAGACCTGTCATGTAGAGGTACAGAATCCCAATGATGAATGTAATTGTATTGTATACCTAGATTGTACCAATAACCTCAATAAAAAGAAAAAAAAAAGAAAAGAAACACAAAGGACAGCACAATCTGAATTTGAGCAGATACGGTAGACATTTTCATTTGGAAAATAATAAAGAGTGGCACAGCGGTTCTTACATTATTTCATTTACTCCCAATAGTATATGTTTATGGGAGGTGGTACAAAGCAAAGAATCATTTAGGAGAATACACTGACTGAGTGGCTCTTGAAATACTTTCCCTGGTACAGTTCTGAGAGCACACCAATGTGGCTAAAACTCAGCAGCAGGGAATAAAACCATTCCGTGCTATTTTCAAGAAGCAGAGAGAAGCCCACTTACTCCAGTGGCCTACAGAGAAGCAGATATGGTGGACGTGGCCTCTTCTTGTGCCTGCTAGCACGTGAAAAAAAAAAAACCCTCTTGATTTTATATTTCCTTCGATCAAAGTACACATTGAACACACTCAGGTAACCAGTCACACACAATGTCTTAGAACTTCAGCTGTATTCTTCCATCCAAAACCAAAGGATGCTTGTGCTATAAAAAGTTGGGTCAGGTGGGAATTGGTTTCCTTATTCAAGTCCCTATGAATAGCTGCCAACTGCATCATCTCTTAGGGACTCCAACAGGTCTGTCCCTCTCCAAAATGTCTCAGATATTTCCTGGCTAGACAAGTTGGCTAGAAAGAATCGGACTCATTTTGAACCCCTTTATGTGCAAGGTAAGGTATTTGTCTCTGAAATGAAAAGAGGAACAAAAGAAGTCATTTTACAAAATTACCATTTCTGAAAAGAAAGCATTATCAACAGAGCAATTCTGAAGGGGGTCTGGAGAACACACACAGGAAGACAAGATTGTTGTTGATAAAGAATCCTGCTTTCATTTTAGAACCAGTATGTTAGAGGAATTTTTGTTATTGGGATTTCTGACAGTTGAGGGGTTTTCTTCCAATCAGTTGGGATTGTGCCAATATCAATAACTTTTAAGTTCCATTGAACAATTTTCTTATTTCCAGAGATACCTAAGGTTTCATGTCCTTCCCCTGCACAACGGAGTTGGATGACTTCTCCCAAGAACCAGAATAGTATTTTGAAGAAATCTTATAAGCTGAAGGATTGAAGGTGACCATGATGACAAGAGTTATCTTGAGAACTCCAATGCAAAAGGGATACAAACCGAGAAATTACCTATATCGTCTCACCAAAGGCCTAGCCTGCCTTTCCCACCACAGGGAACCTCACAAATAACCTTGCTCTCCTTACAGGAGCTGAGAAATCTGATCAGAGTAACTTCTGCAGCACCAGCAGTAGTAGGTGAAACCTTTCAATCTTAGTTGGTATCAGGTTGATTTTCTTGGAAGCCAAAATAGAAAGGGAGCACATTCGACTTTAGCTAACAAACTAGCTTGAGTCCCTGATGGTCAAGATATATTAAAAATAAAAAGTGAGCCGAGAATTTAACTCAGTGGCTATGCCTACCTCCTAAGCACAAGATCCTGAGTTCAATGCTCAGTACGGGGGTGGGGGGGAGCAAAAAGAAAAAGTATTAAAAAACATTTTTAAAAGTATATACCACCTAATTCCTGTAGTTCTATTGTCAACATGACTAGAAAACTAATGAAGGTGAAGGGCCTCTTTTAAGCTACTGCTCTACTTCCTACAATAAAAAATGACAGTGACATAGCAGTTAAAAAAACAAAAAGTACCAAACCCAGCACAATTCTAATACAAAACCTAGACGCCTAAGGTGAAGGCAAGTTCTAACCCATCAAGTGCCAAGCATTTTGAGAAAAGGTGCGATGGTGGACGGTGGCCAACCGCAGCCTCCTGGGCTTCTGCTTTACCTTTGATCAGCTTAAAGTGTAAAAATGTCCTTCTACTATTAGGTGAGCATGCATCTCCTGTGGCTAGGTCCATCCTTTGGGTTCACTCAGCAATATTCTGGAAACTTTCCTGCAGGAAAGACACTCTTTTTTTTGTTTTCGTTTTTGCTTTTGTTTTGTTTTGTTTTTACAGAGAGCATTTTTATCTTTGTTTTTTTTTTTCCTGCCTCTGTCAATAAAACATCTTTAATTCCTCCAGCCATCCCTCACACAATGATCTTGGCCTCTCCCACTGGAATGAGCTCTGGTGTTCAGTTGCTAACTGTAACGTCTTTGCCACTTTTCAGTAGTTTAGTCCCGACTCTTGGTCAATTTCAACTCTAAAGGTGACGCCGAATTTCTCTACTTCATAAAAGATACTCACACGTGTATGTCTTGATACATTAGCATTATAAAGTAGGAATTAGACTACTCTTTATACGTACAAGAAATGTTGGCAAAGTATTGAACTCAGTGTGTCAACCCAGACTAACTTACCCATTACTTACCAGACAATACCATTTGCCACCACCTCATTACTGAACAGAATCATCCTTTTGATCATGACCTTCTGTTCATGTTCCCCTTTCCCCCACACACACTCGCACACTTTGTTCAGCACTATCCCCACGTGCCTCTTCACTGTGACCTCTCTATTCCCATGGCTACGCAATGACCTGGATTCTCCATCCCCGTTCACCTGGGCAGCGCCACACACATCATACCTGTTGCCTGTGCTTTCTCTCCTAATTCCTATCCTTCGAGGAACTTATTTCAACCACCAGCTTTCAATGTCCACTGACACCGTTCTAAGCACTGCCCTGCGTGTTAACATTGGGGCGAAACCAATAATAGCCTTCACCTCAGAAGAGTTGACAGTGGAGTGGAGGTAACAGAACCTAGCAAACGTGGGGAGCAGTGCAGAATGAACCGAGAATGAGCTTGCCCAAAAGCCACAAGAATGTTGGTGCTGATGGATGAAGGGATGACAGAGAATCCAGGTCTTGCAGATGGAAGGGTACTGTAAAACTCAATCTAAAATGAGCTGTTAGCTGGCTTTATTCCCAAAAGCTAAGAGGTTGAACTAATGCACGGAGATCTGCCTAGGGGATTAGTGGAAACACAGGTTCAACCAACCATTCCAGAGACAACTTGGAGTGGATGAGAAAAATTACGAAAAGGCAGCAACCTAGGTCAGTGGTGCAGAAGCAATGGTACTCGTGTTGTTGTTCTTTTAAGAGAAAAGATGTTAATGTGTGAGTTTTTTTTTTTTCTACACTAAAACCTTAGCATTTAGGTTTAATTGCAGTGTTGGCCCTTTGGGAAAAGTAAGTGGGTTTGGATTGCAGTCCAAGAACACAGTCTCTCAAAGGTTCACCATCACTCACCTAGGTATGCAAGTATTAGAGTTAAAAAGTACACTTTCTTTTTCTTTTTTTGTACTGGGGATTGAACTCAGGACCTTGCTCTTGCAAGGCAGGCACAGTGCCACTGAGCTAAATCCCCTGCCCAAAGAGCACACTCTAAACAAAGAGATAAGGACCAATCTGTAAAAGCAGTATTATTAAATCAGATAAGATAGGGAACTAGAATATAATATTAAGAAAAATTTGTAATGCAAAACTGTATGATTTAAATACTGTCAATTTTATTTATAGCTGCACATTATATATGTGTGTGTATAAAGTATGTGAATACATATAGGAAATATGCTTCTATTATTATATAGATGTAAACAGAGAAAATACGAAGTGATATAAACACATAAAAACAGATACATAAATAGAAAATACAGCATGTATCTCTGCTTGATGAATTTATGAATGATTTACTTGTCTTCCTTTATACTTTTGTATGTTTTCTACATTTCCAAAATGTAGGCTTTACAGTTATAAAACAGGGTTGACAATGACAGCCAGAAATTTCCCCCAATGGATGTTGTTTTGAAGGAAGAAATAGCACTTGGCTAAACAGATACGGTTGGGAAGCGGAGAAGGGAGTGGCAAAGCTGCAGTATAGGGCTGGGGATTTAGCTCAGCGGTTCAGTGACCCGAGTTCAATCCCCAGTACCAGAAAAAAAAAAAAAAAGCTGCAATATGCACAGATGCACAGAGAGGTGTGGGGGTCAGGAGCCCTGAGTGATCCTCTCCAGTCCTTAGAAACACACGCTAGGAGCTTTGGAAAGTCAACCCACCCAAGAAACCTCCTGAATCCCCCAGGGCAAAGATAACCTTTACTCCTCCACACTTCTGTAGCAGTTCACGTAGCACTGTGTTCTGCAAAACTTGAGTTGTGGTGGTTACAGCTCAGACTACGGTGTTTCCCTGTCATTGATTTCATTTTCCCCTCCCATTTCCTTTTATTCTTATATATATATGAGAGAGAGAGAGAGAGAGACAGAGACAGAGACAGAGGTTAGCAGGGATTGAATCCAGGGCCTTCGCACTGAGCTACAGACCAGGCCTTCACTTATTTTATGTTCATTTTGAGACAGTCACATTAAGTCACTAAATTGCCCAGGCTAGACTTGAACTTGTGGTCCTCCTGCCTCAGCCTCCCAGAGTGCTGGGATCACAGGCATGAACCACCATGCCCAGCTTTCACAAGTGTTTCCTAAGACAAGTTTTGCAGATGGGATACACTGTGGATAAGAAGTTGAAGGGACTGACAGGTAAATTATACTCAGGTTTCCAGATTGTTAGTATTTTATTTACTTCACCATAAAGATTCTCATAAAAGCTACTGTTCAGAAAGAGCTGTTGATTGCTTCTTATTTCCCTCGCCAGTTTTCATATGGAGAAATCTATAAATACTTGCTATTAAGTTAAATTTTCAAGTTGGACAACTCAAAACTCTGTTGAGGGAAAAGTCTAAATTTTAAACTATGCCACCAGAACTACATTTATTAGTGAACACAGACAGGCAATCGTTCCTAAGGCCATGCAGTGTATCCTGAAGATCTCAGACCATCAAGTCACATAGACCTGTGCTCAGATCTCAGTTCTGCTTCTCTGACCATGGGCAAATTACTTGATTTAAGTCTTAGTTTTTTGATCAATAAAAATGGGATAATCACAACTGTCTCCAAATGTCATTCTAAAAAATAAATAATGACTATGAATAAGGTGTGCATGGCTGGTGCGAGAGGACTCTGGGACCCTGGCGTAGACACTTGGTACCATCCACCGCCCTTGAGCAGGAGGGGCAGTGTAAGGAGGAGAGAACAGCACTGCCGGGCTTAGGTTATGTTGTGCAAGACTCCTCCCTAGCAGACTGGAGAGAGAGATCCCCCTCTGCCATGCTGTGAATCTCCCTGGCAAGGTCCTCAAAGCCGTTTGTGGGAGCTGAGAGAGGTCACAGCTGACAGCTAGAAACAAAACCAGGGCCTGGCTTCTGCCACCACGACGAGCTGAATTCTGCAAGCAGCCTGAATGAACCTGGAAGAGGCACTTGAGCTCCCCTTGCAAACCCCAGTATGGCACACACTTTGGCTGCAGTCTGGTGAGACACTGCATGGAGGACCCAGCCTAGCGGTGCCCACACCACGCCTGACTCTCGGAAACTGTGAGTTAATGAGCATGTGCAGCCTTATGCTACTATATTTGTGATAAATTGTCATGTACTATGAGAAAACTAAGACACTCTCACTAAATGAAATGAGCCGTAATGATCTATTGCAGTGGTGGTGAACCTGTGGCACACGTGCCCTAGTGGGCCCTCAGAGCGCTCTCTGTTGGCACATGAGCCGCGTCATCTCACCAGCAGAGCACCGGATGTTCAGATTTAACTCCAATGTTGGCACTTTGTAATAAGTAAGTGGGATTTGGGCTGCAGTCTGGGCACTGTCTCTGAAAAGTTCTCCATCACTGATCTATAGAATTGGGAGACCCCTGGGCATGCCACAGTGCTTTAGGTGCTCCGATCTCCCACGCAATTCCCGGGAAGGATGCCCTTCCAATCCCCCAACACGATCTGTCTGAGACTCCAGCAGCCATCACTTCTCCGCATCCCTCCAGCCCTCCATCAGTTCTAACAAAGGAGCTCCTACAGAGTTAACTGATTCGCCATGCTTAGATTAGGATCTTTGAGGGAATCCCATCTCCTTCACACTGGAAGGGTCCTTAGAGACATTGGAGTGTACTCTTCTTGTCTTGCATCCTCATTGTATAGCAGAAAACAAAGAGGCACAGAAAGTACTTTCTTTAGTTCCCTCGGAAGTAGTCAACTGCAAACCTCACACAAGTTTTATGTGGCTTGAAGCTTATACAATGTTGGGAAAACTCTTTGAATAAGATAACACAAAATTACAAACACAAAAATTACTTATGAAGTAATAATCAAATATAAGAAATTGGACCAAATTACACAATTTTTTAAAAAAATCTAAAATATCACAAACATCACAATATTCAGGTACAGTTTTAATACTTTTTCCTTATAGTCTCTCTCCTTTTATTATTGCTTTGACTGTTTCTTCATGTAATATTTTGTCACATTTTCTATAGACAAAACAAATGATTTGATTAGGCTTCTAGCTTGACATATCTGTTTCTCATCCTAAAAAGTTAAGGAATGTTAAATTCAGCTTTAGCACTTATTATTGTTAGTGTAGCAAAAATATTTATGATTAGTGATAAATCTGGTTTAAAACCAAACTTGATTTCTATTACAAACGAGCTGTAAAAATTGGGGAGAATTTCTGAGATCAATTTCTGGACTTTTCTCCTTCCTGCGGGTCTGTTCGCATCACAATACAATCTCTCGTCCCACACTTTGTGTCGTGTTCCCCACGGAGCCAGCACATGGACAATTGCACTATTTCTGGCCATTTTGACATCAGGAGGGCTGGCGATGATGCACTGAGAAATAACCGTAAATATAAATAATAATTCCAACAAACTCAAACTGAAGTTATTCCCAAGAGCTTTTCTTAGCCAGATCCCCAAAGTGGCAGAGAGCCCTTGACTACTCTTCAGCCAAGAAAGTGACACAAAGACATGGCTGTGTGGGAAACGATAGCAAAGTTAACTAATTGTAGCCAAAAGATTGTATTTTGACAAATTCATTAAACACACACACACACACACACACACACACTCACACTTTTGAATACACTGGACCTTGGAAAAATCCACTTGAAATGAGGTACCCAAGAAGGCTCTATTCACGGAGATGGAAGACAGAGTTTTGCCTCAAAAAACAGTTAGACAAATCACATATATATATTTTTTTTGAAATAAGGAAACAAGGTTAACTAACTCCACAATCTCATAGCTAGTAGGATTAGAGGTGAAACTCAACCCAGGCAGCCAAAGCCTCACCTTCCTACTTTTCACCAGGAGGGATGCACTCTGTGATGTGATCTTAATTTGAAGTTGCTTTTCTTAGATTATTTGCTCTATGCAATTACAGTTATAACCAGTAGGAATGGTTATGGAGTTGATTTCTAGGTAGCATCAAAACCAGTCTGTATTGCCCAAAGTGTAGATGGGCTCAGTGTAGTTGGGAAGCCCATATGAAGGCTTTTCTGCCTAGGACACTGTATGCTGGTTAAAACCCACATAATCGGACTATCACACCTTATGAACTCACGCATGGTGGCCTCTTGCTCCACGTTGTGGGTGCAGCACTAAGGTAATCTAAGCCCTTTTCAGATCTACCAGCAGGTTTCCCAGTGATGATGTCTTCTTGGTCAATGATGGCTCAGAGACACAGGAAATAATTTAAGTTCCACTTCACAGATAAGCTCTCTGTGACACTCCAGACAAGATTTATCTTTTCTCTGGGTCTCCATCTTTTCAGTGGAATAAGTGATCGTAGAGCTGCCCTAATGTTCCATGATGTCTAAATTGCTAAGCCTCTGTTTTTCTTTTTCTTTTTCTTTTTTTCTTTTTCTACCACAAATTGAAAGATAAACATCCAAGGCTGTGAAATTGGAGAATATTCTGAATTTGCCTCAGATCTCTTTTTTAATGTAGAACAACACTTGTTCAAAAATGAAAGTCCCTCATTTCGTTCCTTTGAATGCTAAATGACATCTGAATTTCAGTTGCTGTTAAAGGAAATACAGTGAGAATTTTGATTTTGAACATGTGCACCTTTTAGAAGAGACAGAGATCTTAGCAAAGCTCTCAGAAAAAGCACGGGCCAGCCAGCTTCCTTCTCCAGGGGACTCCTCACTGTGATAATCCCCGGGCTTGGAGACTGCCCTGATTTGCATTTTGCGGGATGTTGTGGCCCACTTTAGCCAGGTGGCGTGACAGATGAGGTATTGGAGATCCAAGTTCCAGTTCCAGAATATCCTTGCTTGGCCTGAGACGGTGCAGGAGCTTCCTGAACTGTCTTCCTTCAGCTGTGAAGGAAGGGGGCCTCTACCTACTGCCTTAGGCTCTTTCATCCCGGCCATATAAGTGTCCTACAAGGCAATGGCCTCTGCAGGAAATAAGCCATCCCTAGGCTCAGAAAGTATGTGAGGCCTTAATCCAAGTAAACATTCTTTCTCCTTGTCCTTCTGTCTGGGCTTGGATGATACAACCTCCTTCTGTAGCTGTCTTCTGTGCAGAAGACTTTTCCGTGTGTCACCACGCTCAGCTTCCTAATCACATTTTCAGCAGCTCAACATGATAAATAACATTTGCTGAACCAGACTTTCACAATCCTGGTGGCATTTTTAAAAGGATATTTATTTTAAAGAATATTTTTAAAACAACACAATTGAAGGCAAACATCATACTGTCATTAGAGCATCAACTTCTTGGAGTTATTCCGACAAACGCTCAACACTTTCTTTCTGTCTGTGGGACCCTTGCCTCAGTCCAGGCCCTGCTTAGAGTTGAGGTTCTGAGGGGAAGAGAAGTCTGTGACCCAGGGTGCATGGTGCACTCCCATTCTAACTGGCCATGCCTTTGAACTGCTAAGCAACAGAAATCTCCCAGGCTTCCAAAACTATGTCTTGGTTGCAGAGGGTGTGGGAGAGAAGTACTGTCCTTCGTGCTCAGATTTACCGCTCTGTGACAAAGAAGAACTGAAAGTCAGAAGAGAGCACTATTGGCCAGTGGTTCATGTTCTCAAATGTCCACAAGCAACAGAAGCAACTGGATGATTTATTAAGTCAGGTTTCTGACCCACACTTCCAGCTTTCCAATTCAGAAAGGCAATGGCGGGGGGCGGGGGTCATCAAGAATTCTTTTGGTTGTCTTTTTAGTGTTGTAGGGATAGAATCCAAGGGTTTTGCACTAAGCTACATACTCAGCCATATA
>NW_022900924.1:46559740-46594376 GCF_012274545.1 Fukomys damarensis | reverse complement strand
TATAATTTTAAAATGTTAATGCAGGATCTCGTTAATAGGCTAACTTGCCAAGGCTGGGCTCAAGCTTTCAAGCTTTGGATCCTTACAGTCCTGGCTTCAACAGTGTTGGAATTGCAAGTGCTGTCACTATGCCCAGAAAGGATCCAGACTTTCAATGCCAGCACATTCCCAGGTGTGCTGATGATGCTGATGAGGGATTCACCATTGGAGACCACAGGTTTGAAAGGATCACCATGAGTTGAGCTATTCATCTGGAATGAGACCCTGAAGAATAGTTTTAAAGAGTATTGTTTTAATACTGTCTGCCTTGTTGTCTGCAGATCTACAACCTGAGACCTGCACATTTTCAGACTTCTTCGGGAAGGTGACAACCACTACCAAGATCTAATTTTAAGCCTTCCTGGAAACTTACAGGGAAGCTAGAAGAACCTAGCTTTGGGGAAAAAATAGATTTGACTCTCCTTATCAGTAAAGAGTTGCAATCAGAAGGCCAAGGTAAAGATGGTCTTTCTGCTTTGTCCCCAGCGGGGCAAAACCCAGAGCAGTGTCTCAGAGAACAGACCCAGCATGCTGCTACACTCAGGGACACGGTATTACAGTAGAACACATTCGTGTAACGATAGATAATCTAGCAGAACTACCTCATGCTTGACCAATACATCGTCAGTGTGGCTCAGGCAGGGCTGCCAGGGAAGCAAGTCCACGTATTCCTCAACCTCTTTCACTCCCTCTCCCTCTGTGGCATTGTGAAGCTCTCTAGTTTCAGAGGAACTGAGGCTGGGCTAAGAGAGACACCTCTACAGGACCTAAGTTTCTGCCTGGAAGATATGAAGTATCCTGACCTGCAGCACTAAACCTCTGTCTAACCACAACTGTGGTAATTCTTTGCAGTGCGTCTTCAAGAACCACCCAAGACCCAGTGTCACCTCCATGGAAATCCCTGCTTTTCTCACACTCTCATGGGGGACGACAGAGGGCAATCAAATTTGGAGTTCAGGTCTAAGATTTAAGCAAGAATTTAAAATTGCCTAGAGGTGCTCCTGGAAAGAGCCCTTTTGTAACACTACAACAGCCCTGTCAAAGATGCACTGATCCAGACTTTATTCTCTCCTATCAACCCACATTCTGCCATTATCATTGCTCTTCGTGCTGGTTTCAGAGTCACTTATAATTTCTCCCAAGATTTCTTAATGTCCAAGATTATGTGGACCTCTTTTACCCATTCTCAGGAAAGCTGAAACATACTCCACACTCTTCCCAGGGTAATGCAACTCCCATGCCACACTTGGAAATAAAATATTTCCATTTTTCTCGGATCACTCACTCACCCAATATTTAATTTCCATCTATGGGCTGGGCATTATATATAATGGTGTCGCAAGTGAGTGTATGTCTGGTGGTGGGAAAGATGGAAATCAACGAATCCCTTAAGTTAAACATGAAATTGCTTCTGTGAAGGAGGAGGAGAAAAACATGGCAGTGTCAGAGCATAACGCAAGCAGAGAGCAGCCAGGGAAGGCTTTACCAAGGAAGTTACTGTTGAGCTGGAGTTCAAAGGCTGAGAAGAGATGTACCTAATGAATACCTGAAAGAGCGGAAAGGATGAACAGAAACTCATTTTTTAGACTGAGGAAAAAAGCTTTTGTAGGCTACTGAGAAAAAAATAATTACTTGGTGCATGAACAGTGTGTGATCTACTGGATGGTTTTCGGGAGTTAGGGGATGTGATGAAGATACTGGCTTTTTGAAAAAGTCACTTTGAGTGCAGTCTGGAGATGGAGCGGGTGGGGCATTCAAGGCAGGAGGGTAACGTGGCTGGGGATACGCTGCAGTTTTCCAGGTGAAAGAAATGAGAATAAAATTTTGGCAAAAAGCAACTAGTGCTGCCAGGTGAGATTTGGGGGTGGGAAAGAGCAACTGACGGTGTCAGAAGAAATAGGATTGTGTCAAAGGAGGGCCCTGGGCTAACCTGGAATAGCAGGATCACGCGAGTACCATTCTCTAAACATGGCACTGCTACCAACAGATACTTTGTGAGGGGTAAGGTTGTAAATTTGAGCTGTTATCGTATTGACTTTTAGGGTTTTCCTGTATCAACCCTTTCCTGTTCCCGAGCCTTTCGTGTCTTTTAAATATTTTCCTCTGGAACTATGAATCAAAAAGAAAAGGGGGATAAAGATGTCAAGCGGGATCTCTTGAAATCTTGTTTTGCAGATGGCAAGAGGTTTTTAAACATCTGCCACATTTGAAAATCTAACTCTGTTCACTTTTTTAATACCTATTAATCACTCAGCCAATGGAGGCAAGTGCCACCTAACTCACCGGCCACACAATTTAATTCAGCATCTCTTACGAGCGCCACTGTGGGACTGAGAACACTTTCTCACTCCTAAGTGCATTCTGATCTGCGGATGACAGTTTCCCCTAAATTTTAATGTGCAGAGCTCTCTCCAGTTTAAATGCAAACTTACTGACAGTAGAAACAACGTCTTACATTTCTAAGACATTGTAGAAAATAGTCTAGGAAAAAAAATCACTTCATTTCATTTCCTTCAGCCTCAGGGCTTCAGTTATCAACCTTGAAGATTCCACCAAAGGAGACCTTGCATTTTAAACCCTAAGTATTTATCACAGGGAAGATTTCCTTATCATTTTAAGTAAATGCTGAATAAATAAAGGTGTTAATGAATTAAGATCTGACTAAGTGAAGGAGGACCAAGCCAGTAAAAACAAACAAACAAAAAATCAGTTCAATGTCAAGAAAGCAGGGATCCAGCCCAGACCCAGCCACTGGCTTGCTCTCTCCTCCTGCGTGACTTTTCTTTTCCTTCTGTGCCTCAGTTGCCTGCCTCTCTGTAACTCCCATCCCAGTGATGCAGCACATTTTTTTCTCACATCCTATTTTCACTGCCCTAGAACCAGCAAGTCACAGAGTCTCTTTGCTCAATTAAATCCCAGTGCACAGGAAGAAAGAAACGTTAAACAGAAAGCATTGTTTGTTTCCAGCGTGAAAAGACCTCTTCAAACGTGAAATGACAGCACTTCGATTTGCCCCTAAGATTCTGTCTGTGTTATTTTCTCCTCTGTGTTCGAGAAATAGCAGGAGAAATTCCACTTTAGGAGAAATTGTTTAACAAGCGAGTCCCTTAGCAGTTCTGAAGGCAAAGTCTTGCCAAGCAAGGATGGGCAGGTACCAATTAACTCACAAAGACTGGCCTGGTTTCCAGGTGAGCAACTCTAACCACGACAGAGCTTCCCTGTCATAGTTCAAAGAATTTTATTTTCCAGGTTTGATGAACTCAATACAGCTTGTTTCCCTGAGAAAGGAAAATTTTTAAATTGCCTTTGCTGCTGACTAGCTTTAATTCCACCAATTGTGTATGCATTTTAGAAGCCTAATTATGCTCTACAGTGTGCCATATAGGTCAAAATTAAAGTATTGAATGATGCCTTCATTTGCCTCCAGAATGAACAGATTTAAAAAGAGAACCTGGTGCCTAGTGAACTTGCAGAGGTCCATGGTTCCCAGAAGTCCATACCTTTGGTTCAGTATTGGAATACAACAGGATCTCTCCTGTGGGGACCAAGAAATAAAGGGAAGGGAAAGGGAGGAGAGAAGAAAGGAACGGGGAAAAACTTAAGATGTATCAACTCATCATGAGGCATGTAATCACTGCGTTCTGCAACATATACTAATAAAAATAAAGAGTGAAAAAAATAGACTGGTGACATAAACATGTTTCTTATTCACCTATGAGTCCATGCTTTCATGTCACTGATAAAATATATTTATCCATATCACTATATTTATTAGAAACTGACTATACATGGAAAAACAAATAAATATAGTCCCCTGGATAAAGTCTACTTCAACTTTAGCACTGTTCTCGGTCCAGCACAGATGCATAGTAATTATCAAATAAATGCATGAGGCAATTAATGAAGATCAGTTATATTATAAAAGAAAATGAATTCAGGACGCACTAAGATATTGAAGAATTTAGTTGGGTACAGTAAGTCTAAGAACTTTGCGGCAAAATCACCTAAAAATGCCCAGTAAATGACTACAGATCACTGTATGTCAGGTAAACAGGAAAGAGGTCAATATTATACACATAGCTTTTCTTTCTTGGAGCAAAGATGATAAAGAAATATGGTTATCTTATGGATATACTGCAATGAGTTCCAAATTAACCCTCGTAAGCCTCAACTCTCAGCATTTAAATTATTTTGTTCAGATGGTGCCAAAATAATATTCCTAGATAATAGAGGTGAGCCCTACCTCAAGAGCCTATTATTATTACCAGACAGACAAAGTGTTTTTCATTAAGCTGAAATTCCAAGTCTTATTTGGGGAAATTAGATTTTAGTTAGACTTATCAGAGAGAAATCCAGATATCTGCTATCCATCTTCTTTGTAAAATGTGTAAACACCACTTAAGAGAGATAATCTTAAGTGAGGTTTTCATTGCTCTGTATATTTCTGTCACAGTAGCTCTTAACTCAGATTTAAATCAACACTAGAATGCAACAGAATGGAATAATCTTTCCTTATCTGAAAAATCTTCCATAAATGTTGATGGCCCCTGCTAAGATCGATGTTATTTTTTAAAAACTCGAAATATTATACGCAGTAAAAGGGTTGAATAGGTTAATGGAGAACTTTGAATACTTAGCATTTACTTTAATCTTCCAGACACTGAAGATTTAGAAAAGCACTTTTAACATAAAAATATCCTGCATTAGGAAATGCAGCTCATCATGTTTTTTTGGCTTAGTATTTCAGTATTTCGTCTAGAAGCTGAGTTCAAATTATCTCCTAATATACTTTACAAGTTCAGAAAAGGAAATATTTAAACAACACTTCTATCTCAGCCAAATCAGCATCTCAGTTTGGACCTCGCTTTATTCTCACACTTATTTGCTTCACACAAACATAAGTCTGGATGAAAACTCCTCCTCGTGGTCAAGCGCGGCCCCAGGAGGTGGGGCCAAGACTGTGCAGCTCAAGGGAAGGAGGACAGCAGAAAGCAGAGCCAGTAAACAGTAGAGAGCTCACCGTGACTGGCCCGGGCCCCATGCGGTGTAAGGCTGGACTCATCAGGGAGCCCACAGACCCGCAGTCACATCCGGGGACCACAGAGGCCCCGCATTCCGGAAGTCCAGTAGTGTCTTACAAAGTAATAAGGCATCCTGCATCCTAGCTACTTGCCTGAACTTCAGGGTGTTGACTGAGAGGAAGAAATAGGGAAATGATCATCAGGCTGCTCCCTTAAGTCCCATAGCTACATCCTAAACCCACCAACATGCTACAACCCGTAACTGTGTTCCCTTCCCGGATTCCAATATGACCTTGAGAGCTGACCTTGGGAAAAGGACGAATAATAGTCAGTTCCTTCAAACCTGGATTCATCATCTGCCGAACTCACTTATTTCCTCCCATCTCTCAGGATTTTCCATTCAATGGGTTTCTTAGAAGGATTTTATTTTCTTCCTCCTTTTTTCTCTCCTTTTGCCTTTTTCCCCATCCCCTTTGAATGAGGCTGTTTTTGTTTCTTCTGTTGAGTCCACTGATCCTAACATGGTCTCTGGCCAGAGCTAATGTGACCTTCAGCATTTTGACATGCCTGGAACGAGTTGGAAAAGAGCGGTGTATATTGTCGTTCGGTGTTCTGAGAATAATTCAAACAAGCCTGTTCCAGAACGCTGACAGGATCTCCTCAGATTCTCTCAGCCTTCAGAAAAGTCGCAGCCTCACAGTCCGGCTTGCTGGACAGTGGCGGCCAGAAACGGGAGGAGACTGCCACCTTGCGGACCCGGCGGAAAAAGCTTCCCTCTGCGAAATGCTGTGGTTTAGCTCTCAAAACACGTTTAAGAGAATTGTGTCTTAAAATGGCTCAAACACCTTCCAGTCAAGCAAAACCTGAATTCATGAATTCCCTTTCCTAGGTGTTCTCTGAGTAGCAGCAGAAATGTCCGTATGATGAACCTGTCCTCGGGTAAAACTGCAGGTGGACAACCTTCGCTTCACTCTTCTAAATAAAGGATTTGGAGCAATCAGAACTTCAAAGAAAGAAAAAAAAAACAGAGCACTCATTATGCAGACTGCATTCAGATTAAAATGTACATAGTATCAGAGCAATAAAGTCCATCCATGTTTTAAAGCTGAGTGCTAATTGTTATTCTTCTGTTGAATCCCCTGTCTTTCCCGGGAACTACTTCCACTCATTTTGCAAAAGCAAGCTACTTATCTTTTCATGTTTAACACGAACAACTGTGAGAAGAATACTTTTTGGCCATTCTCATTAAAAACACATAAATATGTGCTTAAAGTGCAGATTCCTGACTTTCATCTAAGATCAACTGAGTCTGAATTTCTGTTCCTGGAACCTACGAATGAATATTTGAAGTTATTATCTTACTTAGTTCTCTTGTAGACTGGGCGTTTCAATTAGAGGTCCACTACTTTCTGCATGGGACCCAGAAATTAAATATTTGAGGGAGAGAATGACTTTTGTTCCTACATATTAGGCTTTACTAGTTTTTCAGAGCCCAACTTCCTACAGTACTACATCCACGAAGTTTTGCCAGCTTATTTAACATAATTTTGATTCCTCCTTCTCTGAGTCTGTCATCCCAATCACATTCTTCATGCTGATTTTATTTTTGCTCTTGGTTTATCTTCACTGAGACATCTAGAAAGGTGAGGGCTTTCACACATCTCTTTGGACCCCACAGTATAACATGTGGCACTACTTTGCACATGGCAAGGATTTTAGAGTTCTTTCCAAGCTCTTATGAGTTTGCACCTGCGATCTTCTGACTTCCAAAGAGCCAGCCAAGCACAGGCACTGGACAATCAAATTTTCACCCACCATAAAAGCAAGCAATCCATTGTCATGAGTGGAGAAAAGCAATTTCCCTCCTCCACTAGTGGCTGCATTCACCCCAATGCATGCAGCAATGGCTGTGTTCTACACAGTGCCCTAGGAATGCTGAGCAACCCAGGAGACAGGCATCTGTTCCCAAGCCTTGAGCTTGTGTCATTAAACAAATTGCTCCATAACGTCAAAAGAGCCACTCTTTGTGACAGCCAAGTGATATAATTTGTCTTGATTCCAGACATTGGAGGCATCTGTCTGGAATTCATGCATGTCATTTGATATTGCAAGTTCATCTACAGAAAAGTGAGACCAGAGCCAGGCAGTGAACAGAAGTACAAACATTAAGTGACTACTTTAAAAGCTATAGTTTTGCCTTTTTAGCACAAATACATGGAAACTTTTTCTAAGCTATGCTGCTGTACTTGAAATGCAAAACACAACTTGCTATTATCTAGACAAAACTGCTTTTAGAATAGGCACGTGGATTTTCCTGAACTGTGAGAATGGAAAAATAGTTCCAGGTTAAACAGGTGGCTCATTTAGTTTAACACATGCATTAATAACAATGACCTCTCACAGAATATTCGAGTGAGCAAATGTTCAGTGAGTGCCAACTCATGGAATCAGCCATTTGATGCTATTGGATGAAAGGAATCAGAGCATATATCTAGTTGTGTAATGCAGGGATGATCTCACAGAAGAAGTGAGGCTTCATGTGAGGCCTCACGGATGTGCAGCCTAGGTCCACGAGGCAGAAGAAATATAACAAAAAGGCATCAGCGAACAGAGACATTCTTCTCTACTCATAGCATCTTCCTCTGCAGTGAGGTCAGCATACATGTTTGACTCCTCTGTCTCGGTAACCTTCCTGTTGCTGAGTCACAATACTCTTCACCCACAATGTAAAGGAGGAGAGGTTTCCTCTGGCTCAGTCTGTAAAGGTTTCAGTCCATAGTCACCTGGCTCCACGGCAGGATGGGATGGCAGAGGGGCAGGGCGGAGGATGACACGCAGGAAGCAGGGTAGGCTTGGGGAGGACCAGGGATATACAATTCCAGGCCACACCCAGTGAGCCACTTCTCCCCACAAGGTTTCACCTCCCAGCACCACAGCCAGCAGTGACACCGTCATCGGTGGACTAATCCAGTGCCACACACCCACCGCCTGGTCATGAGCAATGAGCAGGTGAGGGGCACGCTGGGGAGACGGGGGTAGAAAGCACATCACCACCCAACCCCAGCCCTCAGATCACTGGCCTCCTTGCCTTCAGTGATTTTCTCCTGCAGCCTAACTAGCAATGCGCATCTGTGTCACTGCCTAGACTTGTGTCTCTTCCGAAGTCTTCGACTAGAATTTGCTCCTCTAAGTCGCCCCTTCCATTCTTTGCTTCAATAAGACTTTTTTACAGCCATGCTCCTATCTCCTCAGATTACATGTGGCCTCTCCTCTGTATATACTTTCCTAGCACCCGAGCTTTTTTCCCATGGTTTACCTAATCAGTCTTTAAGGCCATTGTTTACGTATCTTCTTCCTCGACAGAGAGAACAGAAACCAAAGGGACAGGAATCTCTGTCTTTCTTCTTTACGGCTGTGAACCTTGAGAGCCTGGCAAACAGGATGCTTGAAAATCATTTATTAAATTAATACATCAAATAAGCAAGCCCAGTTTGTTCAAGGTATAGAGAATATTTGGGGAAGCCTGGCGATTTCGGGATATAAAGTCATTCTCTAGAGTCCTTGAGCATCTAGAAAAGGAAAGTCAGCCTCTTGTCTGTGTAATGAGAATCAATGTGACTTTAAGGGTGAGGAAACCCCTCAGACATTCGTCTTTGAAGTAACTGCTTCAGCTAATTATTAAAAGCATGTATACAAATATCTTAGGAAATCTGAAAGTTTGAGTGAAGAAGAGGGACGATGAATCACCCACGTCTGTGATATTGCTAGCATGGATGTATTTTTCTAGTAATCTTATAGACACTTATCTTACCCAGTGAGGATAACAGAGCATTCACAATTGGGCTCGAATTTGTTCTCTCTCAAGATGGTAACCACAACACTGTCTTCTTAGTATTTAGAAAGCTGTAGTAGACATCACATAATGACTGCTTAATGGGATTTTGCTAAATTATTACTAAATTATTTAACTAAATTATTACATGGGTCAGCTGCTCTGAATCTTAACTCTTTTACTCCATGAAACTCATAAATGTCTCCTCCCATATAATTGCTACTCAGATGAGGCACTGCGTATGAGAAGCATCCCAAGCCAGCAACAGCTCCACTCCTGGGCGGGACCTTCCGAGGAAACATTAGTCAGCCTTCTAGCACCGCACGTTAGTTTTTCCTGTTTTGAATTCCATACTCTTTATTGTCTGGTTTTGCTCAGTATTATCTCCATGAGATTCTTGTAGGCTTTCAAATGGAGAAGCGGTTTATTGTTTTTCGTTTCTTTAAAATATTATATAAATATATCATACTTTGCCCTTGTAACCACTGATGGACACTTAGAATATTTCCAGGGTGGGGCTGTGCCTCACTCTATTTCAACCTAGCCATAAGGTCGCTTAAAGTATCTCTTGGGGAAAGGAGTTGCAGAAATCTCCAACAGTGGCATGGAAGACACTGTTTCCTAATCGCGTCTCATTGAAGCGTTCTTCACTCAGTAAATAAGTCATTTTCCGATGTTAGAGCTAAACGTGCAACTCCAATTCAGCCTTTGTTTATCTGTTCTTTGTTTCTAGCATCAAATGTGTTAGTTACCGAGAAGTAACAAACCATAAAAGGAAACCTCCACTTTAAAAAGAAGAGGGAGCTACTGTACCAGGAGGGTAAGCAACACACACGCACGAAAGGTCCAGGTGGGTAGGCGTTGCGGCCGACTTACAGCACACTCACACTGGCCTAGCTTGGGAGAGGCTGTGGTTTCTAAGTTAGATGCACAGGTTCTAGAACCAGAAAGGGCTGAATCTGAATCCTGGCTCAACTCCTTCTATCTGTGTGGCCCTAGTAAATTCTTTATCTCAGCTCTTCACATTAAACATAGGAAGAAGAATATTAATATTAGTAGATCTAAATGCATTTGCAATGTCTGGCATGTAGTTTGATTTCGATAAGTATTACCTTGGTTATAAATAATAGCCACCAACACACCTACTTCAGCTTAGGAGGCTCAAGATATGTTCGAGTTCCAGTGCATCATTGCCCAAATATAATCGTGAAATCACTTCCCTAAAAATGATATTATATTTTCTGTAATACAATCTGTCCAATCTGCACTGTAGATTTATATCAGGATTGTGTTTAATTACAGTAAACTGTAACTATAGCAACAGTGAACTTTTGTATTCTTTTTCAGAATTCACAGAGTACTTTTACATTAAAATATAATTCAATCCTTTACATACCTTCAGAGGTATGTCTTCATTTGTTGAATCTCAGCTCAAACTCATGCTTCATTACCTGCTCAGATAAATTTGAACCCTGTCTCTTTCTAAACTAAGCATGATTTTAAACTTTGTCACTAGAGGGCTCTAGAAGAAATGCTTTTATTTTTTGTGGGGTTTTTTTGTTTTTGTTTTTTCTCAGCACTGGGTTGGGACTGAACTTAAGGCCTTCACACTGTGTTACATCTCCAAAACTTTTCTTTCTTCCTCCCTTTCTATCTTTCTTTCTTTTTCTCTCTCTCTCTCTCTCTCTCTCTCTCTCTCTCTCTCTCTCTCTTTCCTTCCTTCTTTCTTTCTTTCTTTCTTTCTTTCTTTCTTTCTTTCTTTCTTTCTTTCTTTCTTTCCTTTCCCCTCTCCATCTCCCTCTCTCTCTCCCTCTTGCTCTCTCTGAGAGAGTCTTGCTAAATCACTAAGTTGCCCAGGACAGGATATTACTATATTGATGCCCTTGTTCTTTAAAAACCTGTGCTCCAGGACAACCGAGAGCAACTCAGCAAGGGGAATCCAGTGGAGCCTGGCCCCTTGTGGTCCTTGGTGAGTTTGTGGCCCTGGTCCCAGCCCAGGGCTCATCTCAGCATGGATCTCCTAATGTGGGCACCTTGCATCCAGTCCTCGCAACACCTGCAGTGGAGCAAAGCCCCTGCCATCTCAGCTCTCTCTGTGCACCCTCCTGTGCTCAGCTCTTGCAGTGCTCTACGCTCCCTCTGGCGAGAGGCCACACTGAGTAGTTTCTCCAGCGCTCAACTCCTACCAAGTATGGCTTCTCCAGCCTCTGGTTGCTGCAGCTTCTGGGGGCCAGCAGTGCCCACCAGCAAGCAGCTTCCTATGGCATGGACTCTAGCAACCCTAAAGCAAGTCTTAAGGGGCAATGCCTCCCTAAGGGTTGCTTTTTCAGCCCCAGGGGGCAGGTTTGTAGCAAGCCGCAGTGGAGGGCACTTCAGTGACTTTTGCATCATCCAGTGAGCAAAATCTTGCCCTGTCCAAAGGGGGCTGGAGCTGAGCCTGGAGTGGGGTTGGGGGCTCTTCCTTGGCACTCTATTTAAGCCCCATCATAGCAGCTGTTCCTTGTAAATGGTACGGCTGCTTTCCGTACTTTTTACTTGCCAATTATCTGTTACTTCAATCTGCACTATAGTTAGTAAATCTTATAATAAGCTTCACCTTTGCAGATGACTATGTGGTTTCTGTCTCCTGACTTGGCTCTAATGGAGATACTCTCATTCAAGGTGAAGAAATTAAAGTTCAGGCCAGGACAAAGACAAGATACAATCCCAGATCTTCTAAACTCAAAGTCCTGTGAGCTTTCTACTGCACAAAAATTCTCTTCCACAAATAAGGAGATATTGGAGAAGAAAGGAATACACTGGTAATTCAAACAATAATTAACCTCAGGGTCATTTTGTAGCCCCTCCTTCCTATCTCATTCTCTCATACACAGAGACCAAAGCGTTGTGGTGGCATTGCTCATTACACAGAGATCAGCTTGCAGGAGCCTATTAAGGAGCAAAATCCAAAAATTGGAACTATTGATATCCAATTCTAAACCCCAAGAAAATGCTGGAAGCCACAGGTAGCCCCAACACAGATAAAACTCAACTCAAATGTCAAATAAAACTCAGCACTGAACATGGGACACCAGCTAGATTAACATCCTAAAGAAATGGCTTCACCTTTATAATCAGCACATTGCAATCAAGCATTCATTTTACCCCTTACTCATTAATACGACAAACTACCTGAGAACGGTGTTGGACTCATTGCAATGATCAAGAATGTTTACTTAGTAGGTGAAGTTGGCTTCTAAAATTTAAATTTTAATTAACCTCAATATAAAACATGGATTAAGCATCATTGTTACCAAATTGACCATTATATTGTCTTAATTTCTAACAGGGAACAGATCATTTAGCCTCTGTAGCTAATGGTCTTATTTTCAAATAAAATAAAAATATCAAACTCTCCTTCAGTCTCCAGAGCATTATCCTTGTTTACAGCTTGCATTTACATTTTCAACACATCTCTGTACCTCTGCGCTTTTCTTGATTCAAATATCGCCCCACTCATGAAGCCGTGGCTCGTCTCCAACAAAATGAAATGTGATTTCTCCACAACTGGGAGCCCCGTAGAATGATTTCCCCTACCATGATCCGTGCTACAATTTGAATGTCCATCATGAACATTCTTGGGTTTCTCAGGGAGCAAAAAGTCACTCTAGGACAGGAGACCGTCTTTTGATACGAGGTGCCGTCAAAACTGTGAACACCGTAGTTTAAGCACTGACGGTGCTCAACGATAAATATTTAACCTCTCAAATTCACAGGCTAGGTATAGTGAATGACCAGGAACAGAAGCCAAATCCCCAAGCTTCAAAGCCATCCCAACTGTCAAAAGACAAGGTTTAAGACTATTAACTATTAATTATTCTCAAATATTAACTCAGATGAAGCACTCGATATGAGAAGCATCCCAAGCCAGCAACAGATCCACTCCTGGGCGGGACCTTCCAAGGTAACGTTACTCAGCCCTATAGCACCTCACGTTAGTTTTTCCTGTTTTGAATTCCGTACTCTTTATTGTCTGGTTTTGCTCAGTATTAACTTCATGAGATTCTTGTAGGCTTTTATATATAGAAAGAGTTTATTGTTTTTCATTTCTCTAAAATAGTATTTAAATATATCATACTTTGCCCATGTTACCACTGATGGAGACTTAGAATACTTCCAGGGTGGGGCTGTGCCTCACTGTATTTCAAACTAGTCATAATGTTGCTTAAAGTACCTCTCGGTAAAAGGAGCTACAACACTCAGAAAAAAGGGATTGAGGAGGATATAATAAAATGAAAAGACATCCCTTATTCCTGGGTAGGAAGAATCAATACAGTGAAAATGGGCATACTTCCTAAACTGCTATACACATTCAGTGCAATCCCTATTGAAATCCCAACAGTATATTTCACAGAACTAGAGAAAACAATCCAAAATTTCATTTGGAATCAAAAGAGACCTAGAATATAAAAAGCAATTATAGGCAACAGAGAAATGGCAGTGGATATCATAATCCCCAATTTGTGACTATACTACAAAGCCACTGTGATAAAAACAGCACAGTACGGGCAAAGAAACAGATCCGAGGATCAGTGGAACAGATTACAAGGTGCAGAAACAACTCCAGACACAGCCATCTTATCTTTAACAGAGCCAAACAACCTCACCCTCAGGAAAGATAGCTTGTTTAATAATAGTTTTAGAAAAACTGGATTTCAATTTGTCAAAGATTAAAACTAGACCTGTATCTTTCATGATGCATGGAACTAAAAATCCAAGTGAATTAAAGATATAAATATTGAAACAGAAACAATAAACTTGCTGGAAGATGTTAGGTAGAATTCTTGAATATCAGCATAGGAAAAGACTTTATGAAAAAATCCTCTGTAGTACAGGAATTAGCACAAATCAACAATTGGGATCTCATCTTTCTAAAAAGTTTCTGCACTGTCAGAGAAATCACAAACAGAATTAAGAAACAATCTACAATGTGGGGAAAAATTTTATCAGCTGTTCCTCAGACAAAGGTCTACTATCTAGAATACATAAATAACTCAAAAAATCAGACCCCTAAAGACCCAATTAAAAAATGGGCATCTGAAATGAACAGACACTTCTCAGATAAAGAAATAAAAGCAGCAAATAAACATGAAAAAATGATCAACATCATTGCTCATTCGAGAGATGCAGGTGAAAACAACACTGAGATTCCACCTCACCTTAGAAAGAATGGCTGCTATCAAGGAATCAACCAATAACAAATGTTGGTGGGGTTGTGGGGAGAAAGGAACCCTTCTTCATTGCTGGTGGGAGTGCAGACTGGTGAAATCACTGTGGAAATCAATATGGAGATACCTCAAAGAACTAGGATTAGACGTCCCATTTGACCCAGCTATTCCTCTGCTGGGTATCTTCCCAAAAGAATTAAAAGAATCAGACCACAATGATATATGCTCACCCATGTTCTTTACAGCAGTTTGTAATAGCTAAAATTTGGAAACAGCCCAACTGCCCATCAACTGGAGATTGGATAAGGTGTTATTTTTTTTATAAAATGGAGTACTACTTAGACATAAAGAATGATAAACTAGAGATATTTATAGCTAAGTGTATGCACATACTCTTAAGTGAAATTAATAATTGCACCTGTATAAATACAGAATAGTTTCTCTGGTGTGAAAAACTAAAAGTATAAATAAGGTTCAAAATCTTTAATTGATATTGTGCAATAGGAAGATAAGGTCTGAAAGAGTAAAGAAAGTAGGGGAAAGGTAAAAAGGGATAAAAAATATGTGAAAAGAAAAACCATGGAAATGATGTCTTTGATCACTGGGAAGGGTGAAGAGGCTAAAGGGAAGGCTGGGGAATGGGGAAAAATAAACATCAAGGTAAGTCATACAAAGGTACAAGATCCCACTGCTGAATGTAACTGTATTATATGCCTGAAATGTACCAATAAACTTGATAACGATTATAAAAAGATGATTAACACCGAGCTTTAGAGGAGGAAAAATAGAGCTGTGAGAATGAATAGTTGGACAGCAGGATATATGCATACTGTGCTTGGCAACAGGAAAGGGCAGAAGTGGTTATGGCCAAACTGTGAGAATTAAAACCAGTCTGCACTACTTAGAATTTATTTACATCACTATGATTATTAAGGGGGGAGTGCCATATTGCAGGATACACCCATGATCATTATTAGATGCTTAGGTATTTCATTGAATGAAGGTACATTGCATTTGGGGATTAGGAGATGGTTAAAGGTTGTAATATTGCACTTAATCTTTTGCAATTTGCTTTTTACTCAACAATCTCTTTCTTAGACTCATTTGTATAGTAATACATAGCTGTGATTTATTAATTTTGTGGCTGTATGCATATGTGTGAATACACTAAAGGTCATTTATCCATTCCAATATGGAGGAAACCTGGGTTATTTGCAGCTAGCCTAAATAATGTAGCCCTAAACAGACTTGTAGGTGTCTCTTATTGACCTGTAAGAGTTTTAACTAGAGCATTTGCACCATAGAAAAGACAATTATAGAGTATTCACATTTCAAACATTAAGAGATATTTTTCTTTTTCTTCCTATTTCATTTTGGCAAGGAACTCCAGTGCAATATCAAATGGAAGCAACAAAAATGGATAACTTTGCCTTATTCCAAATTATAATATGAAAGCATTCAGTATTTATCATTCATTTTTAGGTAAGTAAATTATAACTTAAAATTTTTCCTTTTCTTTCTTTTTATTCTTTTTTGTTTCTTTTTGGGTTTTTTTTGGCATGATGGAATAAATCTAAGGCCTCATATACATTAGCCACATTCTCTCAGTGAGCTACATCCTCAGTCTTTTCTGTTCTTTTTTATTTTATTTTATTATGTTTATTGTTCAGACGGAGTCTCATGAAGTAGCCCAGGCTGGCTTTGGATTTGCTGTCCGCCTTCCTCACAGACCACAGCCTTTATAGATAGCCTTATGCAAATGAAGAAAGTTTTTTATAGTTTGCTGAGAAATGTGTGTCTCATGAATGAGTGCTGAATTTTGTTAGTACTGTGTCTATATCTATGGGGATAATCATGATTAATTACACTGATGAATATGTTTCAAATAATAAACTAACCTTGTTTTCCAAAAATAAACTCCACTTAACCATGGTTTTTTATTATTATTATTATTATTATTATTATCATTATTATTATTTTACATGTTGCTGGACTTGACTTGCCAATGTTTTATTAAAATATTTCTTTTGTGGTTTCCTGTTATGCATTGTAGTCTGCACTGTCTTTACTTGTACTACTGTTGTCAGATTTTAGTAACAGGTTTATATTGGCCCTGTTACTAGTGGAGATTAAAATCGCTTCTTCCTTTACTTTCTAAAGATTTTGGGTCACACTTTTTTGGTGTTTCTTCTTTCTTTTGGACTCTGTTTGTTTGTTTTTTGTGTGTGTGTTGGGCATTGAAACAGAGCCTCTCGGTTCTAAATGTGTGCTCTACCACTGAGCTATACTATCCTACCAGCCCCATTGGGTCATTCTTGAATGAGAGTTTTACTAGATCTAATTTATTTTATGCTGCATCAGCCACATCTAGGAAACGCTGCACATCTAAACATGCGAGTGATCGCCTTTTGTGTGGTTCAGTACACAGGCTTTGTGACCATGTACAGGTATTCTAACTGACTTTCACACAGTGTTAACAGTATTAGTCCACTAGTTTCCGTTTTCCAGGAATTCTCATTTTTAATTAATTCTTATTCTTTTGCATCTATTCAAGTCCATTCTCTCTGTCAGGTCCTCAACTCTCCTAATGTTTGGTGTTCTGTAACTTCACTATCATTTCTTGGGGTTTAATTATTTTATTACACACACACACACACACACACATACACACACACACATTTCAGTGTCCTTCCTTTTTAGTATACATGTTCATTTCTATACCTATGATGTGTCTTTCTACAATTCCAGAAAATTTTTAGTCAATTGTTTCTCCATTACCTCTGCCTTTTTTCTGAACTCTGACTGGATATATGATATTTATTGTGTGTTCCTTGTTATGTACACTCTTATATTCTCTATTTTGTTGTCATGCATTTTTATAGTCCTGGTAATTAATTCATATATGGCAACCATCCCAGTTACTCTCCTTTTTGTTGTGTCTGACTTGTTTCTAAACTGTCTACTGATTTTTAATTTTTAATTATATTTTTCATTTTTAAATGAAAATTTATTTAAGTGTATTTGATTCCTCTTGGACACTAATGTGGTCACATTTGAAAATATGTTATTTATTCTTCATGTCAAATTTTTAAAATCTTAATTAAAAAATGTCACATACATAACCCTCTAGTATTCTGAAACCAATGAGTCTAATATATGAAGTCGCCATCTCTTGGAGGAAAAATATGTCATGTTTCACATCTTGGCCCCTAGGATAGTTTTTTAAAAAGAGTGTCCTTTTTTCTACTTCAGTCATATAATTAATTAATTCTAATTACTTGATATCCACTGTCTTCTAGGAAATTGATTTTCAAAATGGAAGAAATATTCAGGTGTTATTAAAAACTGATTAATATGTTTTCAGTTTTATTTGTCAAGAGCCCAGAGCAACTGCTCAACCCACCTCTGCCTGTTTGGGGGCAAAGAGTGTTCTCTGCTTAGCTTGGCCCTTCCTCTCAAACACTATCTTCTCACCTCTACGAGTCTACTGTGTTTATAACAGCAGATAAAATGACATTGAACAGCTATTATTTAGCATTAAAATAATATGCATATGTTTCGTTGTTACGTTTTACAGCATTATCAATGACAGTATTTCAAGGAGCCGTCCTAATGTCCTTAGTTTTTATCCTACAGTTGCATATGTAGAGTGTTTTCCATTTCTGCCAATGCACATAATTCTGATATACTGTCTTGTGAACACATGCATGGAGAATACACTTAGAATCCCCACCTGTCTCCACGGCACTGCCAGCCAGCAGCTTCTTTGGCCACACAAATGTAATTCAACACGTGCGCCTAAAACTACAAAGATGAAAATGTACTTCACATAACTCAGAGACGCTCAAGATAGAAGTCAAATGGCCAACAAGCTGGGGCCTTGCCCATTAGTCACCAAATGTCAATAACGAGTCAGTATTTTGAAGCCAAAAACCTTCAACTCAGCCTGACTCTCATTACTCAGAAGCTTAAAAAAATGTATACCATTTCTTTAGATCCTACTGCCCTTTTATATCTAAGACAAGATGTGATACAGACGATCTGACCAAAGTGTCTTTGGTTATTTCGGGTGTGCAGTAAAACCTGGAAACTGTCAAAAACATCTTAACACTTAAAACACTTTTGTAGGCTATGGAGCATCTAAGATAGAATGTCTGAAATTTAATTGTCCTGTAGAATTAGAAATACAGTTTCGTGGGCTGCGGATCTATGTAGTTATGAGAAGTCAAGTTCTGCTTTCCAGGGCTATGCATAAAAGAAACTGGAAAATCAAATTTGCTATGGCACTGCTCAATCTTGGAATCAGGAGGCAGAATGTTTTCTGAGACTCAGGGATATCTGAACTGGAAGCCCAGGCCCTAAGAGCTGATGGTCAGAGCCTCATGAGCAGGCAGTTGAGAATTTCAGTAGAAATATTTTCAGAATAGTCATATTTCTTATTATACATGTAATAATCCTTATGAGAGAACTAATTAACATATATTTTTCATGTACTGGGACTTGTAATAAATATTTAAGCTAAAGCCGAGCACGGTGACAGAGGCCTGTAATCCCAGCTCTCAGAGGCTGAGTCAGAAGGATCGCTGTGAGTTCGAGACTAGCCTGGGCTACATAGTGAGTTCCAGGTCAGTTTCAACTACATAGTGAGGCCTTGTCTCAAAAAACAAAAAAAAAACAAAACAAAACAAACAACAACAAAAAATAAATAAGCTATAAAGATCAATTACACTAAACCCTGCCTTCAAGTCTTAATGGCTAAGGAGACAGGAGAATATTTGCAATATGGCAGTCCCAAATGTATTTATAAAGAACAGCTGGGGAGTGTGGGGGATCGGGGGAGAGGTAAAGTTCACCCACACAGGGAGAACAGCTAGGAAACATTTGATGACTGCCAGAGCCTAGCTGAGAAGGGAACGCATCAGATCTTTGGTTATATAGGCACGGTTCATAATAAGCAGCCTCCTTATTCTTTGCCTAAAGTTCTTCCTTTCCCAAAAGACTTAGCTGTACAGCCACTTGGCTGTTGAGATGGCATAAATTCATTCCTAGTCATGTTCACATTGGGAAGGAAGAGAGAGGTTTTCCTCACATCAGAAACCTGCCTAGGTTCTCATCTGAGCTCTGCTTGCAGCCTTAGTGTTGACCTGGAGGAGAGAGGAAGCTTCTGTGGCCATGGAGAAGCAGGCTGATCCTTCTCCAGTCTTCATCTATAGACAGAAAGAAAGTAACTCGTATGCAAAAGCACAGCCTAGAAAAAGCAAGCATTGTCTTGTCTTATATGGTGTTTTCTAGGTAGTGGTTACTTATATCAAAACTAAAATTGCAGGAAACTGATGAGAACTAACCACATGCTAAGATCACAGAAGACTGTTTAAGGAGTGAGTTTCTCTCAAGTTCCTACAAAAATTTAACCTTTGCTCTTAACTCTCAGCTATCCACGTAATTTTAGGGATGACAATGCAAATTTACCTTAACTAGACATGAGCTTAACCCCGACTTATATCTACCCATGTAACACATCTGATTTCCTGAGAAAGCACAAATCTTTGATGGTCAATGTAGAAATTATAGTTTGTTGGGAGAAAAACCAGTGTGGGAGTGCATATGTGTAGACAATGAAGCCATGTCTGTAATTAATTGCATTTCCTGTTCAGATAAGCAGCCTGGCCTCTCCCTGGGCTCAATCAGGCCCCATCTCCTCCACCTCTTGCATCACCCTCAGGATTCCCTTTCCCAAGTGGCAGGTCCTGCCTGGTAACCACGAAAGCCCTTGCTGAACAAACCACTCTCAGGAGAAAGAACATTTGCTCTTCCCTTTTGACCTGTGGTCTGTTTACAGCATTTTCTACTTCCCTGCCTGGAATACGGGGGTTTTAGCAAACTTGAGTGACTCAACAGGATTCAGCCAGAAATTGCAGGTTCCTGTGAATTTATGACAGATCCTTAGTGTACACATTTTGTTACAGTTTGTGTTGTTTGTTTGTTTTATAGCAAGGAGCAAAAAAGAAAGAATTTTAAACCTGTAAGACATAGCCAAGGATGTAATAGCCCAGTCATTCAAGGTACCATCACGAAAGCTAGCTGGATTGGGAAACAGTGATGTTTTATAAGTAAGTGACATGATTGTCAACCGGAAGAAGAGGAAGCTTTCTGGATTAAAACAGTTTCAATGTGTTTTCTCAATAATAAATGACACATAAATATGCAATGTGGCCTCTATGCTTTCTTAAAACTCGGGGTCAGGGAGCCAGGAATACAAGACTTGCACGTATCATGTCTTTAGGGATCCACTCCCAAACTCATGTCTTATAAACTTTTGGCCTACAGACCTCCGAAGAGAGAGCAAATGCTTTGCGATCACAAGCAGAGGGCTCTGAGCTCTCCTTCTCCTTTTCCATCACTGCAGTCCCACCTTCAATGTGGCTCAGAGTCCTGGCTGGAGGGAGGACACTGATCCCACCACCTTCAAATCATGTTTTCCCTAAATTCAGGAACTGTAACTTTCAAAGACTGTATAATGTTCCTCCAATTCATGATTAGGGCAACATGCCATAAATGGAGTATCTAACATTAAAAGGCAAAGATCTGGATAGAATTTTTTTGTATCCCCTAAATGATTCAAAGGCACCTATTTTATCTTCTTTCTTCTGAAAAAGCATCCAACTTGCATTCTGACATCGCTTTAGAGTTGGAAGCTGCTTTCCCATCTATTTATTGAACTCGCAAGATGATTCTGAGTTGGTCAAGGCAAGATTATGGGGCCCAGAGACTTGGAATACACCTCTAACGGCCACTTAAACTAAACTAGAAGAAGCTAAGCACTTTTTAACTCCCATGTACTTTCCATCATAAAGTGCTGCTCCTTACCTTTCATTTTCAACCACAGTAAGGATATTTATTAAGCATTTGGCATGTTTCAGTGTGTGCTAAGTGATAGGAAGGGATAGTTTAAAAATCAGTAATCCATCAACCCCAGTTTTTTTTCCAGCAACTTAATGCTTATTCAGCGTGACAGTGCATCCCATAAAGGACACCCCCCACCCACAGACAAAAGCTTACTTGAAAACTGCAATCATATATACTCTGAGGTTTTTGTAAATTATCGTTCTAGATCTGTGCTATATTTTTGAACAACAAATGCAGCTTGAATTACATTGGTGGGAGAGCAATCAGAGAGCTATAGCCACGGAGTGACCCACACTCAACTTTCCAACTCATCAACTTGAGATTTGAGACAGTAAGTTTGAGAAGGACAGACAGACGCTTCCTGGGGCACATTGACCACATTCACAATAGCAATTGAAAATCCTAAGATAAAAGAAAAATCTCAGTTAAGGAATAGCAGGGATAGGGAAGGATATTTCATTTAGAGAAGAAATTACAAACTTGAATCTACCAATCCTAATCAGTATATTTTTTATATTACATGCACAACGTTAAGGAGGGGAGGTTTACCTGGCAGCAGTTTCAGGGGGTATAGTCCATGGCTGGCTGGGTCCAAAGCAGGACTGCCATGGCGGAAGGACTTGGTGGAAGAATGCTGCTCATCTCATGGCAGCTGGGTGCAGAAGAGGGGACTCCACCAACAAGAGACATATCCTGCAAAGCCCTCCACCCCGGTGGCCCACCTTCTCCCACTGAGGTCTACCACCTAACGTTTGATCCAACTAGGAAAACGAGTGGATTATCCACTGGTGAGTACCGTGTCCCCATGATGCCAGCACCTCTTGGGCATCTCTGAATCCGGCCAGGTTTACAATTAATTTTAAGCAGCACAATGTAGCTTTTCTTTTCTTACTGTAAAGACATTTTATGTTTTCATCTCTAGAAATAACACAACTGAGATTTGACTGAGTTCACTTTCCAATCATCTGACCCTACATGGAAGTGTGTGTGTGTGTGTGTGTGTGTGTGTGTGTGTGTGTGTGTGTACATGTAACAAACAGGACCTCCATTGAAACTGGCCTTTGCTAATCCAAACAAGGACCCAGCTCTTGTATAACTCTACTTATCCCCCGAGCCTGTCCTCTCCTTCACAGTTATCTTTCCCACTTTACCTCATCTCACACCATGAACACAAACTACCTCTCAATCTCTGGCAACAGCAGGACCCTGAAGAACCATTCCATAGCCAGACCACAAGCATGGCCTATCTGTTGGTTCCTTACTTAGCTTTCTGTTATGTAATCCTGGAGATATTATCAGTAGAGAGAAGACAGAGTTTGCTTCCTACTTCACTTTCTGCCTGCCTGTCTGTCTCTCTCTCTCTCTCTCTCTCTCTGACTCATGGGCTGTGGGTGGCAGAATCTGATCTCTTGGTCCTCCCGAATCAGGCTTCTGACCTAGGATTTCAGCAATTACTACTTAATAGATATTTTGTGATAAGGGAATAAATTAAAGTTCTGGATTCTTTCAATTTGAAATTGAGGAGGTGTGGTTTATAAAGTCAATAGTAACTGAAGACATACACCTTAAAATCATGTATTAAAACATATTGAAATTAATAGTAGTGCTTAATGTCAATTAAACCACAAGAGTACTAACTTCTGTGGACAGAGGTCTTGACAGAGATTTGGTTGGTCAAGAGGAAGAGCTCAAGTTCCCATAGTTGTTCATTATGAATTTACTGAAAAAACACTACTTTGAATATTAATGTTTCAATTTTTAATTTAGGAAGTCTCCTGGAGAAATAGCCTTAAGGTAAAAGAAATAAAAAGAACTTATGAAGATGCACATTATAATGATATATATTCATAAATTATATATAAATTCATTTTAAAATGTAAATAATTTAAATGAGAAGTGCTCTTAAAATCCCACACAATGGAAAGGCTTGGGAAAAACCTGCAGGGACATTAAAAACACAGCAGAAGCATTAATCATGAAGACAGGAAAATATGCTCATGCTATTTTGTCAAGTGAAAATGGCAAGTAGAAAAACTGTAAGTGTAATAAAATCTCAGGCACGGAGGCAGCATGATAACATCTAAAGGCCTGGATGGGAGTAGAACAGTAAGGACAGAACCCTTACTGTCAGTGGATGGACAGAAGGTGCTATTGGTACCACGGTCCTCTCGAATTAGCAATCTTTTCCATGAAGTGAAAAGGATGATAATTGCTTAACCTTTGGGGAACGAACTCTTTGTGTCTACCTGGTCACTGAGGAAATTAAATCATCCTGCCCCAGGAGCTGCAGCCACTAGTTATGGATTTTGACTCCCGGTGACCCTGAGACAGCTTCTGTGACAGTGACTCTAAACGAGATGCTGCTTATGGGATTTTGTTGTCTAAAACCATCTGAAAAGTTGATAGGGAAACGAGAGGAGACGCAGATAGTGCACGAGCCACTTGTTCTTTGGCTTCCTCTTGCAGAAAGAACTTCTGCCTCACCCATCAGATTGCAAATCACAGCTCTTTCCCATGGCCTGGGACAAGGAGGCGCATGGCCTTTTAAACACATGATGGAAAGAGAGAGGAGCAACAATGGAGACAGTGGTTATGGATACTGGCTGTAAGTTAGAAGAACCCCTCTGGAACCTAAAGAGTCCAGCTGAAAAGAAGATAGGAAAGAGTAAAGAGATTCTGCCTCACTCTGGTTGTTTTCACCTGAATGAGAAAAAGGCAAAGTCTTCTGTGATTTTTTTTTCTTCATGGACTTCCTTATTTAACATCACATATTCTAAATTAATGAACCAAGGTACAACTTTCTTGCAACAGAACATTATCTCTATGGGTGTACATTAATATATATTATCCCTGGACATACAGATTCAACGATTTTAAGCCTCCACATTTTTCTACAGGCCATGGAAGAACTTTTATACTGTGGAAATTTTTCTTAAGTAAACACAAATTAGTAGTCGGGAAGGCCGTGGAAGCTCTCTCTCGCTGAAATCCACTGAAAGTTCTACTTTTCAAAGCAGTACTCAGCCTGGTGGTGACAGAACCATATATCTTCCAAAAATCTCAAATTCTGAAACTGATCGTAGAAATATACAAACAAGAATTAACACACACACACACACACACACACACACACACCATGCATGCATGTATGAACTCCTATGCCAATATGGACAAAAGTAACCCTAAAGTTAACCTGCAGTCAAAGACTTTAAATGTGCTAGTGATGAGGGTCTTTCAGTTTGTGGTACTGTGTGGGAAAAACTTCAATAACACAGGTCTAGCTGCTTTCTCTAGAAAGGCCAGCTTGTGAGGCTTCCAGAGTGTTTCATCCACTGCCTCACCGATAATGGAGGTTTGCGGCACACAGAGTGTTACACAAACAGAGTGATCCATGCTGCACGTCCATGTGCCTTCTGGAAGTCTTGAACTTTGATAATTACATGGCCAGTCCTCCAGTTAAGTCCTTGGGTGCTAGGTCTCTAGAGGGCCTCTCTGGGCAGAAGCTTGGACACACGCTACTGTGAATACTGAGGAAAGAGTACACTCAGTGACCTCACAGTGGGGAGGGAACGCTGGAAGCCTATACGCTGACTTCCGCGGCCTCTGCCTGTCCCCTACGCTAATCCTAGTACCTGTGTCGTTTTCCTGTGATAAAATGTAGAGGTGAATGCAACCATCTTATGACTCCTTTCATTCTTTCCAGGAAGTCACAGAATGTGTCTGTGGTCTTCGGGACCCCCCAAACGGAGGTGGAAGCAAACATGCGTACCCTGGAAGACAAAACTAGAACATGTAAACGCACAGCCGCAGAGGCCACCACCAGACCATATATCTCTCTGCATGTGAGACTGGATACTTTTGCTACGGGCTCTCCAGTAGGAGCTGTTACAATCGGCAGTGAAGTTCTTTACCTCTTCCAAATTCGGTCCACAGTGCCACTAAAATAATAAGCATATTCAGTGTGTTACATAGCTAACAACCAATTCTACTTTTGCTTTCTTAATCTCTACGAAACTCCCACGAGGAAGGGAGTCTCTGATACAGAGGATGAAATGGAGGATCAGAGGAGGGAAGTGCAGGTTGTGGCCAAAGGTCCCATTCATTAAGCCTCCCTCACAGAACACAGAGGAGCTGACCGAAGACCCACTTCTGAAGGTACCCAGGGCCCCTCCGATGTGGATCGCAGCCATTCACACTGGTAAAAAAGGTTGTATTAGCCCTGCTTGAAATGAGGAGAAAAAAATAAAGATGGAACATAAAAAAATTGCTATATAGTCTCACTTATGGTCTTGCTTTTTAAGGTTAAAATATCCACTCTGTTAAGAGTGTATAAATAAGAGACAGTGGCTGATAGGTAAATTTTTTTAAATATTCTACAATTGCAAGATCTTCATAGAGTAAAATGGAAGAAAGACAAGTATATAAAAATGTGCTTCTAAAAGGTTTTGGATTTTTTTTTTTAAGACAAATTTCAGTTTTAAAAATCTTTCCCTCCTCCTCACATAAGTCTGAGAAATTAACTGGCTTGAGTTCTGCCCCTGGTGCACCACTAATCACTAAGATGCAAGGGGAAAGTCACTCCCCAACTCTAGGGATCAATATCTTTATTAATAAAAGATCGACATAGGTGAATTCTAGGATATCTTCCACCTCTTTAGAAGTTTATGATTCTGTAATTGCTAAATCTACCTAGTCCTGCAGTACTCAATACTGACCACACGGTGGCAAAAGAGTTCTACTGAACCCAGATTGGAAGTCCAGGGGGCCAGCAGAACGCAGAATCGCTGCGCTGATGCGGGAAAGCATGAAAAGTTGCATCGCAATTACCTTAATTAAGCAGGAACTGTTCACACAGTTTCTAGCTACCTCCACCATTCTGTGTCAGGAAACACAGCTATGTCCGTGGAGAAGAAAGTCTCTGCTTTTGAGTTTAAAAAGTACCATATAAAAATAAAAGCTTGAGGTCTGTTCTAAAGATAGAAATGCTACGCACACACACCAAAAAACTACTGTGTGCCCAATGCCTCACCGCTGGGAATGGCCGAGCCTCTAAGAGAAAACAAGCCTTCTGACTCCCAGACCAATATCCTGCACGAACATAACAAAGCTCTCTCAGAAAACATAAATGTTAGAAGTTGTACATCCACAGGCTACTGGAGTTGGGGTCACGAGGGACACGGGCTCCAGGCTTTCAAAACTCACCCTGAAGAGGGAGAAAAACTGCAGAGATTCAAACGGGGCCCAATTTGCATGACCATAAAGAGACAAAAAACTCTTCGACTACAGGTCAAGGCTTTCTGACGAGAAAATTCAAGGACAATCCTTTTATTGTTCTCTTCTTTTTGCTTTTTATTTAGAGCTCATTTTAGATTTGCAAAACTTTGAAAAATCAGTGTACATCATTTCTGTATATTTTTCACTCAGTTCTCTCTACCAGTAAATGTTTATGCAATGCACTACGACGAGCAAATTAAACCTCAGATTTCATGCAAATTATACTCAGTGTGCCACCAATGTCTTCTGCATTTTTCCACTCCAGAATCTTATCCAGGTTCTCAAATGGCATTTGACTTTTATTTTTTTTCTCCACACCTTCCTGCCTACAAATCCTTCTTTACTCTTCCTTTATCTTTCTTCATTTTGAAACTTCTGCAGAATGTGGATCAGTTACATACATGGACACACGATTTTAGATTTTCCTGGACATGAGATTGAGGCTGTGTGGTTTTTTTGAAAGAATGCCACAGAAATCAGGTTATGTTTTTCTCAGGCATCGTGTAAGATGTGGCACTGTGTCCAACCAATGATTCTAACTTTGACTCCTTGGCTAAGCCGACATTTTCAGGGCTCCTTCATTAGACAGTGACTCGATCTACACTGGTAGTTAACAGACACCATGAGGAGGAGACTCAGAGTGCATGAATTTCCTGTTTCTCCTCCAGCATTTGCCCCTGGTTTTAGCACCTACAGGGTCTTAGACACAATCAGTATTCCTAGCGGGCTTGACTAACAGTGACTTCTCTATTTTCTTCTATACTTATTAATGGGAATCATTTAAGGAAGAAGAGTTCCTTCTCCTCCGTGTATTTATTTGATTATTTATTTATGCCATTATGTATAGTTTTATGGATATTTGTTTTATCGCATGGATTAAAGTCTAGTAATGTTCCACCACTAATTTCTTTTTTTTACTCAAATGGCCTTGGCCTTAGATTAGTTGCTATGTTCTTTTGACAAGCTTCCATTGTTGTTTACACTTCTAATTTATAGCATGATAAAATTAATGTGGTCATTTTGTTTTTTGCCTGCCCCATCCCTGCGACCAAAGACATCTCCAAGGTGTCTTGGCTTCTTTTATTAGAGGATGAGGCTTAGAAACTAAGCTCTGGTTGTTTAAGGTGTTCATAGCTGGTGGGGCTGTTTCTAGACCTAACACTTGGATAGACACATATACCTCTATCTTTATGTATCTAACACTGGACATTTGCACCATTACCTCTCCAAAATCCTGGGATTCATGCTAGCCTTCCTTATTTCATCTCCTGTAACTCATTCTCTCAAAAACCCACAAACCCTTGATAGTCAACTACTCAACCAAGACAGATGCATATGTTTAGAAAACTACACAGAATTGTGCAAGACAGAAACTAAGTTCAATGAGATTATGAAGCAATGCATCTTATGGCCTACAGAAACCATTCTGTACTATGTAGCCAATGATATGTGTTGGAATGATGGTCATGGCACTGCTGATTATATCTGTGGGAACTGAAGGAACTTTAGATGTGTCCCACTGGAAGAGTGGAAAAATAAAAGTATGTAATAAAAAAATAAAATAAATATAAATATTTATAAAACTAAATATACTTATAAAAATAAAATAAAAGGGTGGAAAAGCGGACTACTATGCCATAAAGCAGTCTTAGGTAGACCTTAAACCCAATGTTGAATGAAAAAACAGAGATAAATAATATTACTTATGTAAATTTAAAATGTCTGCATAAAATACTTTAGTTACAAAGACATATGCATACACTTGGCCTGTGTCAGACTGTGTGTACCATGGTGGGAAAGGAAATGAAAATAGGATTTGGACAGAAAAGGAAAAAGCATTTTAGGATAAGATAAAATGAGAGAGATGCATTTTCACTGAACCACAGTAATTATGTGTGATGAATTAAATATTATAATTCAAATTTCCACACTTGAAGTAAAAATAAAAATAGGTACTGAAAAAAAATGAATTAATGAAATAAGTATTTAACATATAAAGGAAAAATTTTTTCATATTAAATTTGTCACTCAAAAACTTCAAGAAACTAAAAGGTAACTATTTAAAACATTATTAATGGAATTCCACTCTGCAAATTCTTTTCTGTCTTCTTTTTCCAACTCAGTCTCTTGCTCCCCCATGTTATTCTCCCATCTCCCTTCCTGTTTCTGTTTATGGCCTAACTTGGATCTCTTCTTTTATTGTTTTTTTTTTCTTTCCTTCTCTCATTTTCCTTCACTCAAGGGTCAATAGTTTCAAAGGGAAGTAAGCCCCTGTTACTGTCAAGTTGTTATATTCTTGTCCTTATTCTTGCACTCTGTCTTTCCCTCCTGTCTTCAACAGTTTCATAAAGTTTGTGTGGTCATCCTGTATCCTTTGTCTTCACTTGAAATCTTCTCCAATTCTTCCACCTATCTATTCCTCTCATTCTAATTCTGTCTAAGCCCCCATCCTAAAGGGTAAGGATGCTATTATATATATTGAAAAGTTTATTCACTGTAAACATATTTTGGGCTGCTATTTGATTTTGATTTAATTCACATGGTTTAAAGGGGATAGATTAATGACTACCACAAATGGTCAGTTTGTAAGCTGTGCTTGATCCTATTGTGTTGCTAATTGTATCAACTGGGCTAAAGGGTTGTGATCGATTTAATGAGTTGTCCTTTCTGATACTATGAAAATGAGAATGTCTATGAGTCATTAGAGAATCAAAAGCTAAAGCGCAACTATACCAGGAAGATTTAAGTAATAACCCATGAATTAAACCAAGGACAACCCAAAAACAGAAGTTAAAATGAGAAAACACTTAAGCAAGACATAAAGGCAGATTTCCAGTTCACCAATGGCAAACTCCAGGCGAAATGAGGTTGAAAAGTCTGACAGTCAATCACCAGAATACTCTGAACTCATACCACAGGAAGTAACAAAACAGATCAATCATGTTCTAGAAAAATACAAAACAGAAATAATTTCCCAGATAACTACAGAGATGGTGAATACAATGAAAGACATGATTAGAGACTCCAGAAAAGAAACAAAAAATCAAACAAAAATAGATGAGTTCAGGACCATGACAGAAGCCATGAAGGCTGAACATAAGAAAGAAATGGAAACTGTGAATGCCCAAAATAGGAAAGAAATGGAATCCATGAAACAGATTCAAACAGATATCCAGGCGATTAAAAACTCACTGAAAGTTTTCTCAGCAAGATAAATGAGTGTGAAGGTAGAATTTCAGATATAGATGATAGGATTGCAGTCAGTGACCATGAAAAGAGAGGTCTCTTAAAATCAGTAAGGGATCATGAGAAATTGATCCAACAACTCCTAGATGATGCAAAAAACAAAACAAAACAAAAAAACAAACATAAAACTGATAGGAATCCATGAAGTAGCAGGAAAAAATACAAAGGCTATTCACAAAATTAATGACAGAAAACTTCCTAAATAGAAGGGAAGAATTTAACATACAGATAAGTGAGGCATATAGGACTACAATTAGCCATGAACAAAAATATCTACACCTAGACATATAATGATCAAGATCCCAGAAACCCAACACAAGAACAAAACACTATAAGAAGTAAGAGGAAAAAAAAAAAAAACATGCAAAGGAAAACCCATCAGAATCACAGCAGACTTTTCAACACAAACCCTTAGGTCAAGGAGAGCCTGGAGTGAGGTATTTCAAGTCCTAAAAGAAAACAACCTCTACTCTAGACTGATGTATCCTGCAAAACTATTTTTCAAAATGGATAGGGAAAGCCAGGCATGGTGGCTCATGCTGTAATCCCAGCACTTGGAAGGCTGAGGCAGGAAGATTGCTGTGAGTTCGAGACCAGCCTGAGCTACACAGCGAGTTCCAGTTCAGTCTCAATTACATAGTAAGACCTTGTCTCAAAAAAAATAAATAAATAAAAATTAAAAAATAATGGATGGGGAAATAAGATACTTCCATGACAAAGAACACCTGAGAAACTTCATGAATACCAAACCAGGACTACAAGGAATTCTAAACAATATCCTAGAAAAAGACAACGAAGGTCACAACACCATGAGGCCCAACAAAGCAAATCAATTAGGCAAGGCAAGAAACTAAAGGGAGAAGAGTAAAAATTTAAAAGAGCTAACAAAAGGACAATAATATGACAATAATAAATCAGTACATATCAGTTATAACCATCAATGAAAATGGCCTCAATTCACCAATCAAAAGAAATAGACTGGCAGAATGGATTAAGAAGCAAAATCCAGCAATGTGTTGTATACAAGAAACACACCTGGTGCAAAAAGAAGCCTATACGGTGAAAGTGAAAGGATGGAAAACAGTTCTCCATGCGACAGGAGCCCAGAAAAAAGCAGGGGTAGCTATTTTATTCACAGACAAAGTCAATTTCAAACCAAAACTGATTAAGAGAGACAAAGAAGGCCACTACATCCTTGTAAAGGGAACAATTCAGGAAAGAGAGGAAGAGATGACAATCATAAACATATATGCACCAAATATTAATACCCCCAACTATATAAAACAAATATTAAGTAACATGAACAACCAAATAAGCACTAATACAATTGTAGTAGGGAATCTGAATACCCCACTATCACAAATAGACAGATCATCTAGGATAAAAAGCAACAATGAAATACTAGAACTGAACCAAGATTTTGAACATATGGACTTAATAGACATCTATAGAGTGCTCCACCTCACAAAATCAGAATATACATTCTTTTCAGCTGCGCATGGGTCATTCTCCAAGTTAGACCACATACTAGCTCATAGAACAGGTCTGAATAAATGCAAAAGAATCAAAGTTATCCCCTGTAAATTATCAGATTATAGTGCAATCAAGCTGGAGATCAATAACATAAGAAACTATAGGAACTTCACAAACACATGGAAATTGAACAACACTCTCCTGAACAATCAATGGGTCACAGAGAAAAATAAAGAAGAAATTAGACAGTTTTTACAAATAAATGATAATGCCAATACAACACACAGGAATCTATGGGACACAATGAAAACAGTGCTATGTGGAAAATTCATAGCAGTGAATGCCCATACTAGGAAAACAGAGTGAGCTCTGATGAACCTAATGATGAATCTTAGACTCCTAGAAAAAGAAGAGCAAAAAAAACCAAAGCTCATACAAGAGAGGTAATTATAAAGATTAAAGTATAAATCAATGCAATGGAAACTAAGAAAATGATACAAAAAATCAATAAATTGAAGAGTTGGTTTTTTGAAAAAATAAATAAAATCAATAAACCCTTAGGAATCTTGTCAAAAAAAGGAAAGAAAATGCTCAGATCCATGCAATTAGGAAGAAAAACAGTGAAGTCACAACAGATCCAGCAGAAATCCAGAGGATCATCAGTACATACTTTAATAACCTGTACTCTAATAATATGGAAAGCACATACAAAATGGACAGATTTCTAGATACTTATGAATTACCAAAGTTGAAGTAAGAAGATTAAAAAAATTCTAAACACACCAATTACAATCAGTGAAATTGAAAATGTAATTAAAAGTTTACCAATGAAGAAAAGCCCAGGTCCAGATGGATTCACTGCTGAATTTTACATGACATTTTGAGAAGAACTACTGCCAATACTTTTTAAACTTTTCAATGCAATTGAAAGGGAACCAATACTTCCAAATTCATTCCTGGAAGCAAGTGTTACTTTGATTCCCAAACCAGGGAAAGATCCAAATAAAAAAGAGAACTACAGGCCAATCTCCTTAATGAACTAGATGCAAAAACTCCTTAACAAAATACTGGCAAACAGAATATAGAAGGTCATTAAGAAAATCATACACCCTGACCAAGTCAGATTTATTCCAGGGATGCAAGGATGGTTCAACATATGTAAATCAATAAATGTAATACACTATATTAACAGAGTCAAGGATAAAAACCATATGATCCTTCCAATAGATGCAGAAAAAGCATTTGACAAAATTCCACACCCATTCATGATAAAAACCCTGCAAAAAATTGGAATAGATGGCCTATATCTCAACTTAATAAAGGCTATCAATGAAAACCCAACAGCCAACATCATATTAAATTGCCAAAAACTGAAAACCTTCATAGACAAGGATGCCCACTATCACCACTCCTCTTCAATATAGTTCTGGAAACATTAGCCACAGCAATTAAACAAGAGAAAGAAATTAAAGTAATAAAGCTAGGAAAAGAAGACGTTAAACTGTCATTATTTGCTGATGATATGATAATCTACATTGAAGGCCCAAAAATTCCACCAAAAGACTTCTAGACTAGGGCTGGGGATTTAGTTCAGTGGTTCTGCCACCTGCCTCACAAATGCAAGGTCTGGAGTTCAAACCCTGGTACAAAAAAAAAACAACTTCTAGACCTAATTGACACTTTCAGCAGACTAGCTGGATACAAGGTCAACACTCAAAAATCAAGAGCCTTCTTGTACACAATTAACAGACTCATTGAGAGAGAAATTAGGGAAATAATTCCTTTCACAATAACATCCAAAAAAATGAAGTATCTAGAAATCAATCTAATGAAAGAAGCAAAGGACCTCTACATTGAAAACTTCAGCACTCTGAAAAGAGAGATCAAAGAGGATATAAGAAAATGGAAAGATATCCCCTGTTCCTCAGTAGGAAGAATCAACATAGTGAAAATGGCCATACTACTAAAACTGCTATACAGATTCAATGCAATGTCAATTGAAATTACAACACTGTATTTCACAGAACTAGAAAACAGAATCCAAAAATTCATTTAGCACCACAAGAGACCAGAATAGCAAAATATATCCTAGGAAACAGAGACATGGCAGCAGGTATAACAATTCCCAATTTGAAACTATACTACAATGCCACTTTGATAAAAACAGCATGGTTCTGGCAAAGAAACAGACCTGAAGACAAGAGGAATAGATTGCAAGATACAGAAAAAACTCCAGATATACTCAATTACTTCATCTTTGACAAAGGAGCCAACCATCCTCAGTGGAGGAAAGATAGCCTCTTTAATAAATGGTGTTGGAAAAACTGGATTTCAACCCACCAAAGATTAAAACTAGACCCTTATGTTTCACTATGCACTAAATTAAAATTCAAGTGGATTAAAGATCTAAATACTAAAAAAGAGTCACTAAATTTGCTGGGAGATAAGTTAGGCAGAACTCTTGAAGACATTGGCATAGGAAAAGACTTTATGAACAAATCCTCCATAGCTTGGGAACTAGCAGAAACAATCAACAACTGCGATCTTATTAAAAAGCTTCTGCACTGCAAAATAACCATGAACAAAACTAAGAGACAACCTACAATGTGGAAAAATATTTTTGCCAGCTGATCCTTAAAAAAGGGACTATTATCTAGAATATATAAAGAACTCAAAAAAATCAGCCCCCCAAAATAAAGATCCAATTCAAAAATGGGCATCTGAAATGAATAGACATTTCTCAGACAAAGAAGTAAAAGCAGCAAGTAAACATATGAAAAAATGTTCCACATCACTGGTCATTCAAGAGATGCAGATGAAAACAACACTGAGATTCCACCTCACCCCACAAAGAATGGCTGCTATCAAGAAATCACACAATAACAAATGTTGGCGGGGTTGTGGGGAGAAAGGAACCCTTCTCCATTGTTGGTGGGGGTATAAATTAGTGTAGGAACTAAGAAAATCAGTAGGGAGGTCCCTCAGAAACCTGAAAACAGAGCTAATATTTGATCCCTCTATATCACTCCTTAGCATATGGTCAAAGCCATTAAAATCAGCATTCTATGCTACAGTAATATACGAATATCCATGTTTACTGGGGCACAATTCACAATAGCCAAGATAGAGCACCTACCTACATACCCGTAAGCGAATGGATAAGTAAATGAGGCTTATACACACAATGGAGTATTATTCTGCCACAAGGGTGAATAAAACTCTGTCATTTGCAAGAAAATGGATGGACCTGGTGACCAGCATGTTGGACCAAATGAGCCAAACTCGTAAAGACAAATATCACATACTCTCCCTAGTATGTTGAACCTTAAAACGACGACGAGAGAGTAGAAGGAAAACTATTATTATAAAAGAGGGAAGGAAAAAGAGGAGGAAGCTATAAGGGTGGGTATATTGTACACACTGAACTTTCCAAAAATGTAAATTTGGAGGGGAAGGAAGGTAAGGGGGGATTCTGGGGAATTACAATTATCAAAGTACGTTATATGCATGTTTGAATATGCCAAAACGAAACGCACCAATCTGTTAAAAATATTGTGATTACAACAAGAAAATAAGAGGTGGGGATTAGGTCAGTGCAAAAGCCTAGGTTCAATCCCAGTGCCAAAAAAGGAGAGGAG